>NW_015090865.1:6729395-6736494 GCF_001431845.1 Calidris pugnax | reverse complement strand
GCGCCCCCGCCGCCGCGCGCACCGCGCAGGCGCCGCCAGCCCGCGCAGGCGCTGTGGCGACCGGGACACGGCCGCCATCTTGGACATGGCGGGGCCGGGACGGGCGCCCTGAGGCCCGGTAACGCCCTGAGGTCCGGTAACGCCCTGAGGTCCGGTAATCCCCGGTCACCGCGGCGGGAGGGACTCCCTGTCCAATTTTCCTCCCTTTAGGGGACAGTCAGCCCTCTGGAAGGAGCGTATTCTGCAGGTTGGGGTTTTGCTCCCCCGCCCCTTCGCAGCCTGTGGTGCCACTCAGAAATTAATGAACATAAAACTGGAGATAACACACTTGTAGACAGTTATGAAGGTGTTTTGTTAACGGGGCCGGTGTTTCCTTATCTACACCTTGCTGCAGGTGTTAATGGCTCTGCGTGGACAGAACCTACTCCTGGTAACAGCAAAACATCGAACCGTGTTGTCAGTTGTGGCCCGTATTTGGCATTTCTGAGGTATATTTTTAACTAAAATCAAAAGGCTTAGTCAGTGCTCTATCTGAAGATTACTCTGATACTCATAAAAGGCCCCTGTTCCTGATAACAGTTACCAAACTACGACCGCTTTAATTCTGGGTGAATATAATCCATGGCAGGTTTTAATGTCATCTAGAAAATCCTTCTGTGAGTATTCTAGAATCTACCAATTCAAACAAGACCTGGGGTTTGTCTTCACCATTCAAAAACCGTTATTAGTTAATGCTGGTGGTACCAAAACATCGCACCTTCTGATTCCAGCGAGGAAAAGGCTTCAAGATTCCGATGGGATGGAGGTGCCCCGGGCTGAGCTCTCACCATTGCCATCGGGAAGCTGTTCAGCACCGACCTGTTGCCGTTTCCCTGTTTGCCAGGGAAGTTTGGAAAAAATAATTGGGTGTGATGTCAGCCTGAAATGAGATTTTCACTCCTGGAGCTCACTGCCCATAAATATGCAGCCATTAGAGTTCATGCTGCTGGAACCGGGATTACCACTGGCGACGGGGAACCACACCAAATGGAACAGGATAAGAAGAGGGAATATTTTATTCAGTTTTGTCTAATAATGCATAGGCCCTTCTGATGCAGAAAGAGAAAAAAGGACTTAATCCAAAATACTGACTAATCTCTGTGCTGGTAAAAATACAGTCATAAGGGATCCTGAAGAATTTTCACTGTTCTTATAAACCTAATGCAAAATTTTGACACTTTAATCATCAACAATGTTTTATCTGAAATCGCAAAATGCACAGCAGAAATTAATCCAAAAAAATATTAATAACTCCATTGAGTTATTCTCAAAGAATATTTCGAAGGAAGCAAAAGCATGTCAATACTTTTGAAGAAAAAACAGAAAAAGTAAGATGTGAACTTACATGCTTTCTATTAAATACATTCTAGTTGACATAAATGTTATAAAATATATTTTACTTTTTTAAAAGTACATTCTGCCTTTTTAAAGTGCATCATTGCTACCACGTTGCACAGAGCCACTCCAGGGACTGGCCTGAAGTGGGAGTGTGATTACGTCATGCGCCGACTAGAAACAGATTCAACTTTAAGATTCTTCCCAGATCACCCAAAATCCTCAGTGTTCAACAATACAGTTGGTTTTCTCTTTGAAAGCAGCAAGAGGAAGATGTATCTGAAAATTTTTATAAAGTCGACTTCAGTGTTTATCTGTTCAACACTTATTAATTGTCTACAATACCAGAAAATTCTAACCAAAGGGTATGGATCATAAAGTGAGATCACCACAATTTGTTCATCTTAACAGTTACATGTTTGTTTTAACTGGTGTCCCACTAAAAGCAGCAATTCAAGGAGATTTGATGGGCAGGACAAGCAGTATGAGAACTTCAGCTCCGTTTACTGATTGCTACATCTCTCGGATGAGCTGGGATAAGCAGAAGGAAGAAAGTTTAATTCTAGATATTTTCTCTGACGTTTTAACCTGACAGAACATCAGGGGCACAATCAGAAATTGGTAAGAATAGATGATCTTTGGGGAAAGCATATTTGGGATTTTATACCATATTTTGTTCAGTTTCAGAGCTTTTAAAAATTACTGTTCCTTTCAGTCACAAAACAGGGAAGAAACAGTATTTTTTCCCCCTATAAACTGTTCATTTCAAAGAAAACAACTTTGCTTAAATTCCAAACTCTTATGTTAGATAACTAAGTCTCACAGATTTCCCAATTTTATTTTAGATCTCATATCATTTAAAAAAAATCCCATACTAAATAATCTAGAAAATGGAGCAAATCCCATGTAACCTCCTCCTGCAGCTCCTTGGTGGCCGATGAGAGGCGTGTGCCTGTGGAGAGCGGCACAGGACCCAGCACTGTGCCAGGAATCAGGCTAAAATACGTAATTACACAAACACATCGATTTCCTAATGGTGATTGTGGGGTTTTTTTGCCATTTAAGTTCCCTGGTACCCCAAAATGTACATTCTGTCTGAGCTAAGCATTTCTGCTGTGTTAAAAACGGGGTTATATTGCTGGGAAAGACTGTAATTTTTGGCAATAAGCAAGCACGCTGGTACAGAATGATTATTTCTTGTCCATATTGTTGGTCGCATTTTCAGGGAATGGAGCTGCTTTTTCTGCCAGGAAGGAGTTTGGGAGAAGACAGGACTAGAGCTCAGGGCACGGTCAGGCTTTGGGAACGACTCGCCCTCCTTCAGCTGGAGGATACAGGTTTGGAAAAAAAATGGTTTATATTTATTATTCACAGATGGAACTTGGGGAAATAACCGTCTTCCTCTGTAGCCTCTGTCAACTCCACAGCTATGTCACATAATTTAAAACCTCATTCCTCAGTAAGGTTCATGAGACCTTTTCAAGGTTCATTTGGAAGGTAAAAACAAGGATTGCTGTTAAAAATGTATAGGCCCATAGAGACGCCAGGGAGCTAAATCTCCCGAACACCGGGCTGTATTTCTGGGCATCCCAGATGGAGCCGTTGGCAGCACGGTCCCAGGGAAACCCAGGGCATCAATGACTCCAGATTGAGGAACAGGCAACGGGCCAAATGGCTCTGGCAAACCTCCCGTAGTGCCCGGAGAGCCGCTGCTCACCTCGCCTGGCCAAGGGCTCCACGGCAGAGGCAAGACCCAAATCAGGGTGAAAAAACACCCAAAGACGCCGCTCACCCCCCGCCTCAGGGGCCACCCCCATTTTCCAGCCCTGAGCGAACAAGTCTGTTTATGAAATAATCATGTCTTGGCTTTACATTTGCTAATTACCACACTGCAGTGCCCTGCCAAAGCACTGACGTGGATATTCCTCCCAGACACAGGTTTTACTCTGTTATATTCAAGCTGGGAATTCCCTGTAAAATACTGATGTGCTTTAACATCGTCCTGGTTCCAGCCAGTCCCCAAATCCATGACTTTTATATGCGGCAGAACAGTTCCAGGTGCTCAGTACTATTTACCCGAGCTGTGCTGAGACAGAGCTGTGTAACAGCAGAGAGACTGCCTAATTCCACTTGGAAGAAATTAATGCAGCTGGAAGTTGCTAAATATTCAAGATATATGTTATGTTTTGAGGCAGAAATAGTATTTATTAGTACATGTGCAGTGTAAAATAATACCTTCAGAATGTGCCTAAGCAACACCTCCTCTTGTTTTATCTGGTCACGTCCTTTCTCTATTCTGATACATCATCACCTATATTTTTGGGAATTTAACCTGTCCTTTGCTACAAAAGATTAATTATTATGCACTAACTTAGCAC
Organism: Calidris pugnax; assembly: GCF_001431845.1. Taxonomy (NCBI): domain Eukaryota; kingdom Metazoa; phylum Chordata; class Aves; order Charadriiformes; family Scolopacidae; genus Calidris; species Calidris pugnax. Next base: position 6,732,742 of record NW_015090865.1, on the reverse strand, counting down.
CTTCACACCTATCTCGGTGGTTCGCGCAAAGAGTCTGTATTGTCCCCATTTATTCTAGGGGGTTTGGAGAGTCTTGAACCTGAAGAGAAAAAAAATAGAGCTTGGATGTGACAAGAATGTGTGATGTGATCATAAAGGGTGAAACTGACAGATTCAGAAGATGAGCATAGAAAGTGCCAATAATGAGGGGGTAGGAGGCAGGAAGAGGGCACTGACAACGGTAAAAATGCACAATGCAGTTCTGAAAATACCTTTTGTGATAAGCAACATTCTGTTTTGACTTTTGGATGCATGGCACAAGATAGAATGAAACTCAGGCTGGTCTGGAGGAATGTGAAGGTTTGGGAGGTGAGGAGATTGGGTACGAACACTGCAACACAAAGAGCAGAGTCTCTGAAACCAGACGGGAATTCACTTTCAGACGTGCCAGGTCGGGGTAAGAGCGGTGGGAAAAGGCTGTGACAGGTCACTAGTTTTCTTGATTAAATGTCAGTACGAGTTGTATACACAGAATAAACCAAAATTTTACAGGGAATCAAATCCAGCAAACATGGAAATCCTGACATTTCCTCTAGGCAAACGGTAACATTAAGGTCCCAGTTAAGACCTCAAGCTTGGGACCAAGGATGTAAAACAGAAGGATCCAAAAAGACCCAAGCTATTCTGTGAATACACCACGGAGTGTTTCCATGTAAACATCACCCTGTCTTTTGTTTCCAGCCTCCGAGTTCCCAAGATGTCCTGAAAAGGTCTGTACATGATCTGTCCTCTGCCTCTGTTCCTCAGCTCTTCACACCTGGGCACGGCAGCGTTTGACTTTTCCTTCGTTTCCTTACGCAGCCTTCACAGCACAAGCAATGAATCACCTCACCACATCACCCTTTGGATTTGTGTGGCTGTTCTTCTCAGCTTCTGAAGCGACACTTGACAAAGCCACACTCATCCAGAGAAACACCCAGGGAGGAAGAGGCCCGACGCTCATTCCCCTCAGGCAGGTACCTCCTGCCCCCGCGCTCTGCACCGCAGAGGGGACATCTCGGATGGAACCACCCACTCCAAACCTTGCACCTGCAGAAGAGCATCCCCTGCTCTACCCTGACACGTTTAGACGGATGGGTCACAAACCACATGGATTTTATAGCACATCCCAGCATTCTGAACATGTGGATCTAAAGGGGAAGCCTGTCCACAGTGCTAGCGCTGCCGGCAGGACACGTATGTGGGCTCTGGGGGTGGAATTTGAAATCAGGTGGCTTTGAAATAATTAAATAAATCTGATTTGATGTGAATGGATTTGGGTTTGGTTCAGACTCTGAAATGACTTACGCTTCAGATGTTCTGCAAACTGGATTACCCAGGTTTAGGGTTATTTTTCTATCAGGCATGTCAAATGCTAAATTAAAAAAAAAAGAATCCCCGGATTATGGTTTTTTGTGATACACCCTCAGGCTTGAAGGCTGTGACAGAGCGTATACTGTAACACAACTGGATCCCCAGCGAAGAATAAGCTCTGGAGGGAACAGGTGCCAGGGAGAGCTTGACAATTCGTGTTCTTTCCTGCAAAACAGCTCGATTTGGCCGAGCAGAGAAGCCAAGTGGCACGTTACACCCTCCCGACCGAGGATATCGCCCCGTGCCGGCCTCCAGACCCACCAAAAGTAACCAGGACTCTGATGTTGTGTGGGACGCACAGCACCAGGGAGGGAGGAGGAGATCCGCTGTCATCTCCTCCCCTGCGTTTTGGTTTCCCCCTTTGGTAGAAGATGGAGGGTACAGAAGACACCTTGGCTTCATTAAAGGAGGGAGTCAAACTCTAGAAGAATCTTCACAATGAATTTGGAAGGAGTCCCACCCGTTCTGGGTCACCATGCAGTTTGTCCACGTCTGTGCCAATGACTTCTGTCTTCTGCTGGCACGGGTGGGAACCTGCAGGTGATCCTTGGAAGCTCCTGAATGAGTCTGTCTGGAAATTGGATTCAAACTCGGATACTGTCCTGTGACTTAAGCTGAAATAACAACATCGCCTGTCATCCCGATGGGATGGGGACTCCTTCTGTGCTGTAGGACACGGGGCAGCAGCCCGGGCAGGGGGACATCAGGTCGGAGCAAGCCCCTGTGATGCTCAGTCCCTCATGTATTGACCGAGGGACCTGCTTTGAGGTGCCCAAACCTAAAAGTCAAACTCATGACCCTCAGTGCTGCTCAGATTTGGTGCACCACCACATGGCATTTAGATGTTTCTTTTAGAGAAGGACAACTTGTGGCAAAGCAGCAGGATTCCAGCCAGGGTGGGGTGTCCCTTCCTGCTCCCCCGTGCCGTGGGGAGGGTTTGGGGAGGGAACTCCTCACCCCCTGGCGCTGGGTGAGGAGATCTGTGCTGTAGGACACGGGGCAGCAGCCCGGGCAGGGGGACATCAGGTCGGAGCAAGCCCCTGTGATGCTCAGTCCCTCATGTATTGACCGAGGGACCTGCTTTGAGGTGCCCAAACCTAAAAGTCAAACTCATGACCCTCAGTGCTGCTCAGATTTGGTGCACCACCACATGGCATTTAGATGTTTCTTTTAGAGAAGGACAACTTGTGGCAAAGCAGCAGGATTCCAGCCAGGGTGGGGTGTCCCTTCCTGCTCCCCCGTGCCGTGGGGAGGGTTTGGTGAGGGAACTCCTCACCCCCTGGCGCTGGGTGAGGAGTCCCACCCTGGGACATGTCTGCTCTGCCCTCTGTCATTCCACACCGCTTCTCATCCTCCCTGCGGCTCTGACCGGGCTTTAGCTCTTTGGGAATGATCTAATTACAAAATGAGCTGAAATCACTGATGGGGGCAGCCCCGGCTGCGCTCTCCCCTCAGGGGCAGGGTGTTAGTGCTGTTCCTGAGCAGGTCACCGACAGTTCACTCAAACCCGGGTGTTTTTTCTGAGACGGAACAAGCCTTTTGGCTCTTCCCCAGGAATTATCTTCCTTTTTTTGTTGTTTCTTTTCCAAGAACGTTGTTCTGTGCCAACGTTAAAACTCTCTCCAGCCCACACACTCGTGCAGCCGCAGTCACACTTCCACCTGGGTCTGGTTCCTCGGTGCCTCGCTGTCCCCGCAGCCTGGAGGCACGAAATGAGACAGGGGATGACACAAGTCACACGCACAACAGTCCCGCATAATATTTTCTTGCTGTTTTTGGTGCCACCCACAACCCAAAGAAATCCAAAGTGCAAAACGAAGCCTACCCTGCGCTCGCTCAGAGTGAGAGCAGATTTAGGGCATTTACTGGCCGTTTGAAGACCGCTTGAAATTATTGCCCGGCTGCTAATTCTTTCACTAACGATTGAATAAAGAGGAATGAAACGCAGCTCCGCA
>NW_015090865.1:6729167-6729385 GCF_001431845.1 Calidris pugnax | reverse complement strand
CCCCCCCCGCTGATCCCGGCCCCGCCGGGAGGCAAGGGGGATGGCGGGGCCGCCGGGGGTGCCGCTCCTCCCGCCGCCACCGCGCCGCTCGGCCGGTGCGGAGCAGCCGCGCAAAACCCGCGGAACTTCCCGCCTTCCTTCTCGCCCGGTGCCCGCCCCGGCCCGGCCCCGCCCCGGCGGGCGGTCCCAGCGGCGGGGCCGTGAGGCGGCGGAGCCCC
>NW_015090865.1:6707778-6728841 GCF_001431845.1 Calidris pugnax | reverse complement strand
GGCCGGGCCGGGCAGGGCGGTCCCGGCGGAGCGGAGCCGTGCCGGTGGATCGGTCCCGGCGGAGCGGTGCCGTGCCGGGATGGGGTGGCGGTGCCGGTGGATCGGTCCCGGGGGGACTGGCGGTGCCCCTCGGCCCCCCCGGCCCGCTCCCAAGGCGGCTGCCAGCGGGTGGCCCCGCCGCGGGGGTGGCGGTGCCGCTGCCGGCGGTGAGTGCAGGGAAGGGGGCTCCGAACTCGGCTCTACCCAACGCGGGCTCATCCCTGGCTCTGGGGACACAGGCGGGGTGAAGCCTTAATTATCCTCTTATTTGGCGCTGCTGCCGTGCAGGGTCCTGTGCCGTGGCTGTGCTTACTGGGGACGAGTCCCTACAGTTTGTTCCCTGCTCTCCCTCAGTTCCTACTGTATGTTATTTATGCATGTTATTTATGTATGTACATATGATTTCCTTTTGCCTGTTTCACCTTGATGTAGCTATTTGCATGCATTTCAGACACTTGCTTTAGGATGGAGCTCGCTGGGGTTAAGGCACGTGGATTTAGAGGCCAGCAAAGGGTGACAGATTTTCTAGGCCAGAGCTATTCCCGTGTCCTGCTCTGTTTGGACAGGACTGCCAGCCAGCTTTCCCAGAACAAGGACCTCACGTTCCTTCTTTCCCAAACGGAGCCATCTGCACCTCTTTTGGTGGGGAGCAGGGCCCTGGTAACGGGGTGCACCCACCCACGGCCAGCGTTCTCCTTGCCATAAAGGCATCCCGTGGAGCTAAACTGGATAAAGCTGGGCAGAGACCTGCTCTGTACCTACAGGAGAGCTGGGTGGGAAACACGAACCAGAAGCTGGCCTGGCTTTGAAAAATTTTTCAATTCTTCAGTTTTTCAATTCTTATAGCTATTTTTAAAAACAAAAAGCAAGCGGTGCTCTTCCTTAAAAACACTTTCCATCGCATTTAGGTTAGTTATTTCAATGGAGCTAGGTTTTGAACTGATTTAAATCGCTGTTTATGAAGAGCAGTGTCTGTGAGGCCTTTATCCTCTTGGCATCAGTAAAAACGAGTGTGTTTTTTCCAGGACTTTCCATCTGGAAAGGAAAGTTACAGAATGTCTTCTCTGCAGAGAGACCTGTTCTCTGCCTGTTGGAGGACAGCATGTGATCTGCTGTTGCTTGTCCTTAAGTACATTTCCAAGCCGGGTGTAGCCTGATCATTCCCTAACAAAAGTAGTCGTTTGGATGAAATCCTTGCCTTTTGAGTAGTGAGCTCGTTGGTCCTTATTAATCACAGGCTCTTTGAATGCCGTGCTCCGTGTGTTCTGTGTGCAGGCAGGATTGATGTAGTGATTGTTTCTTTCCTAAGGGAGAGAATTCCAGAGAGTGAAGTCTCCCCCGAAGCCAGCCTCTGCTAGAAACTTCCCCAAATTGTCTTGGCAGCGCTGTGATAAGTTTGTCAGCCGCCTGCTCTGCATGCTGAATTCCTGGCACTGCTGCTAAGTATCTTAACCTCCTCCAAAATACAATACCTTGAATTTATTTTTAATAAGCCAAATTTCTTCTGAAGTATGGCAGTCAGTCCTTTTCTTCCCGTTTCTCCTTCATCTGGCACATCTCACTGGCTCTGCTGCTGTACCACGATGCTGTACCTTTCAATAAAGGACGAGTTCTGCAGCAACAAAGGGAAGAGAATGTTTTCCCAGTGGAAGGCAGTCTGTCTTTAGAGGACCTCCTCAGACTTTTTGTTATTATATTATTCACTTTCTTAGTACAATACATCTTTCACTTTTTGATTTACTTCCCCTCCAAATATCCTGTATTCCTTGATAGGGTTCTCGTTTCAACTGCTTTCCGCTGAGGTTCCTGTTGTATTGATCCGTTTTAGTTTTGCATAACACATTCAGATTTTAAATGTAGTCTCTGTGCTTCAATGGTCTGTTGGTTCTGTGGCAACACGTCTTCTGCCTGTGAAATTACAGGCTTGTGAAAGAGATGGAATATTGTTATTCCTTAAACAAAGTTTGCTCAGAAAGGCATCAGAAAAACATCTCAGAAGCGTGTGTGTGTCCCTGGGACTCAGTCAGACCCTGAAACATCTTGTGTTGGTTTGAAATTATTCTGTTAATTTGCTGTTAGGATTTCAAGGAGCCCCTGGGATTTGGGTTGTGTGGGATGGCACCCACGGGCCAAGGATATTCTTAAGGTTTCCAGTCCCTGTCTTCCACGGAGTTGCACCTTAACCACACTAGCTCCTGACCTGGTTGTCCCAGAGCAGTCAGTCAGTGTTTCTGGGGAGCACTGATCTTGTGTGGGGCTGTGAGCACCATGAGAAGGACATCCCTGCTTAGGGACACCCCTGCTTCTCCTGCCTTTGACACCCAAGTGTCACTCGGCGCTGGGTCACAGCTCAGGTTAGAGCCTCAGGAGATGGACGTTATGGAAAGCTGTAAAAAGGTGACAGCGTTCAGAGAAAGACACCGAAATCATTACAAACTATGTCTTCATCGCTGTCTGACTTGGCTTCGGGCTTTTCCTTCCGTTTCCTTGATGTAATTAGTCATTTCACACAACTTCCCCTGATCCGCTCCTTTGATAAGCGCCATCCTAAATTAAACACTAATGCAGGGTGAAGTGTGCGCTTTTCCCAGTGGCATTTTAGCCCCAGTTTATGAAACTGAGGCAGAGAGACGTTTAGTGGGATCTGCAGATTTCCCTGCTCCTGCAGCGTGACACGTGCTGTTAAATACAAAATCTGGGGGATCTGGCTTAGTGTCTGGCACTCTGTATTTTACTAACTTTAGTGTTCTTCCAAGTAAACGCGAAATCCCCATCGGTCATAAAGAGTGAAATCCCGAAAAGCTGTATTCAGTGGCCTGTACCTTGGAAGAGAAGTAACTGTGGCTCTTGGTCCCTCCAGAAGCGAGCGTGCAGGCTGGAGACCCTTCCCCCTGAGGCTGGTGCTCACCCGGGGGGCTGTGCCATGGAGCTGGACTCCAAACAGAGGATCTCCCCCGACTGCTGTCCCTGGGCTACAAAGACAAAGCAAAATACAATGGTACGTTCACACTGTCAGCAACACCTCTGTTTTCAGAAGATGACTTTTAAAATACAATTTATAATAAAATTGCAAATAATTACCTTTCTTTTTTTTCCCCCCTTTTTGATAGCGTTGCATATGGTATATGTTTTTGTTCATTAGGTTTTTGAAAACCACGGGAGCAGAGGAACTGCCCAGCCTTGCCCAAGATGTATTGCTGGAGAATCCGTGAGTATATTAACCTCCTTTCTGTGACATAAAAGATAGACTTGCTCTTAAGTATTAGATCCATAAAACATAAAGTTAATAAAAACCGCAATTACATTTCTCAGGAATAAAGCATGTAAATAAAAGAAAGCAGATTGATTTAGCATTTCTGAGGTACGCCGGCAGAGCACAAACTAATACGTTTCCAGCAGCAGTTGGAAAATATGGAGACTGCAAACACATTTTTCAAATTCGCTCTAAAAAGCAGAGTTTAGGAAGTAACTAAAGCAAAGAGCAAGATACAACTTCCTCCATCCCATTTTACATCCTCCGTCATTTACTGGGGCATCATAAAATATTCAGGAATCCCATTCCATCTCCTGTTTTCTCCTCTAATTGGATCCTTCCTTTCCAAAAGTAGTCATAGCCTGAAAATACTACACTGTGGACATACCAGGGCTACTTGTAAATGAAAATAACGTTTGGGGAATAAAACCCAAATTGGCACCTGAGACACTCAGTTTCATTGTATCCTGGAACCACAGTGACATTAGAGTTTGTGAAATTCTTCTAGATCAGTGACCACTTAATTTTGGAAAATTACAACCAAGTACAAATATTGTAATTCTAAATAACACCATTTCTATTTTAAGCCAGATCAGCCTCGTGTTTTTTCCTATGGCCCAGTAACGAACTTGAGATCATGGCCAGATAACTTGAGAAGGTATCATTGCTGTCCAGACTTTCTAGTTGTTCACAAGTCCTTCAGGGGGAAAAAAAAAGGGGGGGATATTTGTGAAGCTGTTGGTGGAACTCTCAGTCTCTTTTCAAATGAAGTTTGAAAACACACACTGAGGAAAAGGCTTCAGTGTTTGATGAGGTGATTTTTATGTCATTTCAGGGACACTTCAATCATATCCTGGGCTTCTAGGATGGGCAGGTGGGCAACGCTGCTTGTCCTGGTGAACTCCAAAGTGGCACCAGGCCCCCGCACCCCCGGGACGTCTGCGCCTGCGCCCGCGGCGGGGACTCAGCTCTGTCCCTGCACAGTCACGGGTGTCATCGTTCTACACTTGGAAAAAAATGCTTCTGCTTTTAAGGTAGCTCAGTACCTCTTAGGGAAAAAAAAAAAAAGTTGATTTAATGTTTTAGAATAGTTCAGTTGGTCTTTGGCCCTGGGACTGTCGGTACAAGAGATTTTCCTGTCTCTCTCAGGCACTTTCCCTGACGCTGTTGGAACGTGGTCCTGGCATTTCCAGGGGTGCAGGGCTGCAGTTCCAGCTCAGCCCTCTACGTGCAGGCAGAAATGTCTTCATTTTTAGATGGCTGTTCAGCTGGGAAGGCCAGTAAAAATCCTATTGAAACTTATGTTTAAATCTAAAATATGCATTCAGTTTGGGTGTCTTCTATGCTAAACTTCTAGTTTGTTTATAACAAGCAGAGCTTGTGAATGCAGCAGGCAAATACCTAATAGAAACAGGAGTATTATTTGAACAAGCCTCTGTAAAGCCAAGGTGAACAGTGATTCAGCTCTGTGGAGTCCTCAAAAGTGAAGATGCCCCGACTCTGTCTTTCCAGTTATTGTCATACTACAGCAAAGCTGTTAAAAAGCCTTGAACTCGTCATCCAACAGAATTTCATTGGCTTCTTACAAATAATTTCATCTACATTTTGCCAGTATATAGAACTGTATCATTTTTAGACTCTGATAGCCGAGTTGTAGTTAGCACTGAGTTGACTGTTATTTCGGGAAGAATATCTCCGTATAGATGAATCATGTGAAGACTGAATTCAGTGAAGTAATAGATGAGGAAATAAGTGTACAGAGCAGCCCTGCACTGAACGGCCATACGTACTGATTGGGTAGGAGGGAATAAGTTTCCTCTAAGCCAATAGAAATTTTAGTTCCATTGAAAATCAGTATTTTCAAAGCGCAAAAATTTTCAGATGCTTCAAAATTTTCTTCAATCACAAGAACAGGACAATCCATTACACGATCAAATCTCCCAAGAAACACGGCGGGTTCAGCAGCTGCATTGTCCCTGCTGCCTTGAGGAGCTGGAACTCATCTCCTGTCCTCCAGTCCAGCTGGGTGTAAGCAGCAGTGTCCATCCCCCTGGGTCCAGCTGGATGTGAGCAGCAGTGTCCATCCCATGGGAAGGAAGAGTTTTCTGCTGGAATACGTCGGAGCAAAGCGTGCCATCGCGTTTGAATCACGGGGATGTGTCTGTGGATTATCAAACCCAAAGGGTGCTTTTCATTTCAGTAACTCAGATTTTATCCTGTTGAGGATTCACGGGTGGCACTGGGTGTGCTGCTGCTGCTGCTTGCTTCAACCTCAGCTGTGTCCTCATCTTGGCTTATACTATTTAAAAAAAATAAATAGAAGAACGCTTTGGGAGTTGCAGTTGGAGGCAGGAGGTACCTGCGCTCTCCCTTTTCATTAGTTCATTAGTCTTCTGTGTTCCTCCTTGTTGCAGGAGGCCCTGAGTCCTAACAAAAACTTGAAGAGACTTTTACTGCCATTTCTGGGACTGCTGTTGCTGCTAAAGTGTTCTGGATAAATGTACATATAATTGTGTGATTTTAAATGGGTGTTCTGGTTTTGGGATTTGCCAGCCAGGATGGTAACGCCGCTGTGACAGGGACAGGTGGGGACAGGGGAATATTGCTTTTAAGCAGATTTGTGTCAAATCTGCAGCAGAACCACAAAATTATTTTTGTAAGATTTTCTTTACATTGTATAACTATAAAATTTTGGTTTATTGATAAAGATTATATGCTCTTTATTTTTCCTAATTCTGTGGTTTGTACACAGAATAACCTGAGCGATCCTTTCTTTATGTGTAAATAGTAAAATGGTCTGTTTTTAATTCAGGTTTAAAATGATATAATCTTATATTTTTAACTTTGTATTTTGTAAATCGTTCCTTACAGCAGCAGAAGCATTAAAGGGCGCTTTGGCTACAGCCTGGCCTGGTCTGGGCTCGTTACTGCGTTAATGAGGGCGCTGCCTTCTGCCCACGGGGGGCTGTGAGGGTAAATAAGGGCAGTTTGGGTTTGGGTGGTGGTGCACGAAGATACAATCAGTATTTTGGAAGAGGTAATTCTCTGCAGCTTTGCTGTAATAGAGTTAAACGTTCCTATTTCTCAGCCGATCCCCTCCACCCGTGCCTCCAGCCGTTCCTCACCTCACGGGTGGATCAGACCCAAGTTCCTGGGGATTTTGGGGGAGATGTGGGTGTCTCTGCCTCGGTGGGTCCGAGTGTGATCTCCTCAGGCTGTGGCTTGACTTGAATTCTCATTTTGCCTCAGGGCAGCCTGGGTCTGGGGCAAATCCCACGCGGTGCTGCTGGTGACACCGTTCCTGTGCTCCTGCCGTGGTTTCTCTCCAGGGGAGCTTCATCCTGGGACCTCAGCTCTGCTCATCTCCTCCTCACACTGACCCCACGGGGGGAGCAGGAAGGCAGAATTTTTTTGCTTATGTTGTTTTTCTTACTTTGTCACATGTTCTTGCACGAATTGAGGGTAAAATGACTGTGTGTGTCCCAGAGGAGCAGGGTGTGGGCTGGTGAGCACCACACACTCATTTTAGTGTCAAGGTGGGCACATGGAGCACACCACATTGATCAACTTGTCACCTTGGCTGCCACAAAAGGACGGAAACCCAAAATTTGGGGTTTGGTACGTGGGGTTTAAAGGCAGTCTGTACGTGACTAGTCACAAAGACAAGAAATCTATAGTTACACAACATTTATGTTGAAAATAATGTTAAAAGTTTCGGTCTTTATGTTTAAATTAGTTGGGAAAACTAAGTATTAAAATCTCAGCATCTCTCCTGAGAGCCCCGTACGGGGGTTCCTGAGAGCACCCCGAGCACCCTGTGTCACAGGGTTCAGTGTCACACCTTAATAATGCTATTTTTCCTCGATTACTGGCAGTAACTGTAAAAAGAAGAGTTAACACCTTGACATTCTATCACAGGTGAAGCCATCACACAGGAGAGCTGCAGGTGACACGTACATACCTATGTAACTGCATATACAGCGTGTCACCACGTAACACCACGGATGCAAAAACACACACACTGCTCTGAGACACACCAGGAGCTTCCATTGGGGGGTAAATACTTCACTATAAAGCGACTGTTCCTGAAAAGCCACAGCAGGAAACGTCCCCTGTCAAGGGGCACTGAGACCCCCCCACTGCTCTACCTTCCGGAGTTTTTCCCAGCTCTAGCTCAATTAAGCAAGAAAAACAGTGGCCAAACTGTTTTCTTTTTAAATACACACACACAAAAAAATACATACACACAAAAAAAACTTGACAGGAAGATCAAACAGACATTGACTGATCTCAGCCTCATCCCCCATCAAATAACGGGGCCCCACCACCTTGAAGAATCCCAGTGGCCATTCCCTGCTGGTGTCTGTGACACCCAGTTTGGGATGTTTGTCCTTTTTCCGTGCTGGAACGTCCCCACCTGCGCTGCCAGAGCACCGTTTTCAAACACCACCTTTCAGAAACCCAAAGCAGGACTTTCCCTGGAGTTTGGTGGCCCCAGGGGACATGGTCCCTGCCACGGTCCCTGCCATGTCCCTGCCACCCTCAACCTGCCCGTCCTCCCGAGGTGGTGGCCCCGTCGAGCACCAGGTATCCGTTGTGTGAACTGCAGGATTCCCCCCGGTTCGGTGCCGAGGGGTGCAGAGATGTTTGTGTGTGATCAGGGTGGTGTTACTCAGACAATACAGAAACCACCGCGTGGTGTTTGCCAGCAACACGGGGTGTCATTCATGAGTTATACATAAATGGCAGCTTTACATATTTAAAAGGAACATGGACTGCTTCATATCTGAAGTATGTTTCCCAGGAGAGAACACCACCATTTGATCTATTTTTGATTAAAATGTAAAAATTAAAAATTAAATCAAATGGTAGTATAATTCCTTGGGGAAAACATACTTCAGTTATGAAGTATTCCCCGTAGTAACCTTGAGAATCTTACAGCTGTATTGTCTCATCCGTAGGTGGTCTTTTTATGTCTCACATAATTAAAATGAATTGCTGTTGGGGAGCCCGTGCTACCGCGCACAGATTTATGAACCTGGAGGCACCTCCATTCACAGACAAACAGGGATACTGGGCACGGGCTGTGCTGGGACTGGGAACCCGGGGGGTTACTGGGGAGCACCACTCACCACTGCCCAGAGACTGTTTCCCACCAAAAACGGGGTCTGGAAACCACCCCCTGACACTGGGCTGCACCACACGGCGGCACAGAACACGAGGGTTAAAATATTCAAAGGGTGTTTTATATACCAAGGAATGGCTAATACGTCACCTGAAAAAAAAAAAATAATAAAAAGAGAAAAAAAGATTGTGAAATTGGATTTACCAGGAAAAGGCGCTCCCCGAAAAGCTAATGCGGCTTGTTTATGGCAAGCTGCTTTATCAGCCCGGCTCAGAGAAGGGGAATGTATATTTGATAAGATTAGAGAATAGTGGGGATCAGAAAAAATTCAGAGTATAGAATTTGCATTTTCACATATCGGAAGGACAAAAGTGTCATTTATTTTTTGTTTGGTTTTGATTCTCTGAGTCCTGCTAACGCCGCCCGTAACAACGGCCTGTGACTGCGCATCCTGGTCAGGCTGTAATTACAACAGCCCTAACATATTACAGTAAACACACCCGGGTGGAAGTTGCGCATCCTGGTCAGGCTGTAATTACAACACCCGGGTGGAAGGGAAACGCCTGGATTTAATGTTTAAATAGAGAAAAGAGAAAAAAGTCTAACAATGAAAACATAAAGGCTAAGGCTTGGGTAGTGCCTTGTAGGAACATTTTGTAATAAGCAGCAGGAGCGTTCCAATTTCAGTGTAATACTTAAAAGAAAATGTCTCTGATCTTTGAATTTCTTTATAGAGGGGAGTTTTTAATGTATAATCAGACTAAAATCCTCCTGTAATTGCCCAGCAAGAGGCCTGTGAAGTTTCGGGAAGGCTCAGATGGTAGAGACCAGCAGAGGAGGAGGTTTTTCCTCCTCTGTGACTCCAGCCTGAGGTTCCCTCTGCCCCTTGGGCTGGGGTGAGCTCTCTGCTGGTGGTGGTACCACCCAGGGATGGCCAGTGGTGGCCTGGGAAGGTGGTTGGACATCAAGAGTGATGACAATGACATTGTCAGAACAGGAGGAAGTAGCTGGTGGTTCAACCTCGTCACAGAATGACGTGGGGTTGGAAGGGACCAGGCTGTTAACGTCTGCCTCTTAATGCCATGAATGCCCAGGGAGTGAGTGAAGCTCTGAGCTGCATGTAATCCCTCTCCTCCTGCACACAGCAAGTGAGAGCTGAGAAAATAAGGAAACGGATGGAAAGTTTGAGAGCCCAGAGCAGAGAAATCAAAGCTGCGGGACTGGCTTTGGGATTTCTGCAAAGGACAAAATGCCAGCAGAACCCTCTCACCCACAGGTTTTATAAAAGTATCACCCAAAGTGTTAAGAGTTACGACCTTGATTCTGCAAGTCACCTCCCAAACACGAGATCTGGCTCCACCGAGCTTCCTGATTAAACACACCCTGTTAAGAATGAGGCCTTAATTAATAAAGGGATGTTCAACACCCTCTCTCCCTTCCTCACACCCCAAGCCAGGCTTGGCTGTGCCCTGGGAGAAAACAACACACCAGTTTGGTGGGAAGTGGAGATTAAACCTCGTTTCACACCGTTGGCAGCAGCACAGCTCAGCTCAGACCCTCCTGCCTTCATCCCACCACCCTCATCCTCACGGGGAGGGGGCAGGAATCATCCTCAGCACCCGTTGCCTCCAGCCCCTCTGGACGCTGCTGCCTTCAAGGCTTGAACAAAGGTATTTCTTCTAATCAATGTTAACGAGAAGCCTTTAAATAAAAGGAAGCTCCCTGAACTCGACACCTCTCTCCAGAAAACACCCGGGAAGCGAGAGGTGATGGGAGTCTGTCCTTCAGCAGGTCACCAAGGAAAGGGTCAATGAAGCTTCTGGGCAACAGGCAAGAAGGGAAAGACTCAGAGGAGAGATTTTAAAGGGGTTTGTAAGAAACAGGCACTGGCTGCTTTGAGTTATTTAGTAAAGAGGTGCGATTCCGGTGAAGATTAGATAACTTAAAATAGTTGGTAAATAACATTTAGAATTTCCTCTCTGCTTTTAGTCACCAGGGTCACATCCAGGTGACAGTTTTGCTGCTGAAGCTGTTCCAGCCCGGGCACAAAATCCTGCTCTTTACCAGCTGAGCCTCCCTCCATCTCCACCTGCAGCAAATCCCAGCCAGGACAGAGCTGGTTCCTGCTGCAGGAGGGGATAAAAGTTTCTCTCTCCCATTTCTGGGCAAAAAAAACCTGCTGCTCTCTGGGTGGGGTGACTTCGTGCCGGCCTTTATGATGAGGAATTTGGGATTCTCTTTTAATTTGGGATTTAATACGTGATATGGGATTAAATACGTGACTTGGGATTACTGCTTTGGGCACAGCTAGCTGAGGGGGTGCTCCTGGAATTACCTGTGGGCTAAAATCCTGATTTTCTGCCCAAATGGACACACCAACCCCCCGCTGCACCCAGGGCTGGGTCTGCAGGAGACACGAGCCTGAGGAAAACACCCCCTCGGCATTGCAGGGGTGGGAAAAATGCCTGGGAACAGGCAATTGGCATTAAGTAAAATGTCTGAGAGATGCTGATTTCTAAATAAGCAAAATTCTGAGTTCACATCACAGCAGCCACTCAGGGCACTGCCAAAAATATGGCACTAGAGCAGAAAGGGATGTTTTCCATGACTTTATACTGAAAATAGTGAACGTTTATGCCATCTCTAGGTCTTCAGAAACTCGGGTGCAGCCCGTGGCTGAGCCCCAGGGAAAGCCCAACAGGAGAAATTCAGAATAACCGGGTCCAAGCAGGAGGATTTGCTTGGATTTCACCTCTGGATGTGGCTTGGACTGAAACACGGAGCTTCATCTGACCCTCTCATGGCAGGGCAGCGGCGGGTGAGGAGGGCTCTGCCCAGCCCCCAGTGGGATGAACAAATAATGATGGAAACCAGGATTATAAATGGTACTTCCCTGTTCGAAAGGACCCGTCTCCCCATTCACCACCATAAACACCTTGCAAACTCCGGGTCATTTACAAAATAATGGAACGCTTTAAGATTACCCTCAGCTTTATGTAAATGTAATTTTTAATATTCTATCTTCATTAATTATCTAATCTGGGGAGCAAATAAACTACTGACACAATTCTGTAGCTATTTTGCCGGCAGGATTTCCTTTGAAGTCGGCGGCGGTTGTGCGAGGAAGTGGATGACAGGGCTGAGCCTTGCCATCTTCTTTGAGAAGAAAAAGAAACTTAAAAAAACCTGAAAATAGCTGAAACGCCCGACTTGGTGCCGGCGCAGAGCTCCTTCTGCACTGTGAGATATTCATTAGCACCAGAAAAGAGGTGGCATTTTATTCCCAGGGCTTGGCAGGGGGTTTGCTGCCACCCCCACGTGGGTTTGTGGCCACCCCCTCTGGTTTGGGGGCCACATTCGGACCCGGTGTATGGCTGTATGGGTGTATATACACCAATTAATTGGGTTAATTTGTTAGGTCAGACTGTGCTCAGTGTACAGTGACATCCCAGACCCGTGGCCACCAGGAATTGCTGCAGGTTGCCACATGCCCCACTCCCCTGCCCGTTCCTGGGCTAACAGAGGGCTAACAGACCCATCCACCTGGGTGTTTGCCACCCAAACGGGGATTTTGCCCAGCTCCGTGCATACAAAGGCTGATATTAAAAGGAACTCTTTAATAGCTCATACTTTGTTTCTTTAGCACTAAAAAAGCAAAATCAGTAGATGGGGTGGAAAAGAGTGGAGTTCAGAGTTCCCACCCCCGGCCCAATCAGCAGCAGGTCATTAATTGCACCCCCCCCAAGCTCATCAGCTGAGACAACAGATCTGAATCCGGGTTGGGGCCCTGCACCCCCCAGGGCTGTCCATTCCCCCCCCAGTCCCCCCTCTGGTCCATGGACAGCAGAGACATGAATCACTGCAGTTTGCAGGCTGTCATTTTCATTGATAATCTGATCCACGTCTTTAGATTATTTTAGTAATTACCTCACATAAAAAGGCTACTGAGTATGATTACAAACATGCCTTTGTTTTGATTGCCTGCTTGGGCAGTGAGTACCAGCCGTCTGACCTTCTCCACTCTCTTTAACCACAGAAATAATGTTCAGAGGTTCCGACCGCCCGGCCCTGACCAACCTGGGAGGATTCAACTTCCCAACATTCCCACCAACCCGTCCCAAAACTGCTCAAAGTTCAGAAATTACACCTTATTTGCATAAAAAATACATCAGAACTACATTAAGGGCCAAATTCTCGGCTTCGGAAGGTCGGGGCACAACTCACCAGTTGCTGGTGCAGGAAGAGGGGGCAGGACCCGGGGCTCTTGGCCATGGGCTGTGGTGGGGCTGGTTGGGGTCCCCCCCGGAGCCCTCCCCGTGCTCTGTCTGACGGACCTGGGACAGACTGACCCTTCCCTCTGGGGAGAACACCCACAGCCACGGCAACAAACAGCACCACGGGAGGAGCACCCCGTGGGTCACCCTACGGGGCCACCACCGGGCAACCCAACCCCTGCCAGCCCAGGTGGCCCCGAGGAGGTGGCCACGGGGGGGGCTCTGCCCCTGTGCCCAGCTCTGGGGCTGGAGGAGGGGGGGGAAGGTGGGTACAGACACATCCCCAGTAACTCAGAGACATCTCCAGTAACTCAGACAGCCACATCTCCAGTAACTCAGCCACATCCCCAGTACCTCGGCCTCACCACCACAGGAAGGAGCTCCAGCACCGCTCCTGGAGCATCGCGCTGCGCTCCAGCTGCCAGGCTCTGCTCTGCACCCACACCTCTATTTTCTTTTAATTTTTCAGTGCTGCTCCTCTCCACAGCCCAAAGGCTGCCCGGAGCCAATGTCCCCGGAGTGTCCCCACTGAGCTCTGTCCTCTCCCCCCCCAGCCAGGCAGGGCAGGACACGGGGCTGGGATTTGGAGGACCCTCAGTGTGTGCCCGGCTCCTCTGCTGGAACCCAGCCCTGCCTCAGCCCCCTCCCTGGAACAGGCCATTCCTGACTCTGAGATGGGCTCAAAGACCACTTTATGTTCTGGTTTGTCTGGAGGGAAGGCACAAAGTGTCATCTTCACCGGGCACTAGCAGCAGTGACAAAGGACGGGCTCAAATATTGACCAGCTCTTCACAGAACCAGCGAGGGCTCCTGACACTGGCCTCCTCCGACACCCAGGCCAAGGAGAGGGGGGCTGGAGAAGGCACAGCACCCCCAGTTTGAGCTGGAAGAGCCCCAACCCCTCACAGTTTGCTATAACCCTTTGGCCACGCTGATAACTCGGCCACCCCCTCACCAAGTGTGAACATTCAAAGGCAAATGTCCCTGTCCCCCCTCGTCTGCAGCCCCAGGACCCCCCCATCTGCCCAGGACCCCCCCCCACCCCAGTGAGGAGTTCCCAGCAAGGATGGGCACTGATGCCAAGGCAGTGTCTCCACTCCTCCAGCCCCCCTAAATCCAGAGCTTCCACAGATGGTCATGGGGCATCTCCAGAAGCATTCTTGAGGAGCACCATGCTCCCAGTCTCACATCCTGGGGACATCCCACCCCTGCAGCCATCCCAGTCACTCTTTCTGTTCCCAGAGCCCACGTTTCCCAACACAACAAACAACAGACCAGTCCAGGAGGCAGCAAACACACATAAAATTGATGTCGGTGCATCATTAGCAGGAAGGAATAAACCCCAGGCCAGCAGTGCTGCCCCACTCCTGGATACACAATTACATGGGAGAAAAGCACCTGAAGTAGAAAAAAAAAACCACCAGAAAGTGATCTGAGTGGATAATTTATAAATGGAAAGAGGATTTTGTGGGGAAACTTTGCTGCCTCCCCAGCAGCACCACCTCTGGGTTCTCTTTCCACCCTGCTTTTCCCCAGTCTGATGGTGGCACCTCACGGATTGCCGGTTGGGAAGGGCTGGAAGTGTGAAAATGTTTTTCTTTAGCTTTACTAGTTCCCCCAAAATCGAGAAAACAATTGGAGTTTAACAGTAGTGCTTCTTTCCTAAGCTCAGGAGTGTACACGTGCAAGAGGACCATAACTGCTAACTCAGAGCAGCACAGACCCCCCCAGCCCCACACAAACACCCACCCCCGGGCACACATGAGCACCCCCAAAAGGCTTCCCCAGACCCAACCACCACCAGTTCAGCCTCACGTCCTGCTGCCAGGTGTATTTTCATACCTTTTCTCAGTTATTCCCCTAACAAAACCCAGCCACCGACAAGAAAACGCCCTGCTCTGTCCCTCCGCTGTTTCCAGTCACTCCCTGCTGCAGCCCCACGCAATGAAGGGTAAAACACATGCAGCAAAAAGAAAGGAATAAAAATAAAGCAGAGAAACGGTCTGTATGCAAAAATAAAATTTGAATAGAAGTATGTTCACAAAATACATAAGCAGATACTGTGTGGTCTTTGGGGAGAAAAAAAATATCACGCAATTTGTTACAAAGAGAATTTTAGTTCCAGCAAACAGCCAAAGGGGACAGACCTTTATTTAGGAAACTGAAAAAGTACAAATGCAAAGCAAATTAAAAAAAAAAATCAATTACTTAAACCAAGGTTTCTCACTTTTTGATTTAAATCATGATTAAAAGCAGTTACTTGACTCACTGATTTAAATCAATCCACACCATCTCTCTCAGATGATCTCGAGCAGTTAAATAAGAAAAGAGAATATCATCAATAACCCATCTGTGTCACAGATGAGAAAGCAGCCCCGCGGGACCGCTTTTCCCCATTTTTCATGTGGTGATCCCTGGATTCCCGAGGAGCTGCACCAGCCCAGAGGAAGCCACAAAAAGCCCCAGAGTTGGTACCTGCCAGTCCGTTCCAGGAGGAGGGAGCCACGAGGGCTCCCACAGCCGGGACACAAGGACTAGTCATTTACGCTCCCCTAAATCGCTTCTAAAGCATCCTTAAGAGCCACGGGGATAAATTATGTATTTCACCAAAAAAGTTATTTTTTTTCTGCTGATAAAATTTTCTGCTGGAAAAATTTGCACATGAAAAAGGGACAGGGATGGGGCCGATGCTCCTGAGGATGGTGGAAACCATCAGAAATCCCCTCCAGAGCATCCCTGCCCCGCTCACACGGAGGGAACCGGGGCAGCCCCAGGAGTCCCCACACACAGCCAGGGCAGAGAGCCCTTTGTAAGGAAATAAACGGGACCAGGGAAAAATAAACACAACAAAACTGCATCAGAGGGAGCAAGAAGGGCAGAAAAGCCACCTGAGGGTGGTGGGGTGAGCAGTGGGGCTCGGGGGGTGCCGGAGCCACCGTGGGGGGGCTGTTTGCCATGTTTGGGCAAATTCCCTTCAGGCTGCCGTTCCCAAGTTGTCTAATTGTCCTTGATGTATCCCCTCTCCCCCAGGAACGCCAGCCAGGCCCAGCAGCTCCAGATGTCGGAATATTATGCAGGAAGCTGGTAAACAAATCCCTCCGATTTTTCCTGCTGGCAATTAGGAACGTAGGAAGAACGCGTTGCTTAACGGGCAAGGAACCCGCCGAAGATATTTCACATGCATTTATAGCTGCTTAATGACTCCGAAATAGGTGATAAACACTGAATATGGTAAGTCTTTTAGATTAGCCCTTGTCACTACAAAATCAGGCTTCGTGAGAAAGGGAGGGGGAAAAAAAAAAGTTGAAATAGGAGTTAAAGTTGGGACAAACTTGTGATTCCGGCAGCTTCCAGAGTAATCACCCAAACTAAGACAACAGAGCATTGCTGCCACCTCCCCTCAAACACCTGTTTCAAGTAGTTTCAACTTTTTCACCCAACTTCAGCTTCCAAGTAGGTCCCTGCCTGATTCCCACACCTTCCCTCCCCATTAATTTCTTTGCATGCTTGAGCAATCCTGCCCTGGCAGGAGGGACGGCTTAGGTGGCTTCAGGAGCCTTTTCCAGCATTAATTGTTATGATTTTTTAGAGCCCCATGGGGTGAAGACTTTGAAAAGGAGAATTTGTTCCAAAGGTTGAGAGGAAAATGAAAAAAAAAAAAAGCAGAGAGATGGTGCCAGGAAACCAGGAAAGAAAATGAAATGGTTCCAGCTCCTGGACTGAAGATTCCGCGCTCATGGAAAGCACAAGCCACACGTCTGCGTGCTTGAAGTCTACAAATTGCAGGAGTTCAGGAGCAACTGAATAAATAACCCAGATTTCACAGGTGATCTGCAGAAGAACCTCCTCTGGCTCAGCATGAAAAAGACTTTTATTGGGTCCAGCCACCCCGGAGCCCCAGGAGCTGTGGGTGCTGTGTGACCCTTGCTGACCACCCCTGCCAAGATAAATGGATGTTATGGCCATTGTCCTCACCACTCCAGCCCAGCTCACGGTCTGGCTATGTCAACCCCAAAGTGAATCTGCTAAATTCACACTAAATTACATTCCATCCCATTTTTGTACGCTCCTCCAAAATGGGGCTGGGGTAACTGTGAAGAAATTCTCCTTCTTGGCATCACTTCAGCAGGGACCCCAGCATCACCCTGCCCAGGCAACGAGACCCCCCCACTACTGATGCTGCAGACCCAACGCAAAAGGAACCGATGCCAGAGTTTAATGCTTCAGCTGTTTCCTTCACCTCTTTACTGAGCTCTTTGTGACACTTTCACAATCCTCTACCAGCATCCCAGGCTGCAACACAGAAAGTCAAGCCTCTCAGCTGCAGCAAGCACTGCATTTTGCAAAGGGTTTTTTCACCCAATTATATTTTTCTCCTAAATCTCATTGCTGGGGTTGCCCAGAGCATCCCCGACCACCCCTGTTTCTGCAAACAGGCAGGAGGCATTTGGTGCCACCACTGCTCAGGGAAAGGGTGCAGGAAACCCAACACGAGATCCTCACATCTTTCTCAAGCCTTCTCAAATGAAGGTTTAAAATCACAGCAGTGACACAGCAGTTGGGTTGTTAGTGACCACAGCTGCTTGACTTCTTGTCTCAAAGCAAGAACTGAGAGGAACAGGAGCATGAAGCTGCTGTGAAAAGTGATGTCTCCATCAGGCAGCCTTCACGGGTGAGACACAGCCATCCTCCTGCCCTGCAGTGACCCCTCATCCCTCTCAAAATCATTATTCTTAAGCAGAAATAAAGCACGAACATGCAAAATAAGTGTGTCCGGTTGCTATTTTCATCTTCTCTTCCACCGTGCCCCATCTGGCTCAGGTGCACGTCGAGTATATACCTGTTGGAGGACTAAGATCATTCCTGCTTCTTACTGCGATGAAGGAATTAAATACAAAATCTTCTGTAGGAAGCAATTGTGAAGTGTGGAAGTTTCTAGTCAGGCAAATAAATTGGATTTAAGTATATTACAGTCATAATCTTTTTCTGCCTCTCTCCAGACAGCCTTTGTACATGGAGAAATGAGAATGTATTCTCAGACAAATCTTGACCTGAGGGAGAAGGCTGCGGGAATCTGGATTTTCAATAACATAAGACAATAAAGCTCAGACTTCTAACCTGCCGCAATATGGTAAAAGTATAAAGAGCTTAGCAACTAATAAAAGAAAAGGGTCTTCCAACTCATATTTGAAGATCTAGACCCCCAAAAGGACACTTCATAAAGATCATAATGGGTTAGTCAGTATCTAACAGATACCATGTACCTTGTTGACCAATTGTCTGACAGTTGTCTTCTGCAGGCCTGGATATTAATAAGCCTTGTGTTGATTTCCTTGGGGTATTTTGTCTCCGTAATTGTACATCTACTTGTTGTGACACTGCAGCTTGCTATATATTTATTTAATGCGATTCCTATAGCAAAAAAAAAAAATTGTATGTATGCTATTGTTTTCCTTAGGTGATATGCATACACTGCAAATTTCATCTCCCTCCAAGGTACGGTGAATCAAAGCCGTTACAGTCTGAGGGAGAGCACACGGTCTTGGGGCAAAGAGGAAATCCAGATGTGTTTTCCCCTTAGGTGTGAATATGTCTTACTCCTCGCATTACAAGGGGAATATAAAAGGATTCAATTATCGCTGCATTTTTATTTCTAATAATAACAAAAACTTGTTCTGGAAGGTATTCCAGTTAAATAATATTTTGACAGATAATGCTAGTGTAAAGTAGCTGTCACTCACGCAGCAAGATCAAGGGGAAATGGATGCATAAGAAAGATCACAGGGTGGCTTATGTAGTGAAAATGAAGCCTGTTAAAAACTCCTCTTGCTAACAAAACAAAGACTGTCTGCGGCTTGATCCCGCTCTCGCCATTTTCCGTACGGCTACAGAAATAAATGCAAATATTTAGAGATTGCATGTTATATAGAAATTACAGTTTTCCATAGATTCTCAGACACAGGCGTATTTAAAAGTGCTCTGTGTTTCCACAGCTCCCACAGTGATGGCCCAACAGCCACAAACCACGGGACAGGGAGAGGTTGGGTGGCTCTAAGCCTCCCTGTGGGTTTCTGCAGCCCTTGGCCAGGTGGTCCCTTCTCCTGCTGCCCCAGATGCTCCAGGTCATGGCCAGGACATCTCCATCGCCTGCGAGAGGCTGCTCACTCTGATGCAGCTCTGAAATGAGCAGATTTGCCCGTAGTGCCTGGCCTTTGTGTGTCCTCTGAAACACCACTCAGCCACTTTCATTTCTTTGCCCATCTCTTCTGTGCCTGAGCTTATGTAGTGAAAATGAAGCCTGTTAAAAACTCCTCTTGCTAACAAAACAAAGACTGTCTGCGGCTTGATCCCGCTCTCGCCATTTTCCGTACGGCTACAGAAATAAATGCAAATATTTAGAGATTGCATGTTATATAGAAATTGTGGTTTTTCATAGATTCTCAGACACAGGCATATTTAAAAGTGCTCTGTGTTTCCACAGCTCCCACAGTGATGGCCCAACAGCCACAAACCACGGGACAGGGAGAGGTTGGGTGGCTCTAAGCCTCCCTGTGGGTTTCTGCAGCCCTTGGCCAGGTGGTCCCTTCTCCTGCTGCCCCAGATGCTCCAGGTCATGGCCAGGACATCTCCATCGCCTGCGAGAGGCTGCTCACTCTGATGCAGCTCTGAAATGAGCAGATTTGCCCATAGTGCCTGGCCTTTTTGTATCCTCTGAAACACCACTCAGCCCCCTTTGTTCCTTTGCCCATCTCTTCTGTTCCTCTGAGCGATCTCTGCCCTTGTCTCAGCTGAATGGGCCCGTCCTTCATCACACCCACCTCGTGCATCCTCAGCTACAACAAGTTTATCCTGTGCAGAAGAATTTTGCTACAAATTCTGCATGAAATTCCACACAAATGCTTTATCAGAACCCTCTTTCTGCTGGTAACTCCCAGTACCCCAGCCCTGACTGGGCTCACCCCAGCTCCAGCACAGACCATGCTGGAGCATCCCTGGGAGCATCCCTTCCCCATGGCTGCTGCTCCTCCTGTGCTGCCCCCAGCACGGGGTTCAACAGGGATAAACAGGACCCACAGAGGAGGGAGCCTGTGCTGGAAAAAGCATAGAAGAGCACTAAGGAGAATATTAAAATTAAGAATATTATGATTTCTAGCAGCATCAAAAGCCACAGTAAAGGCTGACATAGGACCCTGCTCGGAGGATGCTCCACACCTGGTCCTGGCACATCACCCCCATAACAGGGACTGGGGGAGATGGGAGGAATAACAGAGATGTGTTTAGAGGTGTTTGCTTAGAGGGTAGATTAAATTACAGGTAATTGCAATATTTAAGAATAATTCTCTAAAGTTCCTATACAAGTTCTGAAAGAGCTCGCTGAAAACTATTAACTATAACCTTCATTTAAAAACTATTCAGGTTTTAGAAAAACATTTCCAGCAGCAGAATTTCACCCGTGGAGCCCAGGATGTGATCGAACTTCTTGTGACTGAGCTAGAGAGAGAATCTGGGTGAAAAGACTAAATCTTGATCATCTCAAAACCACCAGCAACTTCATCCAAGCTGTACCTGATGGAACTGGGTGTCCCACGACACCAGGAGTGCTCTGGGCTGGAGCACAGGCATGGACAAGCACGTGCTGATGTCCCTGTGTTTGAGAACCACACTCCAGCAGGAGCTCTGGCTCCTCCACGCTGCTCCTCATCATTTCTTACAGGTTGGTTTTTTTCCATCAATCCACAACTTTGACATGTGTATTTTCAAGCTGATATTGAAGAGCAAACCCAGTATTTGCTGGCTCTCTGATGGTGTGAAACCAGACCAAGATGGGAAGTGGGCACCTTATCTCCTTTTCCTTCTGTATTTAATCACTAAAGGCGCAGCCAGTAACCAAATGCAAAGATTTGTGGTCCAGCAGCTAATAACACCCGGGCACTTGCTGGAGGAGACAGAGTAAAACGGCCTAATGTGCTCTTGCCATGTGGTAATTTTCCAGATAAATGGACAGTTGCTTCAGCAGTTCCACTGTTGAAGGTCAATGATCCATATAATACGGGCAATTACAGAAGTATTTCCATCGCAGACTCTGTGACAATTTTTTTAGTGCAAGACAACAGATAAACTGCAGCAAAGGTACCGAGATGAGGGAGCTGGACTCAAAACCCTGTGTCCCAGCTCCTCTCCAGTGTCTGCTGGAGGAACCAACCCTCCCCAGCCCTTGGCTCATCTGATCCAGCGTCCATCCCCATCAAACTGTCCCCATTTCCTCTCATTTTGACATTTCTTAACCCTCTTCTAATCCTGAGCTTAAATTACCAACTCCTGGCTTTCACACACTCCACTGTTCCCTGCCTTTAGCTCACAGTTAAGCACTT
>NW_015090865.1:6670384-6689368 GCF_001431845.1 Calidris pugnax | reverse complement strand
CTAATAATAACAAAAACTTGTTCGGGAAGGTATTCCAGTTAAATAATATTTTGACAGATAATGCTAGTGAAATGTAGCTGTCACTCACGCAGCAAGATCAAGGGGAAATGGATGCATAAGAAAGATCACAGGGTGGCTTATGTAGTGAAAATGAAGCCTGTTAAAAACTCCTCTTGCTAACAAAACAAAGACTGTCTGCGGCTTGATCCCGCTCTCGCCATTTTCCGTACGGCTACAGAAATAAATGCAAATATTTAGAGATTGCATGTTATATAGAAATTGTGGTTTTTCATAGATTCTCAGACACAGGCATATTTAAAAGTGCTCTGTGTTTCCACAGCTCCCACAGTGATGGCCCAACAGCCACAAACCACGGGACAGGGAGAGGTTGGGTGGCTCTAAGCCTCCCTGTGGGTTTCTGCAGCCCTTGGCCAGGTGGTCCCTTCTCCTGCTGCCCCAGATGCTCCAGGTCATGGCCAGGACATCTCCATCGCCTGCGAGAGGCTGCTCACTCTGATGCAGCTCTGAAATGAGCAGATTTGCCCGTAGTGCCTGGCCTTTGTGTGTCCTCTGAAACACCACTCAGCCACTTTCATTTCTTTGCCCATCTCTTCTGTGCCTGATCCTGGCACATCACCCCCATAACAGGGACTGGGGGAGATGGGAGGAATAACAGAGATGTGTTTAGAGGTGTTTGCTTAGAGGGTAGATTAAATTACAGGTAATTGCAATATTTAAGAATAATTCTCTAAAGTTCCTATACAAGTTCTGAAAGAGCTCGCTGAAAACTATTAACTATAACCTTCATTTAAAAACTATTCAGGTTTTAGAAAAACATTTCCAGCAGCAGAATTTCACCTGTGGAGCCCAGGATGTGATCAAACCTCCTGTGATTGAGCTAGAGAGAGAATCTGGGGGAAAAGGCTAAATCTTGACCACCTCAAAACCACCAGCAACTTCATCCAAGCCGTACCTGATGGAACCGGGTGTCCCACGACACCAGGAGTGCTCTGGGCTGGAGCACAGGCATGGACAAGCACTTGCTGATGTCCCAGTGAATACTGTGTTTGAGGTCCAAGCTGTACCTGATGGAACTGGGTGTCCCACGACACCAGGAGTGCTCTGGGCTGGAGCACAGGCATGGACAAGCACGTGCTGATGTCCCTGTGTTTGAGAACCACACTCCAGCAGGAGCTCTGGCTCCTCCACGCTGCTCCTCATCATTTCTTACAGGTTGGTTTTTTTCCATCAATCCACAACTTTGACATGTGTATTTTCAAGCTGATATTGAAGAGCAAACCCAGTATTTGCTGGCTCTCTGATGGTGTGAAACCAGACCAAGATGGGAAGTGGGCACCTTATCTCCTTTTCCTTCTGTATTTAATCACTAAAGGCGCAGCCAGTAACCAAATGCAAAGATTTGTGGTCCAGCAGCTAATAACACCCGGGCACTTGCTGGAGGAGACAGAGTAAAACGGCCTAATGTGCTCTTGCCATGTGGTAATTTTCCAGATAAATGGACAGTTGCTTCAGCAGTTCCACTGTTGAAGGTCAATGATCCATATAATACGGGCAATTACAGAAGTATTTCCATCGCAGACTCTGTGACAATTTTTTTAGTGCAAGACAACAGATAAACTGCAGCAAAGGTACCGAGATGAGGGAGCTGGACTCAAAACCCTGTGTCCCAGCTCCTCTCCAGTGTCTGCTGGAGGAACCAACCCTCCCCAGCCCTTGGCTCATCTGATCCAGCGTCCATCCCCATCAAACTGTCCCCATTTCCTCTCATTTTGACATTTCTTAACCCTCTTCTAATCCTGAGCTTAAATTACCAACTCCTGGCTTTCACACACTCCACTGTTCCCTGCCTTTAGCTCACAGTTAAGCACTTGGCTGTTTTCTAAAGGTTCTCTAGGGCTGGGGAAAAAAAAAAAAGGAAAAAATCAGGGAAAACTCCTCAGCAACTTGGAAACTTGGACTCCCGGAGGATACACAAACACAACCATTTCTAATTGCATTTCAAAGCAGAGGCAGAAAGCATTCTCGGGGAGCGGGTGCTGCTGGTGCACCTACAACCACTGCCCACCGAGCCAGTGTGTGAGCCATGGTGTCAGCTAACAGGTCACTCACTGGGAAAAAAAAAAGTTTCTGAGCAATACACGCTAACAGGTCACTCACTGGGAAAAAAAAAAAGATTCTGAGTGATACATGGATTGAAATAAATAATTGCTTTGTGTAATGGAGTGTGCATGAGGAAATAACCACTTGTACCACAGCACAGATCGTTTCTGCATTGCTTGCATCCTCCAAAAACCCAGGCGCTGCAACCTGCCCCCAGGAATCCACACCCAAACCCCAGAAAAAAGTATTTAAGAGCATCCAGAGCTGCTCATCAGCAACACCACCCTTTCCAGCTCCCAGCTTGTAAAAAGCAAAGAGGTTCTCGCTGTTCCAGCAGCTGCTTAGAAAACCTCTACATGCAACAACAAAATGTAAAATATACAGGTGCCCTCAGTCATCCAAGTGCTGCAGAAGTTTAACGATAAACACATAAGACCCTGAAAGACTTTTGTGATTTCTGGGGGGAATACATTAAACCTGTAGTAGTGCTTCCCCTGTGAATTGTACTTCTGTTTCAGTTTCAGTTTACTGCTGCTTTTACCCATCATGTAAGAGACAGACTGCCATTTCATTCCACCAAAATGAACGGGAAACATCAGTAAAGAGCAGCCTTAATGGTGGAGGAATCCACCAGGGACGGACTTTGGAGTTGTTCAAGAACCTATTTCAAAATTTAAGCAGATTTTGCTAAAAAGGAAAGAGAGAAGAAAGACAGAGAGACTTGAAATGCTGGAATTTAACCTTCATGTAGGGAATGAAAAAAACGCTACCCCAGGCAGAAGCCATCCCTCCCTTCCCCACGAGCAGGAGCCTCCTCAGCAGAAGCCAGGACTTGGAGACAAGCACCATTGCTTGTGCAAATCAGTAATTTTGTACAAGATTAATTAGGAGACGAGTGGTTTTAGATATCTTGTGAGGACAGTGGCTCATTTATGAAATACGTATCAATAATCCACAACCAGGTGGATGGGTCAGACCTCAGCAGATCTTGCAGAACCAGCACCAACTTGGGTTTCTCAAGCAGATGAGCATGGATGGGGACAGGATGAGCTCCACATCCCTTCTGCCCACCTACAGGAAAGATATCTCCATGCTACAATATCCCAATTAAGAAGTTAATGAGTTACACAGCTGCCTTTGCAGAGGTATCACCACATTGGGGTCTCCTGAGGCACTTCTGTAATGTTTGGTTAAGCAGGTGATGCCCAACCCAGCAAAATGAGCTGGTTATTTGGCAAAGCTGTCATTAGGAGAACCTGCTCTGAGTAGAATTAATGCCAGTGTTTGTGACATTTTAAAAAACTGCTGATCTATTGTCTCTGTGCAGAGCAGCTCCTGTGAGAAAGTCCCACACGTTTGCTCCAAACTTTTCTGGAAGACACATTCTTTCCATGTCACTGGTCAGGATAAGTTTATTCTCTTTAGCATGAGGTGAAGCCACCAACAGGAACGAAACACACTGCTTTTCCCTGTCCTGGGCAGCAGCTCCTTGGACACAATAACACTTCTGCTTATACACAAAGGCTCCTCCCCTGAACCATCCCCCAACCCTGTTTTCCCTTGTAAAAATTATGTAATTGCATGCTATTGCAGAAAATTGCATAAAAGTTGACTCTATTATGATTAATTGTCCCCACGGCTTCTTGTAAAATTTTCAAAAGTTCCAGCTGGTCACACAGGGCTTAGTTTACAAAAGTGTTGCACATTATTAGATTTTCTGATAAAGTGTGCTCTTTTGTGATTCAGAAAACTGCTTCTCCTCCAGACAACTGGCATCCTCTTTGTTATTCACCCCAGAGATGCGCCAGCCAAAATGGAGTGCACTCAGATGAAAAAAAAAAGGTATTTCCAATCAGACATGCAGATTAAGCATTACTTATGCAGCGTAAACAAAACATTACCGAAGTTTCAGCTCTCCCTGCCACGTGTGCAGGCTGGAAATGCAGCTTGGTTGGGGTTTGCTGCCCTTTCTACCACCTGGAGCATGGAAACTTGATGCTGCAGCCTTCCCGGGGCAAGCCCAGGGAAGGTTCTGGCTCCAAATCCTGCTCCAGTCATCCCATCACTGGTCCCATTGAACTTCTGATAAATGTTGATTGAGGGCAGAACAGAGGGGATGAAACGCTACCCCCACCACTGGTACCACTACCCCTCTGCTCTCCTCCATACACCCCAACCTTCACAGCATCACCTTCCATCTCCCCTCCACACAGCCCATCACTGGGCATTGCTGAGAAGCAGCCTAGAGAGCACCCAAGGAAGACCAGACCAACAGAGGACTGTACTCATCTCCATTCTGCCAAATGAAAGCCAGACTGAAGAAAGTGTTGACATACAGGTGCAAGTCAGAAGGAAACTGAGCAAGACAAGGAAGCAAACGCTCCACAGTGGTTTTGGAACAGAAGCCGGTTCTGTAGGTCCAATGTTGCAGTTCTGATTTCTCCATCACCACCACGTGTCCATGTCCCTTGACACTAATCTGGGACACAAATGAAAATTCAAGTCAGAAATGAAGCCATAGCACAAGTATCTCATTTTTTCTGAAGGAACATGCCCGTGCAGACAGAGATGATCCAACTGACCAAGTCCTCACATCAGGAACACACTGGGGAATGTCCCATGCCAGCAGCTGGATGGGATCTAACCTCAGCTGGTGGGAAGGGCGATTCCTTTCCATGTAACTGGTCAGAGGAGCCATGGATGGAGAAGGGTGGAAGATGCCAATGGAATCCCAGGTCCAGACCTGCCTATGCCAACCCACCAACCTGTGAAGCCAAAAAACTATTATTTCCCAATATCAGAGTGACTGGCTGATAACATCTACTATGGGTTTTATGCATGAAAGGGAGGAAAGACAGTCCTAACTTTACATTATAACCATCATTTCTGACCTGTTACCATTTACCAAAAGCTCATTGTAATTCTGCGAGGAATCCAGCTCAGCAGCAAATGGAATACTGAGGATTACATGGAAAGAAACTTAAATGGAAACAATAAGCATCACAAGTGTGCAGATCCAGGGTGCACCCGCCCATTGAGCACCACCTGCGCCCCCAGATCCCTCCAGTCTCAAGGACAACATAAAAAAAGCTGGAAAAAAGTACAAAAATGGTAAAAACAAAAAAAAAAGCTTCTACGGTTAGAGAAATTCAGTAAGTTCAGGGGATGTTTTCTCAGGATGGAGAGTATGACAAGCATGAGCAAGTTCAGGAGAAAGTAATTCACTTGGCTCTAGCACCCTCAGTTTATCACAGCAAAGACCTCAGGTCTTGTACAAGTACCAGGTTACTTACCCACAGCAACAGAAGAGTTTAAGGGGAAAAACTAGTTGAGAGGCACTTTTTCCACCAGCCAAGAGATCATTGTCAAAGGTACAAGCTCTTATTGGTGTCTAAACTTATGGACCCACAGCTGTTTCCGAGAATGCTAATAAATAATCCAGGTCTCCTCATCTCCTGCCGCCCGTTTCCCCCCTCACTTTGTATTATGCAAAACAGAAAAATATTATCATCCTTATAGCATTCCTTCTTGAAAGGCACGCATTTCAAATATCATAAAGAAGTATTGTCATAATGAGGTTAATGACAATAGGGTTTCCAATATCAAAGAGCCAACACGCAGCTGCTTTATAGTATGGAGTGATACAGCACGGAGCTCCGTAATGAGAGGAGAGAGTTTTTGGGTTACGCATTTTAATGAGTTCGTAATAAGCAAACTACTACGGAAGTGGTAATTTGCATTTCACAGCACTATTTAGATAGAATACTTTGTTAACACTCACTACATTGAAGCAGGAAAATTAGCCCAACTTCATAAGGATTTAGAGTCTGAACATGCACAGGCCATTGCGCAGGAGATTATGTGCTTTTGGAGTCAGAAGAGAAGTATTTGGTAACACGCACGGGGAGAGAGAACAGAGGGAAGGAATGCAATACCTGTGCCTTCTGACCTATGGAACAAGTAGGAATAACCACCCATGTGTTTTGTGTTGCACGTGCCTCACTTGGTGTCTCCATTGGCACCTCGCAGTGGTGAAGCACATCAACCTTGCTTTTGAGGGAAAAATCTTCAATATCAGAGCACAAACACCGTCTGCAATAGCTGCACATCAGCTCCTGCAAAGGCTCGTTTTGTGCCCCAAACCCCAGCCCCCACCGATGCTGCCGCAGATGCCTGACTCACCCCCCAGCTCCCCCAGCACCAATCCAGCCCAGAAGTTAAAAAAATAAATGCCTGAGGTAGCCGGTGTGCATGTACCACACCACACCCCCTGCTCCACCGAGCACCGCTCGTTACAGCTCACTCCATAAAGAGAGGTACCTTAAGAACAATGCATTCATCTATTAATGTTCCTTATGGGAGACATAATCAGCTTCATTAGAAGACATTATTATGGTAAAACCCCGGAAAAAAAAAAACATCATGTACGAGGCGGCAGCGTGATCAATTAAAAACCTAGAATATGTGACTAATATTGACAGATGTTTACGGGAAGCGCCGCGGGAGGTCGGGAGCTCCAGGGAGGTGGCAGCTCCCATGGGCACAGCCCACCCCATGCCCACAGCCTTCCCGGGGACCGACCAGACCCACCACGGAGCCAGACAGCGAGGAGGACACTTGTCTTCCCTAGGAGCAAGCAGCATAAACTATGGGTGCAGCCACCAGACCACCACAAGCCAGCAAACACACACGGAGATGCCCCACCACAGCAGGAGAAGCTGCTCTGTGCCCCAGGGCAACCCCCCCCGCCTCGTACCCCAGCTCCCACCACTCCAGCCTGCATGGAGCTTTCCCTCAGGTCATAAAACTTCTTCCAGTAAAGACCACAGCAGCTCTGCTGTCTGCCAGCAGAGAAACACGAGAAATCAAGAGAAGTGATGGGGGAAGCCCCCCCCCAGCCCCTGCCCCAGGGCACAGCTCAGGTTGGTGCCAAGAGCCCCTTGCTCAAGAGAAGTGATGGGGGAAGCCCCCCCCCTCCTTGGTTGATGCCAAGAGCCCCTTGAAGGGTGCAAGACACCTTTGGGTTGACACCCTTATAATTTCCAGTCATTTGGAGGCAATACTCCGTGTCAAACTGGGAGCCAAGCCCTGGTGGCACCACTGCCTTTCCCGAGGCTGAGCGTCCTCACCCATAAGGCCCAGGAAATCACAGCTTGTGCTGGGTGAGATGGTATTTTTAAGCCTTTACAAACACAGCCTTGATCTTCTGAAACAGTTTGGGTCTGCTCTGCCGTACACACGCCCAGCTCAGCAGCTGACTGGGGTTTGGGTTCGTATCTGGCACAGAGAAACACGGATTGGGCAGGAATTCAGATCGTGGGAGCCACCAAAAGCTTTTCCCACTGCATGTGTCAGTGTAAAGGTTGAGAGCTGTTCCCCAGCAGGATGAATACAGCAGTTCTGTGAAGTCAACAGCACTGATTTCAGTGGGACCGGGGTTTCACTCCATTGCAAAGAGTTGTTCCAGTAAGAGCTGGGTGACAGGGACCACTCCAGGAGCCAAACAGCTCCTGGGAAAGGCTTTTCCATGAGGAGCCCAGAGCTGCCAAGACTACAGGAACCAGGGAGAAGATACCAAGTTTTGCTTATTTTTAAGCAAACTCTGTCTTTGACCTCCCAGGAACTCCCCCACCAGCTGATACCTAGGAAAGAAGGCAAAGGAGCCGGAGAGACCCCCCTCAGCAGCCAGAAGTTCAACAAACACCTACAGCTGGAAGGAAGGGCTATTAAAGTGCATTCATTTGTAGGAGCTATTACTTGATAATTTATTACTGAGGCAGAAAGAAGGAAAACAAAGTTCAGAGTGACACGTAGCCTTCAGAAGGAAGAGAGAGAAGAGGAAGCAGCATCGACACGTGGCTCTGTGGCCAAGGGGCAGCGGCAGGATCAGACCCTCCCCTGCCCGCAGACCCAGCTCCGCTTCCTACCCACAAGTCTTAATTTGAGGCTAACGACCCTGCACCCACACCAGCGCTCACGGTGGGCACCACAAGCCCACCCTGGGTCCTGCTCAGCCCCGGGGCCCCGAGCAGCTCTCAGCCTCCTACTCAGCAGCCGTGGTGCAGCAGAAGGCTCCAGTTGTCATTAAGCCTTCACAGAGCCGTTAGCTACATGATCAAATAAAGAGATACGGTAATTTACAGCACTGCGCTATAATCTCTTTTAAATAAAGAGTTATTGCTTCCTCCTTCAGCAAGGACTCCAGCGTGTGGGGCTGGCTCTTCCTTCAAGCACCGCGATACCTCACCCGGGACTCAGCGGAAACGTCTAAAAGCAGAGGATACGGCCCAGAAAACACTCCAGGAGGGGACGGAGCACCTGGGCACATCGAGCAGCTGCTCACTGTGGAGCCTTAAAACTCTTTGTACTATATAAATCACATCACAACCTGGTGGCATCTTCTGCTCTTGCAAAGCATCCACCTACAAGTGGCTGCACCTGTAAAACAGGGCAGGGAGGGCTGACATTCCCAACCACTGGAAAAACAGTAATAAAAGTCAGAAAAGGGGCAATATCAGCCACGCTACGTGCTGAGAAACCACTGATTGCAAGTTGGAGACATAACCTTCACAGCCTTGTCTCCAACCTGCTCCGGGTGGGTATTATCTGTCCCCGACACGTCTCACCCAGGGGCCAGGCTGGGCAGATCTGAGGGACGCTCACTAAGCCCACTGGCCCCACAGCTTTAAAAATAGCCCCAGAGAACAACTGTTCCCTGCCGGGCTGGGGGAGAGCCATGGAAAAGCCCTGGGAGAGCAGAGCTTCTCTGCTGCTCAGCTGGAACAGCCAGGACACCCCTGCACATCCAACATCCCAGCCCCTCAGTGCTCAAAAAGGACCTAAACAAGGCCAACCCTTGGCTGACGTGGCCCTCCATGCCCTGCCCGGGACACAGGGGGGCTGCAGGCTCTGGCCCCAGCAGCATCTCCCAGCCCTGGGGCCGGCAGCTCAATTACAGAGGTTTAAAACGTCAATTACAGAAGTTTAAAATGTTCCTCTGAGGAGTTGGAGGGACGAGACCCCCCCAGCCACCTCGGAGAGGAACAGCCAGCAGATGGCAGGCCTGCAAAGCCTGATAGCATCGGAGAGACAGAGTGATATTTTAAAGACAAATGTTTTTATACTTTAACTACCCTAACAGGATCTATTAGTACATCTGCAGAGATATTCTGAAGAGTTATGGCTACAGGATTACAATTAGTGCACCAAGCCACCCAGATCAGGAAGATCCATTCAAGTCAAAGCTGTTTTTTTTTTCAAAACCAGATAAAGTAGAGCATCTAATAAAGTGCAGAGAGTTTCTCCACAGCAATATCCACCTCCTTTTAGGCATCAGCCAAGTCAGTTTAGGACTATTGCCATCAACATGTTTGTTAGACGGTAAAGACACATCGGAAGCAGAAGCAGCAGTGCCTGCTTCCAGCCCCCCCCCTGAAAATAAGCATCCTATTCCTTCCTTTCTTTTGTTCAGGAAGGTAAATCCTGCACCTTGCCCAAATCCATCCCACACCATCCTCACAGCCATGCACTGCGCAGCACAGGTCCCACCACAACGCTCCCAATACAAAGTACTGGTTTTAAACATATCAGGAATTTTAAAAATATCACCTTACGTGAGGAATAATCAGAGCGATTCGGTCTCAGAGGGACAAGCCCAGTCTGAGCAGCACCAGGAGATGCTCCTGCACTTTTAAAACATCCAAAGTTTCTCCAGTTTACTTACCAGAAGGAACGCAGCAGATCCCTGTTCATCCCACCAGAAGGAGCAAACGCCTC
This sequence comes from Calidris pugnax, assembly GCF_001431845.1. Lineage (NCBI taxonomy): Eukaryota > Metazoa > Chordata > Aves > Charadriiformes > Scolopacidae > Calidris > Calidris pugnax. Next base: position 6,679,471 of record NW_015090865.1, on the reverse strand, counting down.
GTGCCACCGAGACAGGATCAGTCCCACACACAGAGAAACCTCTGTCTGCATGTGCCCTCTTCTGCATGTGTCCTCTTCTGCATGAGGGACACACCACCACCAAGAGCAACCCTTGGCTGGAACAACCCCCAAAAGCCCTCAATGTGCAAGATCCACCCAATAAATCCTCGCTGGGATTATCACACCCACCTGAGCAAGCCCTTCCCTTCCTGATGAATCCATCAGCATCACCTGGCATCACCAGCACAGCCACGGCCTGGGGCAGCTCCTCTGCTTTGTGCCAGGATCCAAATGCCACAAGGAATTGACTGAGCAGCGAGTGCCAGTGCCCAGGGCAGTCTGGAACGGGAGGTCCAGGGGAGCTTTGGTACATTTGTATAGAAAACAAGGAGAAAATCACAGCGATAGCAGGAATTAATCATTAGAAAAAGCTTACCAAGGGTCGTTGTGCATTCTCTATTACCCACCTTATTTTTTTTTTAACCGATATCGTGCGTTGTGCCCGTATCCAGAGAGGACTCCGGCGAAGCCCCCAGGGCTGTTTTATTCCAGGGATCAGGTCTGATGGGCTCAATGATTCATAGAGGATCGCTGAAGCAGCCAGGAGGCCGCTGGAAATCGCAGCTCCCAGGATTTAAGCATTAAAAGGAAGTGTGCTGTTATGTGTAACAAGTGATTATATGGCACTTAAACAGGAAATCAGATGCTTCTTATACTGCAGCGTGTTAGGAAAAGAAACACGGTAATGGGCGAGGTGAGAGGTGGTTAATACCATAATGTTTCCCTGTACGCTACTGGTGGAACCATTCTGGAATATTGCATACAATTCCTAGCATATACATACACGAAAATGTCTCTGAAATATATAACGCTTGCTGAAATGTTGCATGAGGGAGTAAAAGATCACTGTCTGCTACTGTCTGAAAGATGATAAATACCAAGCAAGAGGGCGGCTTTTTTTCAGATGATCAAACTTGACATAATTGTGACCAGCCCGATTAGCTCAGGAGTCAGTACTTTGCTCAGATTTACAGGTGCCACAACCAGCTGATTACAGAGCCCCTCGGCTTTCAGTGGAAATAAATATATAATTACTAGTTCCTCCCGACTACGGTGGTTAGTTTGAAAATACAAGCCTGAGAGGAGAAATACCACAGGACAGATAAAGAACATCTTGCAAGCCATATTTTTTTGTCCCGTTATTTTGAGGATCTGAGCTTGTCAAAAGTTTTAAGATGATAAAAACCAATTAACCTGAGAAACGTGTGCTGGGGAGCTGTCGAAGCCCATGGCCTGGAACAAACCACTGGGCTTCGATCTGCCCGGGCAACCTGGCAGGGGAAAGGCTCTCCAAGTAGCAAAATAAGATATTTTTTTCCCCCTCCTATTTCTATTAATTTGAATTTATCAAATTAAATAAAATTAAAAACCAGCACATAGCCAGATATGGGCTGTGGGTACCTGTCTTGAGGAAGAATGCTGATGGGGATGGGGATGGGGATGGGGATGTGGGTGGTGATGGTGATGGTAATGGAGATGACGATTGGGATGGTAATGCAGATGGTGATGGAGATGGACATGGGGATGGGGATGGAGATTGGGATGGGGATGGACATGGTTATGGGGCTGGGGATGCTGCCTTGCACCCATCCCTGTGCTGGCACGGTCTCCTCCTCCAAAGATATGTTTAATTGGAGCAGCGTGAGGGCAGCTGTAAAACCTGACAGGTTTACACCCACATTATAAAGACAGAACAGAAGAGTTCGTCATCGACTCTAATCAATTTTTCCCCCTTTTTTTGTGTGCATTAAGAGTTCTAGATAAATTGCGTGGCAGTGTTTTAAATTGCTGAACAGCTTCAGGTGAACTTTACAGGTGTCAGCTGGCATCTATAAACTGTCCAAGAGTCCTATAAAAGACTGTGAAACAAGAGCAAAATTAGAGGATAAATCTATAACTTAAAATAAAAAAGAAAAGCAGCTAGTGAAGTGTATTTTCAGTGTTAACTTTTTAACAGGGTGCTGGAATGGAGAATTGCAGGTAGCAAAGACCTTCTGATGCTGCTAATATTCAAGGTGCACTAAAGAATTAGTTTAATTATCCCCCAAATTCTTGGATTTGCAGTATCATAATGGCCAGCTTCACTTCTGTGCTGATACACTAGGACAGGGCGGTTATTCCTAAAACGTGTATCTTACTTCATGTCTAAATTTCACAGCTATTACAGTAAAATAAAGCAATAAATAATAAATGAACCCTTACCTATATCTTTTATAATTTCTCTTAATAAAAGAGAGGTTAAATATGTGTGCCTTATGAAAACTGAGCACCTGATTGGGAATTCAATTCAACCAGCAAAACACAATTTTTACTGGTAACGCAACAGAAATCAGCAGGTTGTGGGTATAATTCCACCCAAAAACAAAGCAGACAAATAAAAACACACTAAAATCTATTATTTAGTGGGTTCAAAACATATCTAGGCAGGTCTACGAGGTGTTGACACCCGGGACCAGTCGTTTTACCTTGAAAGAAATGAAGGCCTGCATCAGTTTTTAACTCGTTTCCTGCTGTATTTGCCGCTTGTGTTGAGCCAAAGTTCATTTTTCCTAAAGCTGCTGAAGCCGGAGCAGGGTCCTTGAGCAGGAGCTGCAGCAGGAATACCACCCGTTTTCATCATTCATGGTATAAAATACCCAACCCAGATGGGAACAACTCCCCATTCCAATGGTAAGAAACGCCCGGCTGCGCTTTCTGGGTGTATCTTTTTTTGGGGTGATTCTGGCTGTAAAACAGGGTCCCGGATCTGCCCCGGGTTTGGCCCTCAGAGGTTGCTCTGGCAGGAGAAGCCAGGAGGTGTCTGAGCCCCGGGGTGTCCAAGCCCCGACCAGCCTCAGCACCGGGTTCAGGGCACAGAGGGGCAAGAGGAGCAAGGGCAAGAAATGGATGGTTTTTTGCCAGTCCCATCATTTTTAAGCCAGCTTTGGGCGGGCACTGGTGGGACCAGTTCAAGGGTCCCAAAAGCCTTCTCCTGTTTCCCTTCTTGTACTGAGAGATCATGAACAGTTCTCCCTGAGGAATTCATCCCCCTGGATATCCCCCCTGCCGGCTGCAGGACAGCATCCCCTACACACAGTTACTCACAAATATTCACAGCATTTTCCCCTCGTAACTTCTCCTCCCCACACTTCACACAGGGCTCTCAACGCCAGTGAGTTACTCAACTTAGACCCAGGTTTGGAAGAAAACTGGTTTGTATTTATCCCTCGCATGCTCTGGCAGGACGGGCACACGGGGAGTGTGTGTGATTGGAGCGGACGACTCCGGCACACTCTCCGTGTGAGAGCACATACGTCTTGATTAGACCCTTTGCCTTTTAAAAAGAAAGCATTTTTGTGCCGCGGTGTCTCAGATAATTTCCAGCCGAGTCTGCCGGCGGAGTCCTCTGCTAGCAATATTTAAATTCAATATCCTCCTTGCTGCTGTTTATTTTTTTCACAATGTTCAGTGCTTTCCTCCCTCATTTTACCTGTCTCCGTCAGCAGGTAGTGGAGCCTCCTGCTCCAGCGAGCGGGCCTGGGGGCAAACCTGCTCTTTTTTGGTGTGGAACCCTGACGTGGGGGGGAGGCGGCTGCATTTCCCCCCCCCCCTCTGCCTGACAAGCTGCTGCTGAAATTTGCTGGGATTTGGGCCGGCGCGGTGCCCCCCGAGTGCTGCTGCCACGTTTCCCTCCAAGTGGCAGCCCCCCGACAGGTGACCTCCTGCCCCCCAGCCCCACTTCCAGGAGGGCTCTGGGCTGTGGGGACCCCAGCCCGGGCACAAAGACAGTTGCTTAAGGAAGGGGCCACCGCTTCAGTCAATGTCCTCACGCATCCCTGACACTTCCCACTCCCCTCTTTAACCTCCCGCGCTGGAGGAGATGACATGACTTTCTTTTTTTTATGGTTTGGGGAGTACGACCTTTTCCATCACCGGGCTTTGCTTACTTCCCTCTCTGCCTGAAAAAAAATAAATAACTAACTGGGATTGCGAGATTCCAGCTCTCAAGGAAAACGGGTTTGTGATCACTAAAACCAGAGTCTTTATACAAGGTTGTTAAAAATAACTCATGAGCCGAAAGTAACCCCTCTTCCAAGGAACAGCTTGGCTCGTGCCCTGGCTCTGGTGTAAAGGGCTGTCGGGCTGTATCCGAAAATGTTTCCATGAGGTCACTGCAAGGTGTGCTTGGCCTTTGCATCCTCCCACCAGCGCGTCCTTGCAGGGAGGAGCAGCGCAGCAGGACTCACCCCGAGGTGTGGGACGGGGACCAGGACTGTGGGCTCCCTCTCACTTCTCTGGGAACCCCATTGTGGGGGGAACCCCGGTGCCAAGCTCAGCCTCCCCCCGTGGGACGGGCTCAGCAGGACTGTGGGCTCCCTCTCACTTCTCTGGGAACCCCATTGTGGGGGGAACCCCGGTGCCAAGCTCAGCCTCCCCCCACAGGATGGGTTCATCAGAGCTGCAGGTGTTCAACAGCGTGTTTTATCCGCGCTGGGACACGGCTTGGCCTGTCCACTTGAGGAAGAGCTGCCAGCGGGGGCTGCCGGGAGGAATCCCCTGGTTCGGGAGCCTCCCCAGGCTGGAGGGAGAGTGAAACTGCAAAGGTAGGATGCTGGTACCCTGGGGAGATGTCCCCACGCTCCGCAGCATCCCCGCAGAGCTGGAGCAGGGAGTTTCGCTGCCGCCGCGCTGGAAGGAGCCACCGCGACGCACCGGGGGCTGGGGGGGAGATGAAAGGAGGAGGAATGAAAAGTGCTGATAGAGAGAGAGCGCGGGGCGCTGGAAAAGTGAGCTAAGAATAAAGAGATAAGGAGCACCAAGATGTTGTCACGGTTCTACTCTAATAACTTAAGTAGCTGCCGCTCCGCAGCGGTCCCAGAGCTCCGTAATGTAATCTGGGAGCGAAGGATGCCAAGAATACCCGGGGTGGCAAAATAAAAGGGGGCACTGCCAGCCTGCCAGCAGCCCTGCCCCAGCCAGCCCCCCCAGAGCATTCAGAAGGGGTAGGATTTGGGTGTTTTAAATACCTGAGGCTGCTCAGTCACCCCCTCGTTGGTATGCAAGCTGTTGATGTGAAAGGCTGGAGCATAATCAAGCGTTCGTTCCTTTCTGGAGAGCACAACGAGCCTGTGAAAAATATATGATCTTTTTAAATTTTAAAAAGTGGAGGGGTAGGGCTCCCCGCAGCGGGAGGGAGAGTGGCACGAGCAATTCCCCAGCCCCACACAACACCCAGCTCCTGGTGGGCACCAAAGGAGAGGCGGTGCTGGGCTACAGGGGGTGGAGGTGAAGGTCTGGGGGGGGCACACACCAGCCCCCAGACAGACAGACAGACAGACAGACTGCCTTGGGACCAATGTGGGGCTGTCGAGGAACCCACTTTATAAATATTTTGTGAGCACCTATCTGCCTTAATAAGAGTAGCTCAGCCTCCGTGCAAAAAAAGTAGTTAGTGCACAAGGACGGGGAATTCACGGCTGGTTTTCGGCAGGGTGCTGCTGGGTTGAGGTGAGGTGTTGGGTTGGGTTGGGCAGAACCAGCCCAGCTTGAGCCTGGAACAACCAGTTCTCCCCGTGTCTCTGCCTCCCCGTTCCATCCATGCTGACCTCACAAAGCCCACAGAGCCCTTTTTTTCTTCCCAATCAAGAACACTCAACCAGTTCTCCCCGTGTCTCTGCCTCCCCATTCCATCCATGCTGACTTCACAAACCCACAGAGTCCTTTTTTTCTTCCCAGTCAAGAACACCTTTCCCCATGCCTCAGCTTCCCCTCAATGAACCCCCAGAATTTCCCCAACCCGTACGAGTATGTTGTAAAATGGTTAATGTCCAGAGCATCCAGTTACCCCCATGGGACATCCTAAGGCCACCAGCTGAAATTTGCTGGGATTTGGGCCGGCGCGGTGCCCCCCGAGTGCTGCTGCCACGTTTCCCTCCAAGTGGCAGCCCCCCGACAGGTGACCTCCTGCCCCCCAGCCCCACTTCCAGGAGGGCTCTGGGCTGTGGGGACCCCAGCCCGGGCACAAAGACAGTTGCTTAAGGAAGGGGCCACCGCTTCAGTCAATGTCCTCACGCATCCCTGACACTTCCCACTCCCCTCTTTAACCTCCCGCGCTGGAGGAGATGACATGACTTTCTTTTTTTTATGGTTTGGGGAGTACGACCTTTTCCATCACCGGGCTTTGCTTACTTCCCTCTCTGCCTGAAAAAAAATAAATAACTAACTGGGATTGCGAGATTCCAGCTCTCAAGGAAAACGGGTTTGTGATCACTAAAACCAGAGTCTTTATACAAGGTTGTTAAAAATAACTCATGAGCCGAAAGTAACCCCTCTTCCAAGGAACAGCTTGGCTCGTGCCCTGGCTCTGGTGTAAAGGGCTGTCGGGCTGTATCCGAAAATGTTTCCATGAGGTCACTGCAAGGTGTGCTTGGCCTTTGCATCCTCCCACCAGCGCGTCCTTGCAGGGAGGAGCAGCGCAGCAGGACTCACCCCGAGGTGTGGGACGGGGACCAGGACTGTGGGCTCCCTCTCACTTCTCTGGGAACCCCATTGTGGGGGGAACCCCGGTGCCAAGCTCAGCCTCCCCCCACAGGATGGGTTCATCAGAGCTGCAGGTGTTCAACAGCGTGTTTTATCCACTCTGGGACACGGCTTGGCCTGTCCACTTGAGGAAGAGCTGCCAGCGGGGGCTGCCGGGAGGAATCCCCTGGTTCGGGAGCCTCCCCAGGCTGGAGGGAGAGTGAAACTGCAAAGGTAGGATGCTGGTACCCTGGGGAGATGTCCCCACGCTCCGCAGCATCCCCGCAGAGCTGGAGCAGGGAGTTTCGCCGCCGCCGCGCTGGAAGGAGCCACCGCGACGCACCGGGGGCTGGGGGGGAGATGAAAGGAGGAGGAATGAAAAGTGCTGATAGAGAGAGAGCGCGGGGCGCTGGAAAAGTGAGCTAAGAATAAAGAGATAAGGAGCACCAAGATGTTGTCACGGTTCTACTCTAATAACTTAAGTAGCTGCCGCTCCGCAGCGGTCCCAGAGCTCCGTAATGTAATCTGGGAGCGAAGGATGCCAAGAATACCCGGGGTGGCAAAATAAAAGGGGGCACTGCCAGCCTGCCAGCAGCCCTGCCCCAGCCAGCCCCCCCAGAGCATTCAGAAGGGGTAGGATTTGGGTGTTTTAAATACCTGAGGCTGCTCAGTCACCCCCTCGTTGGTATGCAAGCTGTTGATGTGAAAGGCTGGAGCATAATCAAGCGTTCGTTCCTTTCTGGAGAGCACAACGAGCCTGTGAAAAATATATGATCTTTTTAAATTTTAAAAAGTGGAGGGGTAGGGCTCCCCGCAGCGGGAGGGAGAGTGGCACGAGCAATTCCCCAGCCCCACACAACACCCAGCTCCTGGTGGGCACCAAAGGAGAGGCGGTGCTGGGCTACAGGGGGTGGAGGTGAAGGTCTGGGGGGGGCACACACCAGCCCCCAGACAGACAGACAGACAGACAGACTGCCTTGGGACCAATGTGGGGCTGTCGAGGAACCCACTTTATAAATATTTTGTGAGCACCTATCTGCCTTAATAAGAGTAGCTCAGCCTCCGTGCAAAAAAAGTAGTTAGTGCACAAGGACGGGGAATTCACGGCTGGTTTTCGGCAGGGTGCTGCTGGGTTGAGGTGAGGTGTTGGGTTGGGTTGGGCAGAACCAGCCCAGCTTGAGCCTGGAACAACCAGTTCTCCCCGTGTCTCTGCCTCCCCGTTCCATCCATGCTGACCTCACAAAGCCCACAGAGCCCTTTTTTTCTTCCCAATCAAGAACACTTTTTAAAATGTGTGTATTTTTCATAGTTTTCCCCATGCCTCAGCTTCCCCTCAATGAACCCCCAGAATTTCCCCAACCCGTACGAGTATGTTGTAAAATGGTTAATGTCCAGAGCATCCAGTTACCCCCATGGGACATCCTAAGGCCACCATTGGGTGCCTCCTGCTGGGTCACCACATCTCAGGTCCATCCTCCAAGCCCCAGACATGGAGAACCTCCCACAGAACACTGAGCAGAAGGACTTCTACTCACCATACACCCAGTGGGGACACGTGAGGACACCGGATGGCAGGACCAGAGTTGTGTTGGCTTTTCTAGGTCTAAACCCAACTTTAAGCACCTCCAGCACATCTGGACAGCTGTTTCCCAAGCACTTAGGCTGGCGTGAGCTGCAGCCAAGCCCATCCATGGGGGAATGAAGCAGGAAGGACCCCGTGAAGTCCCCCCTGCCCAGAAGCTGAAAGCTCTGGGATGGACACCGCTGTGAGGGGCAGTGCTGGCCATGGCCACCACCCCTGTGCCCACCACAGCCACCACCCCTGTGCCCACCACAGCCACCACCCCTGTGCCCACCACAGCCACGGTCTAACGCCCTCCCAACCCACACGGAGGGCTCCTGCCCAGCTGCCCACAGCCTTCTGCCCTCCCAACTGCTGGCAGAGGTCACTCCAGGCAAACTAAAGCCCCACCAGGAGGTGTCTGCCACCAGAACAAACCTAAAAGTGAGTTCTACCTGGATTTGTAACAAAAATCAACATTAATAGGCTTGTTTTTTTAAGAGTGTAGCTCCATTCCTGAACTGTGGCTTCACTTCACTGCAGGAATCTGCCCCACTTGGAAACTGCTGCTTTTGTCTTTTCTCAGCACCTTCCCCTCTCCCGAGTGCCCGGCCCTGGAGATGCTGGGCCACCTGGGCCACCAGAACGGCTCCGCGGCAGCAGAGAGGTTGCTAAATATCACAGAAACCCAGAACTGCCCGGGCTGGAAGGGAGCTCTGGGATCAGCGGGTGGTTATCCCTGTCTGAAAGGTCAACTGGTGCTGCCAGAGTTCTGCTAAACAGGGAGGGGGGGGGGAGCTCAGAAATAGACAAAATCTGTTGGAGGTGGCAGTGTCCCTGGGGACCTGCACCCCCAGGAACCCCAGGGGAGCCCCCATCCAACACCCAGCACCCAACACCCAGCACCCAACACCCAGCTCCCAACACCCAACACCCAGCACCCAACACCAAGCTCCCAGCACCCAACA
>NW_015090865.1:6669951-6670318 GCF_001431845.1 Calidris pugnax | reverse complement strand
CACCCAACCCCCAGCACCCAACACCAAGCACCCAGCACCCAACCCCCAACACCCAGCACCCAGCACCAAACACCAAACACCCAACACCAAACACCCAACACCCAACATCCAACACCCAACACCCAACACTCAGTACCCAACACCCAACACCCAACGCCCAACGCCCAACTCCCAACACCCAACACCCCCGCGGACACGAAGTCCTCCACCGCCGGTCCCCACCAGCACCGCGCCCGCGGTGACAGCGGAGGGCGAGCTGTGCCCGTCCCCGCCGGCTGGAGAGCGCGGATTAACGAGGGACAGAGTTCTCCAGGCTGTGCCCCGCGCCCCCACGGCCGCCCCCTCCCGCCCATCACCCGCCGCCGGG
>NW_015090865.1:6668833-6669624 GCF_001431845.1 Calidris pugnax | reverse complement strand
CCTCTCCCCGGCCTAATTAGCCGCCAAAGGTAAGCGCCCGCGGGTCCGGCGGCGTCCCCGGCTGCGCGCCTCTGCGCGGCGGTGGGAGGGAGGAAGGGGCGCAGGCGGGCGGAAAGGGGGGAGGGGGTAGGGTGGCGGAGCGCCCGCTTACCTGGGACGGGCCACACCGCGCGTCTGTGCGCAGCGCTGCGCGCCCACCTCTGTCCCGCCTCGCAGTTACTCGCCGGCGGCCGCTTGCGCGCAGGTAGCGCGGAGGGGGGTGTGGGGGGGTAGGGGGGTGCCGCGCTGCGCTGCGCGGGGTCTCCGGGGGGCGGCGGAGAGGGCCCGCGGGCGCGCAGCGCGGCCGGCCGCGCAGTGTCCTGTAGATGGCACACCGTCCCCACGCTACAGCCGGCGCGGCGCCGGGCGGGGAGATGCCGAGCTCAGCACTTGTTGCGATCTGTCAGGAATACTGTTGATTTATGAAAGGTGCTTATTTCCCTGGTATGGAGAATTTTATGTTCTCTAGGTGAAACGGAGTTCACCCAGCGCCGGAGTAGATTGATGTTTTAATAAAAATAAATAAAGGGGAAAAGCTCGCCTGGTCTTTGGGGAGATCAGCTCCCAAACCGCGGAGCCGGACTCACAAATCCAAGGGCGTTATCTCCGCCTTTCCCACCTTTGCGTCCAACGCCCCAAAATCGCGGGCGGCGCCCCCCCTCTCCCCTCTCCTCCCCCCGAAGTTTGAATGCCGTGTTTAAAAAGTTCCGATAACAAATAATCGATGCTTCGTACCCGGAACGGCAGGGCGG
>NW_015090865.1:6667026-6668734 GCF_001431845.1 Calidris pugnax | reverse complement strand
GCGGCGGAGAGGGCCCGCGGGCGCGCAGCGCGGCCGGCCGCGCAGTGTCCTGTAGATGGCACACCGTCCCCACGCTACAGCCGGCGCGGCGCCGGGCGGGGAGATGCCGAGCTCAGCACTTGTTGTTTACCCAAAAAAAAAAAAAGAAAAAAGAAAGAAAAAAACAAAACCCGGGCGCGTTTCTTCGTAAATTTTTCATTTAAAAAATTCCAGCCCCTCCAGGTGCGCGGGGAGCCCGCGGAACTTCCGCGCTTGCCCGCGGGACCGCTGGATGTGGGGGAGCGCGGGTTGGTTTTGAGGGATGGGGAGGGGGGAGTGGGGTGGGAAGGTGTCGGGGAAGCGCGGAGCGGTGCGGAGAGGTGCGGAGCCGGCCCGCGGAGGCCCCGGCCGGGCTGGGGGGGGGCAGGCGGGCGCCCCGACACGTTTGTCTTTGCGATGTAAATTGCAGCGGGACAAATTGCTTATTAATAGTCTGGGAGAGGAGGCACTTTCTTTCTTTCTTCTTTTCTTTCTCTGTTTTTCTTTCTGCCTGGCCCCCAGCTACGCCCCGGGCAGCCTCCCCGCCCGGCGGGTTCCTCTTCATTTCAATATCCTAAAGAAAATGCAAATCACCGCGCTGTGGCCTTTTTAAAAAGTTAAATTAGCAACAGCTCTAAGTGACTCCATTAGCATGGAAAACATACAAATGTTTAATGTGGGAATAGCTGCTCTTCCCCAGCGCTGCGCGCCCCGCGCTCCGCCGCGGCCGGGCTGGGGGCTCCCCCGCTACCGCGCCCCGCGGTGCCTCCGCGCATCACCGCCCTGCTCTCCGGGCTTTAATTATTTTAAAAGCCCGCTGCGGCTGGCGGGGGAGCGGCTCCGGGGCAAGAGGACGGGGACCTCCCCCCGCTGTCCCTGTGTCCCCCCCCCCGGGACACCGGGTGGCCGAGGAGGCGCTGCCCGCGACCGGCGCTTCTCCCGGGGGGTTTTCTCCGCGGCCGCGCTGCCTGCGCGCTGGCGGAGCGGGAGATGGGCATCCCGGTGCCGGGCGGGGGGCAGGTCCCGTCGTCCACCCCCGGGGAGAAAAGTACTTGTTCAGGCGGAAAGTTGCGCTCCTGGAGGCTGCCCGTTCCGCGGGGGCTCCCGCCCGTTCCCCCCGCGCGGGAGAGCGCGTTTGGGGCCGCCCGCGCCCCGCAGCGCGGATATCGGGCCGCGCGTCCGCGGATCCCTGCAGGGCAGAGCGAGCCCCGAGCACGAAAGAGTTAAGGTTTCTATTATTCAGCAGAGGTCTTGTTAGGATGTAATCTGCATTTTCTAACTACTGCGTAATAAAAAGTGAGAAGTTTTGAGACACCTTTCTTGATTATACCTTTGGCGATACTTTAGGTTTTACATTTAATTTGCATTTTGTTCTTAGTGAATATTGAAGTCTTGAGTGGAGGATTGAATTTTATTAGGACATCTGGACTGACAATATCAAATCAGACACCGACGTCCCAAAGCATGCTAAAATTTCAGAGTTAATTAGAACGAAGTGTGTTTAATTAAAGCCAATTATAATATCTGAAATTATCTGATCGATCCTTGTTTGTTCAGTTGGACTCGGTTTATATTGTTCTCGCCGCACGACGGGACCCGTCCGGCCTCCAACTCCCCGCGGCCCCGCTTGCGCGCCCGCGCCCCTTCCGCGCCCCACCGCGGGGGCGGTTTCTCCTCCGCCCGCCGGAGC
>NW_015090865.1:6663867-6665384 GCF_001431845.1 Calidris pugnax | reverse complement strand
GGTCGGGCCGCCCCCCGCAGCCACTCACACCCCCTGCCCGCCCGGCCGGGCCCCGCCGCTGCTCCGGTGCAAGGTGTCGGGGGTCCGGGCAGCCCCCCCCCGCCCCGTCCCCGGTTCTGCCCGTCCCCTCCGGGCCGGTCCCGAACCGGGGAGAAGTTGCCGGGGGGGGGGAAAACGGCTGTACCCCCCGTTGGCCCCCCGGGATGCTGGTCTGGGAGCGGTGCGGAGCGGGGAGCATCCCGGGAGGGCTCCCGCCGGCCGCGGAGTGACACAGACACACTCACACTCACTCACACACACTCACACTCACGCACACACTCACACACGCAAAAAAAAAAAAAAAAAAAGAGGGGGAAAAAAAAAGCCAAACTTGGTGAATGCTAAAGCCCGCATTTTCCACGCTTTGGGTGCGGGACCAGATGATCTCGAAAATGAGCTGAAATAGATTCAGGCTCAGAGCCTGTTGTGAGGAGCAGCTGATTCCCCCATTTCTGGCCAGATGGCTTCTGAACACAGATTTGCATTCATTTTCGCTTAATATCGTCCAAAATAGTGGGGCAGCTGCATTTGTTGTCAAAAAGGTTTAAAACTCCCTTTCTTTCTGGGGCAGGATCGTTACCTTATGTGATGGGCTTAGGTTTTTTTTTTTTTTTTCTCCCCCCTCCTTAGTCAACAGTATCAGATTTAAAAGGATTTGTTTTAAAACCTTCTAATTTGGTAATCAGATTTAAATCGCCCTGGCGCGTGTAATCTGAATTAAAGATACTGTAAATGATTTTAAGCGTTGCGCTTTCGTTCGCGGAGGGCAGACCCGGCTCGGGCGTTGTTCTCCGCGGGTTGGGGAATATGTTACGACCGCAGCCTCGTTGGGCATTTTCCCCTTGTTTTGAGGATTTTGCGTGCTGTGGAGAGGGGGGACACACACGGGACCGGCACCCCCCGGCGCCCGCCCCAGCTCCCCAAATGTGCCGGCGCCACCAAATGCCCCCCCAGCCCCAGCCCCGCGGTGTTTGGGAACTTTGGTCGCCTCGTCCCTCCGCGGTAAAAGTGTGAGGTTTTTGTCGCCTGCCCCGCTGTCACCTCCGCGGCCGCGGGCTGGGCACCGGTACGGGAGTTTGCTTTTAATTTATCATGAATAGTTTCCATACACTTTGATTTAAGGTTATTAACATTCTATAGACAGTGGCATCTTTAATATGTGGCGATCGCTTCTAAAGACTAATCTCATTACCCTCAAATAGTCATAAAATATGATTTTATTATACTTACGTATTTAATTAGACGGCCAGCAATGTAATGGATTTTGAGATCGGGTAGAGCAACAGCTTTGATAATTCACTTATCTTTGGCAATAGTCATTAACCCCCAACACCAGCAAAATAGATTGCTTTCTAACACATCTTTTTTTTTTTCCTTTTCTTTCTTTTTTTCTTTTTTTTAATTTTTTTTTATTTTCCCCTCACCCCTTGGAGAAAGGATCGGGGAGGGAAGGGGGGGGGAGAATAGCACGAATCGGA
>NW_015090865.1:6663397-6663857 GCF_001431845.1 Calidris pugnax | reverse complement strand
AAAATTTTGGGGGGGTCCCTTGGAAAACCCCAAAAAAAAAAAAAAAAAAAAAATTAAAAAAAAAATTGGCAGTTCGCACGCACATGCGAAAAATAATAATAATAATTAAAAAAAAAAAAGAATAAAAAAGGGAAGTCCTAACCCACACTGGGGCGGAAAAAGCTCATCACTCCGGGCGGATAGAAATCGAAATAATATATATAGAGAGAGAGAGACGGACATATAGCTGCGGAGATCCGTGTGTGTGTGGAGATAAATCTATACGTTAAGCTGCGCGGGATATCTCTATAGGTGGCGGGGGGGGGTGCATCAACCCCCCTTTTGTCAACCCCGACGGGGTTGAGGGGGGCGCCGGGGTGAGGGGGGGACCGGGGGGCCGGGCAGGAGCGCTTGAACCCCACGCTCCATATATGGCCCTGAGCCCGCCCATCGCTTGCGTCATCAGTGACGCCACCTCTCC
>NW_015090865.1:6662834-6663199 GCF_001431845.1 Calidris pugnax | reverse complement strand
TTTTTTTTTTTTTTTTTTTTTTTTTTTTCCCCCCCTTCTTTTTCTTTTCCTTTTTTTTTTTTTTTTTTTTTTCTCTCCCCTCTCTCTCTTTTCCCTTTCCTTCTTCCCCCCCTCCGTTTATTTGTCTTTTGGAGCAGGAGAGGCTTGCCAGAAAGTGGTCGATTCAGCAGTGTCCTGAAGCTTTTTTTTTTTTTTTTTTTTTTTTTTTTTTTTTTATTGTTTGGCTTTTTTTTTTTTTTTTTTTTTTTTTGCCTCCTTCTCCCTCCTCCTCCTTCCCGAGGCCGGTTTTATACTAGGATGACACCACGTTGAGCGCGCCTGCAAACAACAACAAAAATATTTATTCTTTTACCCCCCCTCCCCCC
>NW_015090865.1:6662273-6662729 GCF_001431845.1 Calidris pugnax | reverse complement strand
AACTCGCTGCACAGAAGTACTCAGTAAATTGTTTATGTCGTGCCAATACAGGACAGATTGAAGAAGGAAGCAAGACTTGAACTGGGCTTTTCTCCTACTGATCACAGGGAGTAAAGTCATCTCTTATATTCCAGCCGCCAAGGAGAGAGAGAGAGAGAGAGAAAATCAAGCGACAACCAACCCACCCCGTATCTGACATTTCCCTCAGTTTTAACCCCTTTTGGTTAGGAGCTGGTTTTGCCCAAATTTGTTTTAATGTTTGGGATTCAGGAAAATATACCAAGAGGTGGGACGACCATGAAAGAGGAGCCGCTGGGCAGCGGGATGAATCCCGTCCGCTCCTGGATGCACACCGCGGGGGTAGTGGACGCCAACACGGCCGCGCAAAGGTACGTCTGCCAAACCCTCTCCCGCCGCTTTTCTCCTCCTGTATTTCTCATCCCGGCCGTAAATCCC
>NW_015090865.1:6657146-6660613 GCF_001431845.1 Calidris pugnax | reverse complement strand
CGTGCCAATACAGGACAGATTGAAGAAGGAAGCAAGACTTGAACTGGGCTTTTCTCCTACTGATCACAGGGAGTAAAGTCATCTCTTATATTCCAGCCGCCAAGGAGAGAGAGAGAGAGAGAGAAAATCAAGCGACAACCAACCCACCCCGTATCTGACATTTCCCTCAGTTTTAACCCCTTTTGGTTAGGAGCTGGTTTTGCCCAAATTTGTTTTAATGTTTGGGATTCAGGAAAATATACCAAGAGGTGGGACGACCATGAAAGAGGAGCCGCTGGGCAGCGGGATGAATCCCGTCCGCTCGCCCGCCCCGTATCACTTACAGCCTCCCCGCTCCGCGCCGCTCCGCGCTCCCCGCGTCCCCCCGCGGCCGCGGAGCCTGCGCGCCCCTTCCCCGCTGCTCTCACCCACGCCTTGTCTTGTTTTCTCCCGCAGCGGCGTGGGGCTGGCTCGGGCACATTTCGAGAAACAGCCGCCTTCCAATCTCAGAAAATCCAATTTTTTCCACTTCGTCTTAGCTCTGTACGACAGGCAGGGGCAGCCGGTGGAGATTGAGAGAACGGCTTTTGTGGACTTTGTGGAGAAAGAGAAAGTAAGTCTGCTCTTGTCGGAGCGGGGTCAGGTTTATTATTTTTTTGGGGTGGGGGGGAAACCGTTTCGGCGTGATTTAATTGAGGAAAGCGCCTTCCCGAGCCCGGCAGCCCTATAACGGGGCTCCAGGGGCGCCCAGACCACGTGCGGGTCCCCCCCGTTCTGGCGGCCGCTCCGCGCAGCTCCCGCGTTTCCAAACTTCTCGCCGCGGCCCCGACTCCGCGTAACGCGGAGAAACCGGCGAAAGGCGCCGCGTTGGCCCCGGGATAATAACGAGGCGAGCAGCGCTCCGCGGAGTGCGCTCCATCCCCGCCGACTCCTCATTCCCAACGCTTCGGGGGCGAGAAAAGCGGACGTCAGGAGGAGGGGGATATTTTTTCATGCTAAATGTAATTATTTATCGTTACTTGCAGGAGCCAAACAATGAAAAAACTAACAATGGGATTCATTATAAACTTCAGTTATTGTATAGCAACGGTAAGTTGGCGTTACCTCGTTTTTGAGCGCCCGTGTCGCCGCGGAAAAGTCTTTACTTTCTTTTCGAGGCCTTTTGGAAAAGGATATAAAGATTTCGAGATTAAAATTACACGCGTGTAAACACGGCTCTTTCCTTGGCATATCAGGAAAACAAAACATAACGGATCAATAAGTCGATGGCACTTCACATGATTAACCGGTCGGTCTTGAAGTGGAAAGTAAAAAAGGGGATCGATAGCTGCTCCAGCACAACAGCACTTTTAAGTGACTTTTTTCACTTTTGCGAATTAATGGTAATTACGGGGCCGGGCTGGGCGCCGGGAGCGGGCAGAGCGGAGCCCGGGCCGGGTTCCCGGGGGGTCTGGCCGCCCCCACCGCCCCCGGCCCCGGCCGCACACCGGCCCGGGGGGGCTGCCCGGGGCACGGCCCCCCGAGCGCCAGCTCCGGGAGCGGGCGAGAACTCTGTCACCAGGCCGTTTCTGGGTTTTTTTTTTTGAAAAAAAAATTATTATTATTAATTTTATTATATTTTTTAATTCGTGCCGTGCCCCATCCCGTCCCGGGGCCGCTCCCGTTGTGCCGTCGGGGCTGCCCCCGTCCTGACGGGCCGTGTCTCTGTTTCCCCCCAGGCGTGCGGACGGAGCAGGACCTGTACGTCCGCCTCATCGACTCCATGACCAAGCAGGTGAGAAACTTTACGTTTTTCTTAACCCGCAACTGGTTCCGTTTGCGTTTGGCCCTGGCCTGAGGGGGCGGGGGGGGCTAATTAGAGCGATGGACGGCACCTTCTTCTCATTTACCTGGGCGAGCCGTCCAGGTGGCTGTGATTTGGGGCTAATTTCTAAAGAGCTAAAGGTGTGTCGGTGGTGTCGGAGGGAGCGTTGGCACCGGGCGATGGTGTGTGTGGCATTCGGTACCGCGTCACGGGAACAGATGTTTGATATAATTAATTTAGCAAGGCGGAGAGGAAAGAAAAAAAAATAAATCCCTCAAGTTGCCCAGATTTATTTTTAAATGCACTTTCCCCCTTTGTAACTTTTTTTCTTTTTTTTTTTTTTGGGGGGGGCAATATTTTTCCCGGGTGAGAAAAGGGCAGAGGGAGCCTCCTCCTCCTCCTCCTCGGGCACCCCCGGACCGGCCGGGCTCAGCCCCGTTCTTTTATAACGCCACCAGCGAGTAACGCGAGACGTTTATTTGGATTTAAAAGTTAAATGTGCTGAGGTGAAAAGTCATCTTGTTCTCCTCTAGTCCAGGCTCACCTCTCAGCCCCCCATCTCCATAATTCAAACTCCGTGCTCCAGGGGTCACCCAAACCCGCCCGTTTCCCTGAGAGCAGCTTCTGTTTCTTCCTCAAACCTCTGTCATACCTTGTAAATAACATAATTACAAGCGGTTCCTTATTAAATTATTTAACCTGTCTTGGTCAACTTTTCCGATGATAACTACGTGTTATCAGCCCCGCTCCGCAGCAATTAGAGCCCCAGCTCCTCACCAGCCCTGCGTTTTAGCAACTTTTGGTTGTTTTTTTTTTTTTTTTTTCCGGAGAGACATTTCCTGTTTTTTTTTTTTTTTAATTTTTTTTTTCTTTTTGGGGAGGGGGTTGTGGGGAGGAAGGTGAGAATAGGGAATAAGAGTGTTCTGGAAATGAGATACCCGAGCTGGAAATGAATCCATCCCGCCGGGCGCTCACAGCGCGGCCCGAGGCGCAGCCTGCCCGCACCGGCCCGCTTCCCGTTAACTTTGCGGTCCCCGGGCGGGATGGAGCCCGGGCCGAGCCCGCGGCGGCCCCCGCACCCCGCGCAGGCTGCGCCCACGGCCGCGCTCCCACCCCGCGGAAACTTTCTGCTTCTTTCTGACCAAAAGGGGGGTCGGGGCTCGGTCCCTCCGGGGCAGAACCGGCGGGATCTCCCCGCGGAGCCGGGCGGGCGGGGGGCGATGCCTCGGACAAAGGCGTCGCACCCTCCGATCATTATTTGAATCGGTTACGGAGGAGCCCTTTTAAACTCTGGAGCGCTCTCGAGTTGACAATGTGGGTTTATTTCCTTTGTATATAGCGGCTAAATGTTTTCGGAAATCGCTGGAGTGGTCTAATTAAGAGGCTTTATTTAGGCAGCTCGAAGTTTCGTTACCGGTGACTGGAGGAGCGCGGGGGCGAGGGGCTGAGGGCACTTTTATTGTTGGGTCGGGCTCCGCACCTCGGCACCAGCAAAGGTGCTGCGGATAAAGGCTTTTCATCCCCCCCCGCTGACGGGAGGAGAAGGGGGGGAAAAAAAAAAAATAAAAGCGCCCAGTAACTGATCAAAGAGTCAATGGCGCTGAACCGACAGTTTATGGATTTCTGTTTGTGCTACAAAATAAAAAATAAATCACTTACAAATACGTGGTTTCATCAGAGGAAA
>NW_015090865.1:6656176-6657136 GCF_001431845.1 Calidris pugnax | reverse complement strand
GGAGGTTGCAGGGGCCGCCTCTGCTCCCCGGGCCCGGGGTCGGCGGCAGGAGAGCCCTCCCGGCGGGCAGGGAGGCAGGGAATGGAGCAGGGAAGGAGGGAATGAAACAGGGAATGAGGCAGGGAAGCAGGGAATGGAGCAGGGAAGGAGGTAGGGAAGCAGGGAAGGAGGGAATGGAGCAGGGAAGGAGGTAGGGAAGCAGGGAAAGGAGGTAGGGAAGCAGGGAATGGAGCAGGGAAGCAGGGAATGGAGCAGGGAAGGAGGCCAGGAGGCTGCTCGGAGGCCGGGCGGGCGCCGGGAGCGGCGGGGCGATCCCGCACCTCCAGCCCCGCACCATCTGTCGGAGCCCATGCTCAAAACCCACTCAGCCGTGCGCCCAGACACTGCCTTTTTACCGGAGAAAAATCATTGTTAGCAGTTTCAAAATAAACACCAGATTGCCCATTAGCACTTTCTTCCCAAATATCATCCGGTAATAACCATATTGCTGCGCGCGCTCCCGGGAGTCCTCGGGGCCTTCCGGGCGCTCCCGGGTGACGGGGAAAAGGCTCCCGGGACTCCCCCGAAAGGCGCCGGGACCCGCTCGGTGCCCGCTGCCGGTGCGGGGGGTGGTGTCACGGTGCGGGGGGCGAGCGGTGGCCGAGCCCCGGCCTCCCCGGGGCTGCTGGTCCCGCACCGCCGGTACCGGAGCCGGTGTCGCTCCGCACCCGCTGCCCCTGGCGTTTAAGCGATATCATTATATTATTGTTTTTAAAGCTGGGGGGTGGTGGTGTCTGTGTGTGTGGGGGAAATAACCCAATGCAAAGCCCCGCGGGTGCGGACGGCGATGGCCGCGGGTGCGGGGAGAGGCTGCGGCCCCGTTGGCCCGCGGGGTCCGGGCCGGGGGAGCCGTTCCCGGCCGGGCTGGGGGGCTCCGGGCCCCGCCACGGCTCCACCACCGCCGCCCGCCTCCGCGGGGCG
>NW_015090865.1:6634473-6641973 GCF_001431845.1 Calidris pugnax | reverse complement strand
TGGCCAAATGGAAAGAAGCTATACGATCCCAGCGCCTTTATACCTTCCCCAAACTAGGGGAAGTGGGGTATAATTTGATATTCCAGAGGCATGAGAAGATATAAAAAATCAGAAAACATTTGGTTAATGGGTTTATCATGTTTATTTGAATAAGGAAGATTGAAACTCCATTTATGCCTAGCATAAATGCTTTAGAGATCTTAATTATTGATGAAAAATCTGCTGTGCTTCTAAATTTAAAGATATGACAATTTTATAGGAATTTTAATCACCTTCCACATTAGGAATTTTTCAAGATTGGGTTTTTATGAGGACGGCGTGTGCTTCAGGCTCCTAAAGAGAGTTGTCAGGGACGGTGTGGGAGCAGGGGAGGGTCGGGGTGCAGGGGGCTCGGGGAGGAGGCCGGACCCACACTCTTCCTCGCAAGATGTGCCTCTGGGAAGCTGTGGGGTGGGACCTTGGGCAGGAGCAAATTGCTGCAAGTGTGGAAGGGAAGCAGGGACCTGGAAAGGCTCTGCAGGAGCAAGAGTTCCCCCAAACAACCGAGGTGGGTTTTAAACCCCCGCTCTTTGCGCTTCCTCCGTCCGCGTGTTCGTAGTTTGTTACCTACATTTGTTGTCGGGGTTGAGTTTCAGGTTTGTGTTTCCTCTCGAGCATCCCAGAACAGCGTTTCCAACCCTCAGATTCGGGGGTCAATTTTCAGTTTCCTATCAGAAGTGTTACCCTGTGCTTAGTTCGCTTAAAAAAAAAAAAAAAAAAAAAAAGAATTCTGTACAATATGCTTCACTAGATCCTTTTGTGCTTTGGATACATTTAGCAGCTTTTGACCAGATAAGGCATATTTGTCCTCAGGATACAAACCAATAATTCAATCCTGAATTGAGATCTATGGCCACCCGTTTGTTCCAGCCCACACTAGGAGTCTCTGTCATCCTCGGAATGGTTTGTCGCACCTGGGGAAAATAAAAAAAGGAATAATAATAATTTAAAAAAAAACCCCAACAACCCTGATGCACCTCAGGAATAATAATTTGTTAGCAATTAAGATATTTTAAATAATCTGAGGTAAATTATACGTTTGCATCCTGCAGTGGGCTTTAAATGCAAAAAGAAAAGCAGAGGCCTTGGCAGCATTTCGCGGTGTCTCCTGCCTCCCCGACCTTTTAATTCACTGAGAATTTTTATTTACGCCGACGGGATGTTTCTCACGGAGCGTGGCTGAGTGTGTACACTTTTATTGCTGTGTACATTTAAGTATCTCCCTGCATATGGGGGCTATTCATACAGCACAGCAACTCACGGATTAGAGAACAAACCCGCCATAAATTGCGGCGCAGTCAGTAAAAAGATGCCACAGAAAAAGTGTCCCTGGGAAATTAGATTGACCCAAAGAAAAGCAAATAAAAGAAAGGAAAAGGCCCATATTTTCTTTGCGGTGTTGCTGAAAAGGATGGGAGTATCATTTTCATAGTGGAATAATGTTTTCTGGGAAAACACAAAAGCAGATGTTCCTCATTAGGAACACCCATTGTCTACATATCACAACTATGAACAGATAAATCTCTCCTATTTCACCCATACATTCCAAGGGCTGTAAATGATTACAGGATGCCGCTGGAACTGCTAAACCAAAACCACACTCCGCGCTGGAATAACTCCTCCGTGCCACCGTCGTGCGCGGGCTGGGGAAGGTATGGAAATCCCTGCCACCCTCCGCTCCCCCTGCCCTTCCCCTCGCTTCCCCGGGGCTGGCACGTGCCCCCAGGGTTGGGTGTCCCCAACTGTTGATGGCAGGAAGGTGGCAGGGTCTGTGGCATCCCTGTCCCTCGCCGGCAGGTCTTGGATGCTCTCGCGGCGCATCCCCGCTCCTGCGCGCGGCAGCGGGTTTCCAGATGGTACCATCACAGCCCTACTGCTAGTTGGCATCTCCGTGGGTAGTAAATACCCCCCTCCCCAATAAATCTGGCATTATTCTATAGAGTTTAGGAGACTTATCATTCCAAGTGTGTCCTACTTTCCTGTATGGGAGCCAGACATCTGTTTATCCCATTTCTTTCATACGGAGTTTGGAATAGCTTTAGTTTGGGGGAATAAAAAGTTTTGTCATATTTAACAGCTGTTACAAAATTTCAATCCCGTAGGCTCTTAAAATACTTTTCGACTGACCTCAGATTTTGTAGATAATTGACATTGCTGGTAGCCACCCCCTTTAACCTTTCCCTGGCTGTAATTTCAGATTATTTTCCCTAAACGAGCCGACTGTTCACGCTGGGTTTTAGGGTTTTTTTTAAAATTTTTTTTCTTTCTTTTTTTTTTTTCTTTCTTTTTTTTTCCCCCCCCGGCTTGCCCGTGCCCAGCTTTAATTCCATCCTGCCCGGGGTTTACACCTTCGGAGGGGTTGTGGCGGCGGCTGGAGGGCGATGGGGTTTTTTTTTTTCGTCAGCAGCGTTTCCTTTCACTTCCCGTCACAAAGGTGAGAGCCGCTGACCTTTGCTGGCAGCCCCGGCCGCTGAATTATTCATGTGATTGACTTTTTGTCAGTGCACACAGTTGTGCTCTGGGACATTTTATTCATTTACCTCATTTAAAGCGCCTTTCTGCACCTGTTCAAGTATTAATATCATGTAATTTGGGCCTAATGCCGATTTTGCTGAACACTCATTATATTTTTTATTAGCTATATTTCCAAACGATTATGTATGATTATTACCAAGCCTTACAAACAGCAATGGGTTATTCCCTAGACCTTTACATCTTCTTGTCAGGTTGTTTTCAGAAGCAAGGAGGATAAACATTTGACCAGTCCCAATGTTTTTATTCCTACTCCACATCCAACCAGAGAACTTAAAGCTTTTTCCCTTATGGCTTTGCGAAAGCATGATTAAATCCAACTCTGCAGAAGCTGTACAAATGCCAGCATTTATAAGGTCAACGCTTTTGTTAAAAATGCTATGTAAATGAGGATCTGCAAAAAGGGACATTAAATAAAATTAAATTCATTGTCTTCTTTAATGTCATTTACATTTTGGCTAAGCCCTGGCCTGTCAAGGAGGATTTTTTAAATAATTTTAATTACACATCATTTAGGGATCCAAGGTTTTCTATTCAGTAGCATTTGGATAACCTGCAAAATGGTGACTGTTTATTAACTTCTTAAATGACAACTTGTCATTTCATCTGCATAATGCAATGAAAACAGACCAGTTTGGTGTCATTTAAAAAAAAAAAAAAAAAAAAAATCCTTATTTTTCTTTAAGATGTGCACCCAACTACTGGAAGAATAGCCCTGAAACAGCTCCGCCGCTCTTTGGCTTTCATTGTCCTGGTGGTGGTACCCAGCTCAGAGGACACCAGAACGTCACCACTTGCCTGGGCAACCAGTTCTTGAAAAAATTTCTATCAGAAACATGACATTGATTTTTTTTTTAATTGTTATTATTATTATTTCCCCCTTAAGAACGTGGTGTATTGCAGGTCAGTGGGTACAGCTGGCGGGGAGGTGTGTGGGGAGGGGGGCAGTGGAGTTTGAAGTGCACGGGTACAAACACCCCTTGGCTCCTCAAAGCCACCCGTGCCAGGGAGAGGAGAGGACCCTGTGCTGGGCACCCACTGGCTGTTCCAACATCCACCCACCCCAGAGCAGAAAATGGCAAATCAAAGCGACCCCTGTAATTGAGCCACACGGAGAGCATCACCCCAGAATCGGGACTTTGTGGGCTCTTCCTTCTCTCTTTTCCCTTCTTTTTCCCTTGGGTCAGGGAAGTGGCAGCTTTGGGATGGCTCCTTCCTAATCCCTGCCCTTCCTGGGTGCCCCCAGGGAGTGGAGTCTGGGGGTACCTGGGCTGTCGGGGATGGAAGGGGCTCCCGTCCTCCCCCAGGACCGTTGTTCTCAAGAAACCCCCAAAGGTTTTGGGGGAGGCTCCTGTGGCACCTCCCCCTGCCCTGCCTGGTGCTCCCTGGTGTGTCCCCAGCCTGGAGCCTGGCACGGCCCCGGGAGGGGGGAGTCACAGAATCGCCGGCTTTTTGTGCGAAAGGAAAAGAGGGGGAAGGGATTTAAGCAAAGCTGTCAAAAACTATACTCCAGGAGGTACCCTGATACAAACCATCCCGGGCTTCTGTTGCAGCCTTATCAGGTGAAAAGCAAAGATACTGCCAGAGCCTGTAATTTTGTTAGGATGCCTTTGATGAATTGGATTAGGTTATGGAAAAATCTTTCAAACTCAGAGTTCTGGTACGTGAGCTTCCAGGAAGTAAATAATTACTCTCAGACAGCAGATAATGAAAAAAAACAACCTGTGAAACACAAAGTGGTAGGAATGGGTTTAACAAGGCTCCTTTTTCTGAGGTAGGGGTATTGGGGGGGTGGGAGCAGCCCTGGCAGGGCCGGGGGAGCGCTTTGCCGGGCTGGAGGAGGTGGAAATTCCAGGCTGGGAGCGATGGAAATTGTCACCGGGGATGCCAGGGGGGGGATTGACCCGTGGGGTGAGGGGCAGGGGACACGGGGGGCTCAACCTGTGCTCGGTGGCCCCGGGAGAAGGAGGGCTGTGAGGTGGGGAGGAGCTGCTGCCGACAGGCTCCTGTGTTTGTTTATCTGAGCAGCAAATCTGGCAAAAATGTTTGTGGCCACAACTGTATATAACAGGAGGTTCTACTGGCATTATTAAGACCCTGTTAAAATAAAGATGTAACTGCGCTTTCAAAAAAAAAAAACCAACAAAAAACCCAAAAAACCTGAAGCTGGGGAATTTTACAGGCTGAGGGGTACTCTGGATTTTATGAGATTCAGTGATTTGGCTTTTCTGTTAACTGTTTTGGTTCATTAACATTTTAAGCCGAAGAAAACTTGCGAGTTCCTTGGTATACCAGCTCAGCTGAAACAGAATATGGCTGGCTCAGCTCTAGGGGGTTTATTTTGTTGTTGAACAAGCTCTCCTTATTTCTGCGAGATGGAAAAAATCCAGAGTGTAAATAGCATTTGTTAGGTAGAAAGGGAAGGTATGTGTTCCGCAGGGTTTGGAGATTCTGGTATGTTGAGGCTGAAGGCAAATTAAAAAAAAAAGGAGGGGGGGGTGGTTGAAATCTGTGATACTTTCAGCAAAAGTTTCACAGCCAGAAAATTAGAGAGAGCCCATCATCGCATGGCGGCGGTGCCAGAAGTGCAGGGAGTCAACTGCGGCATCTGAGCGCGGCGGCGAGGATAGCGCCGTGTTTTCCCAATAATTCACTAGGAAATGAGTTTAACATGTGTGGAAAGGAAGGGGCTTACATTCGTGTTGTTGTAAGACATGTAGCATAGGCCCAGCGAGCGGAAGGAGTCGGCTCCAGCTTGTCTCTCGTGAAAGACGAAACACGGTTACACATCTGGTGAGAAAGAGCAGTTCATTTGCCCAGACAGCTCGCTCCGCGCCGCCGCTGAAAGGAGCTATTTTGACAGAAACAAAGCCATTGGGGGCTGGGGCAAGCGATTAGCGGGCTTCTGCTGGCTAAAAAAACTCCTCGGCCTTAATGATAAAGAAATAGTAGGAGAGGAAATAAAGAAACCTGGCCTAATCCTCCCCGCGGTGTTTAAGCAGGCTTTGGGAAAGTAGGAACACAAACAAGGACTTCCACGGGAAGCTCCCACCGCACTTCCCAAAAGTTTCTGGGGGGAAAAAAAAAATAATAAAAAAAAAAAAATTAAAGAATATCAAAATATCAAAATTCATCCGAAAGCCAAAGGAGTTACTAAAAAGCAAAACTCCAGCCTGGCTTCCAGGATAAATTCGTTTTCCTGTGACACGTGCGCTGGAAGAAGTGAATTTGACAGGAGGTGAGAGCGCGGCGCTCGCCTCTGGAAGGTGAATTCACCACTGAAAATCTTAAACAAGCCCTTGGTTTTGCTTCCCGGGGCCGTGGCTGCGCAGAACATTGGCTTTAGCTGTAAAGCAAACAACAAGACCCATCAACCCCCCCTTCGCCCCTCCCCGAACCGAAAAAAAAATCACAGTCCTCTAGTTTGAGTGTGGTTATTAATACACAAAGGATAGATGTGAGTGCCCTTTCTTTTGAATAACAAGCAATAAAATTGAATTGGTCTTGGTATTGTGTGGATTGTCAGGAATGCTCTTCACCAATCCAAATTTGATTAGGATTTCCTCTTTCTGTTTGTGCAGTTCCTCGGCGGTTCGGGGGATGCGGTGGGCAGGGGGCTGCCCAGAGCTGAGCCCAGTGGGGTTATGGAGCCGTGGCTGTACCTGTCTGTGGGGGGAGAGTGGGCAGAGGCTGGGGGTCTTGGAGACAAACCCCTGCCCAGGGGAGCAGCGGGTACAGAGGGATGTGGGGAGAGATTTGGGGACCCTGCCCCAGCTCCCCATGGGCTCCCAGGGGGCAGGGGCTGGGTGTTTGGTGGCCACTGGACAGTCGAGGGCAGGAAAACCCACCAACAAAACTGCTTCCTTCCATTGGAGGCTGATGTTAGACCTGGGGAGATGTCCCGACTTGGGTATTGCCTGGTCTCTGTGAAAAATGCCATAAATAATTCTAGAGATTTTTTTATTTTTTTATTTTTTTTCTCCCTCTAATCCTGAATAACTGTGGTTTTGTTACGGGAGCTTCCTGCTTAAAGCACTTCCAGAAATCCATTGGCAATTTTACCTTCTTTGATTTGTAGCTATATCTCAAGTTTTTCTGCGGGTTTTGGTCCTGCACACTCCTCCTCCCTGCACCCAGGGGCTGGAACAGCTCCATCCTCTCTCCAGCGAGGGCTCTCTAGCTATCGGAGTCGACTTCAGCACCTTCCTTTTTAGTGACTGACTGCTGTAATTTTATCTGTGTCTGTTTTCCAAACCACATAACTTTGAAATAATGGAGATTCAGATGTAAACCAGAATGATTATAAATAATTAGAGGGGAAGGTAGATTGAGCTACAGTATAAAACGAAACTAATTGTACTCCGTGTAGTTGTTTGTGTTTTGTTTTGGTTTTTTTTTTTTTTCTTTTGGTTTAATAAATTAAACTACAAATTTTCTTAATTGCCAAACAAAATGTTAGGCCAGCTTTAACCAGTCCTGACAGTAAAACACAACATAAAACCTGCTGAGAGTTATATGTGGTATTTAATAAGAGACAGAGTAATGCAAGGGTTTTTATGGTTAAGTATGAATTCACACCCACAGCATTTGTTTCACATTAGAAAAGGTTTGTAAATCAGATCAATATGCTTGGATATTGCGGTCCCTTAGCGGGATCTCTTACGTCATTTCTTTCATGATATTTGGTTATTGGAAATGCTGCCAAAGTGAGCTCCCTCCATCTATTTCCATTTTCTGAATGAAGCAATTTGTCCTTTGACACAAGAAAGATTGGGTTAGGAAACAAGTGGGGGATTGGATTGGACATGGTGCGACTCCCAACAATTGGAGGTCACTGGGCACTGATGTGGACAGTGGACAGAAGTCATCTGTTACCTCCAGCCCCACTGTGTGCACTGGGCCTTGGCTGCCCGAGGGCCCCAGGGAAAG
>NW_015090865.1:6609473-6629473 GCF_001431845.1 Calidris pugnax | reverse complement strand
GGCAACCTGGGCCAGTGTCTCACCATCCTCAGTGCTAAAAATTTCTTCCTTCTATCCAGTCTAAATCTTCCCTCTTCTAGTTTAAAACTGTTACCCTTGTCCTCTTGCAACAGGCCCTGCTAAAGAGTCTGTCCTCAACTCTGTTGTGTTGAAGTGTCCAGAATTGGCTTTCCTGGAGGTGGAGAGGGTTTTGTGGTGGCCAACTCACTTTTCCCGCACCATGTGCTGGGCTCATCAGACGTGGCTGGGGTATGGGCAGGTCTTCAGCCTGTTGGGACATGAAGCGTTTCCTGGAGAAGAAGCTGGGAGTGCAACTTCTGCTGGAGAGCAGCTCTGTGCTCAGGAGACCCCAGTGGGGGCAAAATGTTGGGGGTAGCTCTGGGCAGGGCAGTGGACAGTGCTAGGGTGGTCTCTTCCTTGCTACCTGGAAGGGTTGACTGTCCCCAGCTGATGAGGAAGAGGAGCTTACGGACATCCATGGCATGGGCTCCTACATGCGTGTGTAGGATCACTCCTGCATCTGGTTATCTTGTGCCCCTTCACAAATGGACCTCTAAAGCACTAATACAATTTTATTTTACATTGATGTAACCCTTGGAGGCATCACTTGGGGTCTCCTCTGGTGGTGGCTGCTGAATGTTGTTGTTGGAGCTTGCTTGGGTCGTGGCTGAGCATCTGCTCTGAGTGGAGGTGTGTGTTTAGGAGGGTGTGGGGAGGCCACCAACCAACCCCAAGAGACCTGCATGTCCCACCATCCTTCCCCTCGCCCTCGAGCTGCCGGTCACCCGCTGTCCCCCCGGGAGATGCAGGTCCTGGTGGTGAAGGTTGGGTTTCCTCCAGGCCAAACGGCCCGCGTAACCCCAACGTGCTTCCCGGCGGCGCTAATGAAGGAGCATGAGCTGAGCCTTGCCGTGGCTCTCCCTACTGGATTAGGCCCAAAGTCAGTAAAACTAAAATTACAAACATAAAATAACTACTTACTGGCACAGCATGCATGTTTTCACACATTCCCTCCTATTCCGCGAGCTTTTCTAAAGACAGTAATGTAACAGAATATGCTTGAACATATGGTAGAATTAACAATTGATCCGGCTTCTGAAGGTAATATAAAATTTTATTTTGTGTGCTCGCATGTCTGTGTGGGTCATTCCGTGGATGCGTGTTTAGTGAAATGAAGTGCAGCCATTTGGTTGTTTTTTTTCCAATATAATTTACACTAAGTAATATGTGTGCCCAACTAACGTTAAAATACCCCCTTTTTGGTAAAATTTAAACTTCAGGATAATTTTGGCACAGGAGATGGGAAGCGGTGATGGCCTCCTCGTTCTCTTTCTGCCACGATGCACCATGGGCTCAACCTTGCCTTTTCCACTGCCTTTTCCTGCGATTTCAGGAGAGCTTCTAGTCAGCAAAACCAACTGCCTTAATTCGCCCCGTTGTGATAAACTAGCCTACTGATTACCTATGATTCCTGCAGTATAATTTTCAGATTACTTGACTCTCCTGGGCTCTGATTGTGGAAAGATGCTTCTGTTCTGGCATGACATCATTTCAGCTCCCAAATAATCACAGCCTTAATTAACTGCAGGTATAAATTCCATGTATTCTGCTCCTTAATACCCGCGTGTTCCTCCAGATGACAGCACGATGTACACAAAAACGTAGATAACCCAGTTCATAGTTAGGAAAGACAAAGCAGGCGATGCAAAACCAGATGAATAAATGTCAGGGTGTCTGTTAATTGCTGCAGTAAGAGCAGCCTTGCAGAAGCACTGCTTTTTAGTAAGGGGCTGGAACTTTTTTCCTGGCAGAAACTATCACTTCCAGAACAAAATGTTGTTGAAAAATATATATATATACTACTGGAATAAATTCTAGCAGGAAGCAGTTAGCAGAGTAGATGTGTTTGTCCAAAATAAAAGTGCTATTTAATAAATAAAAAGAGCAGCTGGGCTGACATTTGCTGTGTAACAGCAAACAGTGTCACTTTTAACTTATGTTAAATACTCTCGCAGAGTTTTTCCTGGCTTCGCGTATTACTACTGGCTGAGTAAGAAGGTTTTTAATCCCAAACAGTGTATTTTAATTACTTTCACCATTTGACTTTTTTTTTTTTTTTTCAGATTAAAAAACACGTTACTTTCACCATTTGACTTTTTTTTTTTTTCAGATTAAAAAACACCACATTTAAAAATAATACGCCGGGTTGATTTAAGTATAATTGTTGTAACCTTAAAGAAAGACACAAGTTGGCAACTATTCCCCGAGTCCTTTGTTGTTTCAGAGTTTAGCAGTTAAGAACAACACAAATACATTTTGTTTGTGGTGGGTCACAGGTTCAAAGAGACTTTTGAAAAAATAGACTGGGGATAATTGGGTTATCAGATGCAGACACTGCAGGGAATTGAGCATTATCTCCCCTCGGTGTTAGGACTACTGGGTCACTTCCTTCCCTCCCCAGCTCCTGCTCTGTCAGCCTGACAGAAGCCAGATGACCCAAACGGGCTTTTTACTGGTTACCACCCCAAAGTTCTCCCTTTCTCCGTCCTTCAACAGGTTGGTTTTATGAGCCATGGCCATACTAAATAACATCTCGCCTTGCTTTCTCCCCACATTGATTCAACAGTCTTTAATTGCTTGGAACACAAGCCAGATCCTTGGATTCAAGTGAGTCTTCCCTTGCCTTCAACTGCTGTTACTCATTTCTATTAGACAACATCTAACTAAGATATTGACTTGCACTTTGACACTGGCACTGCTACTGGGTTTGATTGCCCTGTCAATCTAAAAAAATCTTTCAAACTAGCAGTAAAACACGTAATTGTTTAGCTTCATCCTGCATAAGCTTTTCTGTCCAACACTTGCTGTCATTGTGCAGCTGCGAGTGGAGACTCTACCTTATGTAGAGGCAGGGGAGACCGTACTAATTCATTGTTTGGGATATTAATTCACTATTTTTGAATATTTTATGGGTGTTTAGCATCAGCAGATAAGATATACCTGTCTATAGTTATTCTCAATTTAGGGTGGCAGGACATTATACTGTTTTACTGAATAAGTTGGTTGTATTTTTAAGATGGTCATGAGCTTTCCGCTGCATGGCTTGAGTTCTTTGGTGAAGTGGGAGAAAGTTCACTCTTTGTGTCTTCTGAAGAGAAGGGCTCTAACATTTGCTTGCCTGTTGTCCACCTGACATGTTATCGTTCACAGGACACAGCAGTGGTGTGGGTAGGTACAGCTCCTGGTCCAAGAGCTGGAGGTCCCAGGGATGTGCTAACATTACGTGTCCCCAAAAACTCATGGGGATCATGGTGCCACCCCTCTGAGATGGCTGAAGGAAGGGAACCTTTGCGTTGCCTGCGCTACACTTGTTTCTGTGGGCAGGCAGTGTATGCCTCTGGGATTCATTGCTTTGAAAAACTACTGCTTATGTAAAAAAAATGCTTCATCCTGCATAAGCTTTTCTGTCCAACACTTGCTGTCATTGTGCAGCTGCGAGAGGAGACTCTACCTTATGTAGAGGCAGGGGAGACCGTACTAATTCATTGTTTGGGATATTAATTCACTATTTTTGAATATTTTATGGGTGTTTAGCATCAGCAGATAAGATATACCTGTCTATAGTTATTCTCAATTTAGGGTGGCAGGACATTATACTGTTTTACTGAATAAGTTGGTTGTATTTTTAAGATGGTCATGAGCTTTCCGCTGCATGGCTTGAGTTCTTTGGTGAAGTGGGAGAAAGTTCACTCTTTGTGTCTTCTGAAGAGAAGGGCTCTAACATTTGCTTGCCTGTTGTCCACCTGACATGTTATCGTTCACAGGACACAGCAGTGGTGTGGGTAGGTACAGCTCCTGGTCCAAGAGCTGGAGGTCCCAGGGATGTGCTAGCATTACGTGGCCCCAAAAACTCATGGGGATCATGATGCCACCCCTCTGAGATGGTTGAAGGAAGGGAACCTTTGCGTTGCCTGCGCTACACTTGTTTCTGTGGGCAGGCAGTGTATGCCTCTGGGATTCATTGCTTTGAAAAACTACTGCTTATGTAAAAAAAAATGGTGTTAGTAAAGCTGCAAAACTAGCAGCGAGCAGGATGGAGGGTTCCCGTCTCCCAACTCCTCTTGTTTCAGATCTCTCCCGGGAAGAGGCTGGAAGTCTCGTGAAGCTGTGCCAGTCGGTGTGTGGGGCACGAGTTCAGGGTTCACATTTGATGGCCAATGTTTTGCTCTTTGGTCAACACTTAAAGTTTGGATGCAGAGAGGGGAAAAATGCACCGGTGCGCTGAATTTACCCGTCCTCGTGTTAAGGGCACTCAGAGTATTGCCAGGTAGATGCTCACGGCTGAAAAACCGTGTTTCAGAGAAGTTTTACTTTTTTAATTAAAACATAAGGAAATCCTGGTGTTTGAATCTGTTTCTTTGGTGCCCCACTTTGAAAACTTCCTTCTTTTTGATGATTGGAATTGTTTTTAAATGGACGAAAATTGCACTTCAAATCAATTAATCTTAAGTATTTCAGCTTAATGCTGAGAAGTTATTGTTGTCCACTTACTTCCTCTCCATTCTGAATGTTTAATGCAAGCTCGCTTGCTTATGCCTACTCTGTAAATTAGCATTATCCACCCTATATCTGCTTGTTTCTGAAGAATTATTATACAAAGCCTCATTTTAAGGAGGTCAGACCCCTGCATGATGATTTGTTGTTCATGAATCTACTTTGTGCCAATTTGTGTGTGCATGTGCAATCAGAAGTGACTTGGAGTGAGTGAGATAATAATCATCTGCTGCTGATATGAAGACTTCCTCTATTCGACTACCATGAATCAGGCTGATTCCAAGTGAATGAGATTTTAATCACCTGTCACCGCCGCCAGCACTTTCTCTATATTTATGATAATTTTTTTTGTCTTTTTATTGAAATCAGTGTTGACTGAATCAAGTAATCCTGATTAGCAATCTCACTGTATCCAGTCAAGAGTGAAATGCATCAGAGCATTATTGGTACACTGAACATACTGAAATTGAAAAAAAAAAAAAAGGCCTGGGCTTAAGTGTGCCGGGGTGTTGCCTTGGCTGTAGGTGGGAGCTGGAAAGCTCTGTTTAATTGCTCCCCAAAGTTGAAGGGCTGCTCGTTAGACGTGGCTAACGGGGGGCGGGGGCTGCGGGCCCTGCCTGGCTTAGGGCTGTGTAAGTTATACTGGGGGCCAGCTCTGCTTTTAGTTACACCTATTGAGTCTCAACTGGAGGGAGGGAGTGAAGTCATCAGGGTGGCATGCATGGAAATTAGGGCAATGTAGGGCAGCCCTCCGAGAAGGAGGGATTTTCTTTATCTGAGTTTTGTAAAAATAAAATCAAATAAATTAAAAAAAAAACACATTTTAACAGGGGAAGAATATAACATTCAAAAACCTGTGATTTGCACCACTGTTTTGCTGAGTGAGGCACAATTATTTATTTTCATATGAGTTCATGTTCTTTATTTACAATGATTTTTTTGCCACGTGTCGTAAGAAATTTCAGATCGTTAGTGCTGTGGAAGTAAGCCCCGAATGTGACACATAAGTGCCTCAAAAGCCTGTTTTATCTTTAAAATGAGTTAGACCAACTGGTCCTTAAGTGGCAGTGTCAGATCTGCAGCAGCTTCTGCGACGGAGCAGGGGGGATCCTGGTGGGGTTCAGGGGAGAAGACAAGAAGGGAGGAAGCTGAACCAGGGGCTGTGCAGCTCCTGTGCAGTGCTTTCTGGAGGAAGTGATGGGAGCATGGAAATATTCTGATTGCTATTATTCCAAGCCTAAGTATACTGCAATTAGAACTCTCAATATTCAATCCAGTCCTCAAATCACATTTTGCTGCATTACATAGTTATATGTATCATAAGAAATTACATTGCTGATAGGACGATAAGTGCAGTCGTGCTGGAGGGGGAAAAGGGGATTTTACTGATGTCTGCCCAGGCCTCTTCCTCTTGGTCCTGTTCCTCCAGTGGTGCTGGAGCTGAGCTAAATCCATATTTATTTATTCCTTACACTTGTTTTCTTGTGCTTCTTACAGTCTCTTGCATTAATTTTTTTCAACTATATTCCCTCCCTCCTTCCTTCCCCTCCTTTCTTAAAGGTTTTAATGCACTTTTTAAAAGCTCTTATAAAGAACCTGCCGACTCCAGGGGCCTCTGCTCCACACGTGGCCCCATCTGACCTTGTCTTCGTCCACATTCCCTCATTCTCCATTTCTTCATCTTCCCACCCTACCTGTGCTTTGGTATTTTGCCATCCCTTCTCTTCCTTCACTATTCATTTTGTTATCTTTGTTCCACTCAGCTTTTTAGAAGTCTTTTGACTTTCTATCACCATGGTCGTCCGACTTTTCAGTCTGTCCTGGTCAGTCTTAGGTTTTTTTGAGTGATCTTTTCCTTCCTTAGTCTTTGACGTTTTGTCTTCCGTGCTGTGCTGACTCTTCTCCTTTATTCCTTCCTGTCCATAAAGCTTCATTTGGGTTTGGTCCTCGTTTCCCCGTTTGGTCTGTGGTCTCTCCTTCACCCAAAGAGCGACAGCTATCACCTTTGAAGTGATTTACTGCTGGCTGTCACCTCCTGGCTTGTTTTTCTCTGCAGATGTACACCTCAATCTCTCTTTTGAATATCTCTTTGGGAAGGTTTGCACTAAACTTGAACTAAAGATGAGTGAAAGCTAACATCAGCTTCAAAAGTTTCGGATATTGCTGATGCCATAACTGGTCTCTGTCAGTCTTGTCAGTGGCGGAGCTGCCTTTGAATGCATCACTTTCAAGCCACAGACAAATTCTTCTTTATTTTTTTTCTTTTCTTTCATTAAAGGAACGAATTCTTGTCCTGGGACTCAGGCTTTGAGCCATCTCCCTTCTCTATCCTTCTCACTGTTTTCCTCTTCTGCCTCAGAAGGCAGTGGGAACCTTCAACCCCTCTTGTCCTGACCGTAGGAACCATCCCAGGCTCTGCCTTCCCCCTTCTGTTAAATACCCAAGGTTGTGCCCGGCCTTCACAGCCCCTGCAATTTACTCATCATAGTTATTCTTACAAAGTGTTTGCCTTTCCTTTCTCTTTGGCACATCAGCTGTACCAGGACAGCAACAGCCATCATCAGCTAGTGCATGCTTGAAGGGCAGACTCTTGCATTCTTCCCCATGTACAAGATACAAAAATCCCTTTTCCTGGATGTAAACTCTAAAAACATTAATTTATGCTCTTTCGGTTGCCTCTTCTTATTCATATAACTGTTTATAGCAAGATGCAGATCAATGCCAAAAGGAGGATAAGCCAAGAAAGAATACTGGCTTCCTCATTATTCCTATGGCGTGCAAAAGAAGAGTTTGATCTGGAAGCAGTGGTTCTGGGTACATATTCTAGAGTATGTGTTTCTGTCTCTGGCCTCTAGAAAAACAGAAGATGGGAGGAGAGTTGCTCCCACAGGAATGGGAGGTCTTGCAGAGCTGCTCCTCAAGGGACGAGCTGGAGCTCTGCTGTGCTTTCTGCTGGCCCTCTCCTGTCCATCCTGCTCCCTCTCCTCTCCCACCTTCATGAGCTGCTCGTCTTGCTCATTGACTCTCCATCATAGTAATATTTTCGGACATTTTATGTCAGGCTCTGCCTTCATTGGGAGATTTTTTCGGAATTCAAACTGTGAAACCCTTATCCTCACTGAGCCTTCTGCTTGTACCACAAATACATGGCAGCTGACGAAGGGAGGTGCCGTCCCGTGGTCCTGCAGATGGATCCCAGCACCTGTATCGACCTCAGCCTTTTCCTGTCTCCCACTATCACCCCAGGGATGTGCCAGCAGCTCACTGTCAGAATATTTTCCTGAAACTCTACATTTTTCCTTCCTTTCTTTCCTCCCTTTGTCCTTCTGTTGTACACGTACTCACCTCACCGTGTAGCCACTGCTTCTTTACCTTCTTTTAGATGTTTTTTGCAGACACCCTCTTGTTTGTCACTCAGCCAAGTAAACACCTGTTTGGCTCTTTCAATCCTTCATCAAGAACCAGCTTCTTCACCCTGTGCTAATTTTCCTTCCATCACCACACTTCTTCATTAGTTCCAAACCAGCTATTGGCCGCACATTCAGTGTACTACAGCACGATGTGGCAGGCATATCCATACTAGCCACTCTGTATGCATTATCTTTTAATAGCTTTAAACATATCTTTTTTTTTTACTATCTATACAACTTTTCTCCTTCAAAAAGTAGAAATTCCATGTCAAATGCACAGGGTGCATTTGACCTTCTTAGTGAGAATTTCAGGTATTGAAGAGCAGGTACAGTCTGCCTCCCACCCAAAATACAAATTTTGGCAGAAAAAAGATAAACAGAAATTGAAGAATAGATTGCTTGACATACCACAGGCTGGTTTCAACAGTTTACAAGAGCTGCAGTAGAGTTCCTTAGTTGCCTTATGGGTTTAAACTGGTGGTGACGTGCTGGTGATTGGCCACCTAAGGCTGTAACTGGGGCAGGTCCCCAGGCAGCATCAGTTCTAGTTATTTCTGAGTTGTCATTAATCTTACTCTTTCCCTCATTTGCTAATGGGCCTAGTTTCTCACTTGTCTTTTTCTTTGTAGCATACAAACAATTACATTAAAAGAACATTCTTAAGGTTGCAAATGTGAGCGTTCAAAAGTAAAACAAGCAAACAAAAATGCTGAAGTTGAGGTAACCCCTGCGAGCTTTGGTTGGACTCCCTGCACACAGCCGTTGGGATGTGGGGTTTAGTTCCATAATTGGAAACAGGATTTCTCCCCCCACATCATCCCTACCTCGTTCGTTATTATCCAGTATTTTTGTCCTTCATTGTTCAGTGTGTGGTCCTCTCATGATTTAGTTATTGAGAGGTATTCAAGTCTTGCCTCAATAAAACCCCACCAAAACCTCTCCCTGAGCCGCCTCAGAGAGCTCCTCACCGTTGTGTAGGGTCTGCAATGGAGACTCCCTTCTACAACGGCCTTGTCCACGGCTTTGCAATGCTTAAATCCACTGCAGAGACCTTCTCAAACTTGGCTGTGGGCTGCTACTAGAGAAATCAATCCCTAAAACCTACCAAGTATTCATTTGTTCCCAGCAGAGCGGTGATAAGGCTGGGGAACCTTGCACCCCATCTGAAACCTGGAGCGGGGTGGCCTGGTGGGAACACATCCCCCCCCTCACTCCTGGAGAAACCCTCCCAGCTGATTAATTAGCTTCCTTCCTGGATGAGCGCCTGTTGAAGAAAAACCTCTCTGACACCTTGTTGTTTAGTCTGAGTGTTCAGGAAGGACTACCCAGCAGGTAGACATCCTTTAAGGAAGAATCAACACCGGAGAATCATTGTTTTCACAAGGTTGGAAAGGGAGATGGAGAGAAATTGAGGCTGGACTTGGAATAATGGGTGAAAAATAGCAGAAGGAAGGGAGCTGAGAAGAAGCACAGGGAAGAGGCAGCAATGTTATATTGAGTGAGAGGACCAACAACGGTGAGCAGATACAAATGGATGGGGAACAAGAAATGATGAATAGGAGTGGTTCCCATCCAGCAGGTCCTGGGCTATCATTCTCCCACTCTGCCAAGTACCCCGTTCCAAACAGAAGGTGACACCAAGGTCACGTATTGCCAGCAGACAGATAGGAAAATCAAAAAAGAGTGACAGAGGGTCTCAAATACTAGGAGGTGACCAGGAAACCATGAATGCTAAAAAAGACAGAATAAAAATAAATGCAAGGAAGTTGCTGAAGTTATTAAAAGATAAGATTTATAGGCAAGTTCATTTCAGTGGGTTAGCTATCCAATCAACTACTGTTGCTAATTGGATTAGTTGCCAAAATAAGCTAAGAATAGAACCTTCCCCTTTCTTATTGTTGATGCTTTCCAGGGAAAAAGCCCTTGCGGACAAAAATTAAATCTTTATTTCTAGCAACATAAAATTATCCTCTATAAAAATGGAGAACCTTAACGGTTGGTTGTGCCTCCTCTTCTGCAGAGCTTACTGTGGTTAAAAGTCTTCTGCAATGACCGTGTGCCGTGAGATGGAACATTCTTGTTCTTCTCCAAATCAAGCTGTTTGCGGCAGATGCCCGCTATTGTTCCCCTTTATTTTGTCATTCTTTCTTGTCCTTTCTCGAAGAATTTCATTGCTACATTTTTCCACAGTTGACTTGCAGCTTTCTGGCAATATAAATACTTCTGACATAATGGAACAACCCTAGAGAAAGCCTTAGGTAATTTCAGAGTTCCCCTTAATATGGAGAACCCTGAGCATCCTCCCATCAGGTTTTTTTTCCTAAAGCCAGTACAACTGTTTCCAAAACAGCTCTCTCAGAAGGAAACCAGCTCCTCTTTCCTTCCTTTATAAAAGAGTGTCTAAATAATAAGCTGTAAATAAGTTATGTGTATAATACAGGCTCTGTGCTGTATTCTTCTGCCCTGCAAAACCAACAGATCTACTGAAATGATCAATATTGTGATTTCTCTTATTTACTTTGTAACATTAGTTTAGTCTTTGTATTAATACGTCATTTCAAAACAAAACAAGCATGTAGCCGACTCATTCTTGTAGCCTGTGTGGTATAAACTTTTATAGAAGATACCCAGTGCTGCCTGAGTTTCCAACTTAAGCAGGTTGTTTCTTGGGAAGATCTGTTTTTCAGCTGTTATTAACTCATATCTAAGGGCGTGATTAATTAATTGAGGCTCTATCTTTAGGTTTTAGCTTTAGATTTTTATTTCAGCAACAGAAAATCCTGTAACTTGGAAGTGGAGATGTTCTGGAGGCCTTTATAAAACCTCGTCACAGGGGAAGGGCAGAGGATGAGAGTAAAGCACTTGCTGAAGTTGTATGTGGTTGTCCCCACAGGACAGAAAGCGCTGTCTTTGGCTGTCGCTGTCGAGAAGGAACAGGGTGATACGGGTTTGACTTCAGAGAGGGAAGTCCTGCCTCCAGCTTGGGCACCTGGGTGCTCGCACCCAAAGGCCAAATGACCCAGTTCCCTGTAGGGATGTCCCAACCTGCCTCTGCTGCTGGTTGGGACGGGCTGGGATGGGGTAGGATGGGAGAGGACACCCAACACCGATGCTGTGCTCACAAGCCACCTTCCCTGCTCTGTGCAGTGGTCCTTTGTGCTCACCAGAGAAGCTAAATTTGCTGCAGCTTGAATTAAAAAAAGTCCTTCAGCAAATTATTTCAAATGAGCTGAAGTCGATTCTCTCTTTTTGTGCTCTCCCTGCTTTAATTAAGCTCCCTGGATAGGTTCTTCCTCGTGAAAGCCAGCCAGGGACCGGAGTGTCTCACCAAACGACAGCCTGTTACTATCTGTGGAGACGGTGGCTTGGAAACTGCGATAGTTTGTAGTAATGTGCAATGTGCTCACTTCACAGGCTTGCGTGGAGGACAAAATTAGCCTATTTGTTTTGTCCTCTGTGGTGTAAACTTCTCTTCTGTGAACAATGGTTTCTGCTTTCATTAGTGGATGGTGGCAATGCTGGGCTCTATGAAAAAAAAACATAAATGCATCCAGTTGATACATCCATTTCAGGCATTTTCCATCCATTCATGTCAAAAGAAAACACATTTTTCTGGACACAGAGTGGGGAACTTATTTCAAAGGGTAAACAAGTTAAAACAAAGCACCTTTCCAAAGAAGCCTCCTTTAAAATGAGGCCAAGACTTCGTTCTAATTAATGAAGAAATCATCTTGGAGTGATTAGTTTGGACCCCTTTTGAAGTCTGGTGTGCAAACCCCATCAAAATGCCGTCTATGCAGCAGGGAGGGTGGCGATGCCGGCCCGGGTGTGCAGCCCTCCCGGATCGGTGGGGCAGAGCAGCAACAATGCCATCCATCCTGGTGGAGAGGGAGCTCTGAGAAGCTAAGGTTGCAAATTACATCTCATGCCTGTCATCAAACCATTATCAGCTTCTTCACCGCTGAGTCCTGCAGATATCGAGAGACATTTATCCGGCCCAGAAATCCTGCCTCGGATTAGGTGCCAACATTTCCACCTGTTACTTACTCGTCTGTTGAACTTACTCAGCTGTTAACTTGGGTCTTGTGAATACATTTGAGTATTTTTAATTCGAAATTCTCATCGCTGGAGAACGTGAACATTTACAGACAATGTAAAATTTCATACCAAACTAATCAAGAGGGGAAAATACCGTAAAGATAATTGATTTAATTTTATTTACTGGACTAAAAGTATTTTAATTCCTTTAACATACTTGAAGTTGTTCCAGGATCTCAGAGGCAAGAGGGCAGAGACCTTTAGTGTAAAATACTGAGAGTCTGGACTGTACCTAATGGGCAGAGGTTGCTCTTCAAGCCCAAACTAAAATGTCAACGAGGAAGGACAGTTGATTGTTTGCAGGTGCAGAGTGAAAGAACTTGTCCTGTATCAGTTACCCAACATGGACCCCATCAGATAAAACATCCAGCCAGCCCTTTGCTACATGTCTGGATATTAAACAGTTGTCTAATGTGGGGAGCAACCATCTAATATTTGTCTGGTTGTGTCTGCCATTGGGCCGGGGCGTGAAGGTACTTAAAGTTGGGTTTTGATAAAGGAGACCACTCTGGAAGTGCTCGTAAATGACCCCAAAAGACTACGAAACCCAGCTGAGACACATTTGCAGCTCAGTATGATCCAGCTGTGTGGAACAGTGCTTATTATCAGAAAAGTTTGGGGAGATACCCAGAATGTCATGCAGTTCTACTAATATTAGCTTTAGCAACTCACAATTATAATGACTAATTGGAGCCATCACTCATTGCTATTGAGTTCCCAGGTGAAAACTATGGACCAGAACCTCCATTAGCATAAATTAGCATTGGAAAGTCAATTAAGTTACACTGATTTTACACTAGTTTTACTGTCTTTCATAAGGCTGAGAGAAAAAAGACCTATTTCTGACTTCAATTATCCCTATTCTTTTCCCCCTCCAAAGGAAATTTTTGTTACATTTCTTAACAGGTCTCCATAAGTACGTGCATCTTCAACTAGAATATGGCACTGATGTCGTTTTGCTGACCTTGCTTAGCTATTTTCTTGACCATAACCTGCGTCTTCCAAGGTGATTTCACTGAGCTGGGTTGTTGCTGTTCTCCTCAGCGTAGGATTCAGAGCATTTTCTGTAAAACATCCCTTCTGGTTACTTGGTCCTTTTCCCATCACATGAGTGAAGGGTTTGGGTTTTTTTCTGTCTTGTGTGTGTATATGCGAGGGGGAGAAAGGGGAAATACGAAAGAGGAGGGGAGAATATGCATCATGAATACTTACACTGATTTAAGGCAAAAAGAAGAACATGATGATTTGCGTTGTATTTATAAATTCGTGTGTGAGTACCTAAATACAGAATTTTAAAGCAACAATATTTTTCAGTAACATAAATCTTAATGGAAATCTGGCAGAAAGGTAGAGAATAAAATCTGCAGGATAATATATAGTATAAACTTCAAGCAGATGACTCTAAATATTTTGCCCTTACTCGAAGTTATGGGGGACATTCTAGAGAGTGTTCCTGAGGAGGAGAGGGGCATGTGCAGAACAGCAGCAGTTTTGTCAGCCCTCTCACTGAGCAGAACTGTAAAACTGAATAAAATCAGAGGAACTATAAGGCAGTGAAAATAAAAATTAATGGAAGCCTAACAAATCCAATAGCTTTGAGAATTTTTGAACTATACAGTGCGTAGGTACTGATTTGTGTTTTCTTTTTAAAATTAAAAAAATAAAATAAATGCAGTGGTAAAGTGCTCGGGGTTTTGGCTTTCTGAGATGGCCTTAGGTCTGCAGAGGCAGATGGGTGTCAGGCTGGCCCCGTGCCTCTTCAGGGACTGACCCAGAGAAGCAGCCCAAGGTCTGCTGAACGAAGCTCGAGTGTATCTGACGTAACGAGAAATTCCCCGTAGCGTCATTTTTCATTTGCAGTGGCAGAGCATGTCTGCCCTGGCCCACCAGGAAAGGCTCGTGCCAGTCGTCAGGCAGAAGATATGAGCTGAATTTTATTATTTTTTTTTCTCATCTGAAGCATGTTTTTATAGTTCAGGTATTCCCACAAACGTTTCAGTTGTAAGGGTGGGGTTTCAGATGAGGGGATGAGAGGTTTCCATCGTGCTGGTGCCAGGGTGGCCGTTTGGTTGCATTCTTTGTTCCTACGGGAGAAGGTCCTGCAGGATCAGGTTCCCATAGAAGGTCCTGGGAGCCCACCTGCGGTGGTGCCCAGAGGAGTCCTCGTGCATGGTCTGGGGCAGCTGATCTGGGCTGAGATGATTCTACAGAACCAAAGTCCTCTTTGATGTCTCCACCCTTGGTTCATCCTGCCTGTAGCCATGGTGTGTGCCCTGTCCAGATTGCCTGGGAGCATCTTCCTCATCTACACTGCACTCTTTGTACCCCACCTATTGCCCTCCCCATCTCTGCAGTCACATTACAGCAGCCTGGGACCAAAGATGAACATGGTGATGTGGCCAGTAGAAAAATTTTTGGGCAGATTTCTTACTTCAATCAGTGTGAACTAGGTGACAGATGACAGCAGCAAAATATTCTGGATTTAAGTGGTTTTGTAGGCCTGACCTCTTGACTATCTTTGTGTAGTTGTCCTTTTGGTTAAAGCTCCTTCTTCTGTCCATGTCCTGTAGGTATCCCCACTGAACAGGCTGGGCCGATACTGAGTATCATGCGGAGAAATCAGATCTTCATACTTGTTCCCCTGGCCTTATTTCAGCTTAGATACTATTTGAATCAGTGCTGCTAAGAGTTTTGGAGGTACGGTGTGTGTGGGAGGGG
Source organism: Calidris pugnax (assembly GCF_001431845.1). NCBI lineage: Eukaryota > Metazoa > Chordata > Aves > Charadriiformes > Scolopacidae > Calidris > Calidris pugnax. The sequence goes on along the minus strand of NW_015090865.1, from coordinate 6,614,693 downwards.
GGCTGTAAACACAGTGGCATCGCAGAGCTCCTCGTAAGAGGAGCTGGCATGTACTGCCCCGTTGAACACAGCGTCCTGAACCACCGCCAGCAGTAAGACAAATTTCTCCTTGCTAAGACAAATTTTCCAATACACTTCAGCCAGAATGATTTCATGATGGAGGAAGACTTTTGTGGGCAAAGCCGTCAAGAACAGACTCATGACTGTTGTCTTCTCCTGGCTGCGAGGGGACAAACTGAGCCCCGTTAACTGGATACCCTCCGGATAAAGAGTTGAAGGAGATGTGAATGATTTACTTTAAGGATGTAGAATGTAGACAACATGAGGACAGCCCTGGGACTGCTTGGCAGCTATAATAAGTAATTTATCCGGTGGTTATTTGATAACATTGGTTGGCGCAGCAGGAGAGGGGGTCTCACCAGGTACCCAGCACCTGGTGGGCAAGCAGAGGGAGGGCTGTGGCAACCAGGTCTGGGCTGCTGCCTGTCCCAGTTTGGAAGGGAAAGACCTCACTGGGAGCGGAGGGGAGCCGGGCATCCCCAGCCTCCTGGTGTGAGAGCAGGACGTTGTCCACGGGGCCCCGAAATCTCGCGCGCCCGGTGTGCGCCGGCGTGAGATGAGCCGGGAGAAATTTCAGAGTGTAAGCATGAAAAGGAAAAAAAAAAGAAAAAAAAAAAAAGGGCCAAATAGAGCCCATACATGGTAATGACAATGTTTTGTTATCTTTATGTTGTTTTCTTTGCATGCTTGTTAAAAAGTGGAGTCAGAGTGTCTGAGACGGAGCCCTAACAAGTTCCTTCTAATCAGCCCCGGAATGCTTCTGTCAGGCACAAGAAAAATGCTCAGCTTGAACAAAGCTGCATTTTTCCCCCAAGAAACACATTTGTTTAAAGATTGGCCTGTCAATTTGTGAATCAACATTTCGGCTTTTTGCTCAGACATCATGCTTTTGCTTTTTTTTTCCCCCAAGAAGGGGAAATAATACAAAGCTGCTATTTGTTGTTTGAAGGAAGTAAACTTCATCAGGTCGACTTAGATGTGTGCTTCAAATGTCACTCAGTACAGCTTTCTTGTAATGAAACGCTGCATACAGATTTCTTCCTTTAGGCTCAAGGGGATTAGACCCAGTAAAAGAAAAATTCAGTCTTCCTTGCTGTGGTGCATCAGAGTGAGAAGTTTAAAATCCACAATTTATTCAAATATTGATATTTCTACTTGTCAGAAGAGAGGTGCCTTGAAATTTCCACTGAGCACTGTTGTCAGAAGAATTGCAAGAAATGTGTCAGATAATTCATAAACGGAGTTCACTACTGTGAAATCAGTTGGGAACAGCAAAAAAAAATATATTCTTGTCGATGTAGAATAGGGGCAATATAACAGAAAATAGCACTCACTTTTCCATCATGTCAAGCAAATGCTCAATTTGGGCCAGGTATTTTTTTTTTTAAACAGCTTGCTGCTTCTGGAGAAGCCCACAATGCATGAAAAATGTGTTGAGTCCTGCTTTGTAGACAAGAGAGATCTGTTTGTTGGTTTTCCCCTCCGAGAGGGTTCCCATCCCGCCCGGCCCCACCGCTGCTCGCGGGGTTCTGCATGTGGTTTGCATTAAAGCCTTAAAAAGCTGTGAACGACTGGGGTAATGATGTAAAGCGCTAGTGTAAATTCCAAACTGTTGATAGCAGCAGCTCTAGGGGAAGCTGGAGAAATTTTTCCTTAGCAATTTTTAACCCTGGCCATGTGTTGAAGCCATCTAGCCCTTCCCTTTGAGGCCGGAGAAGCGGGGTGCTCCAGGCATGCTTGTGATTCCTTCTGGTTTGTTGGGGTTTTGTTTTGTTTTTTCTTTTTTTTTTTTTTTTTCCTAAAAGTGCTGCCTGGTGCAGGCTGGTTGTGCCTCGATTTTGCCGAGATTTGAGCTCAGGGAAAAGGCAGTGACGTCAAGGAGCAGGCGATGCTGCCCGTTCAGTGCAGCTGTTTTGTGGCCAGGGAAGGGCTGAGGAGCCTGTAGGCAGGGAACCAACGGCAGAGGAGCAGAAACTGGGGCAAATGGGGAAACAGGGCTCTGAAAACGCCTCTCCTGTCACCCCTTCCATCGCATCCTTCCCGGGGATGCTGACAAAGATGTGCCTGGGTGCAGCTCCCATCCCAGTGAACCCCATAAGGAGGTGGGGGCTCAAAGGGCTGCCCCAAGCATCCTCCTCCGGCCGGGTTTTGTGCCGGGTGACGCCTCGAAACATCAGCTGCTTTTCCATTTACCACATTAAAAATGCATTTTCTGTGATTTTATTACACTTTTATTATAGCACCTCTGAAAAATAGATAGCTTAGTTAAAGCTTGCGTGAATATTTTAGAAATACCCTTAAAATAGCAATGTGGGTCTTTTATTAGTGAGTGTAAAAATAGCTAACTGTAGCATCTTTGCTAGTAAAGGCATTACGGTGATCACTTTCCCTTTATTTTTTTTTTTTTTGGTTTAGATTCAGTCCATACAGAGTACCTTCTGCAGAGGAAATTGAGCTAAATGCAGCAAAATTTTCTTCTCTCCCACTGAAGTTAAACTCCAGGAAATAAAGGGGGTGAATTCAGGCTACAGCCTGAATTTGCAGAATGTATTTTTTTTTTTTTTTTTTTTTTTTTTAAATGTTATTTTATTTTTCTTTTTGGCAGCAATTCCGGCTGCTTGACCCACCCTGGCCCAGGAACGCCCCCCCCTCTTTCCAGAACCCTCGGATATTTATTCACATCCCCCCCAGCCCTTTTCCAACTGGTTTATTTCTGGTTGCGGAGTGGGAAGCGTCTCCTAATCCCCCTTTCATTAGCTCCCCCGGATCCTCCGCCGGCTCCGGAGTGGACACTACAAGAGGCTGACATCTTTGGCTCGTTAGAGCATGGATGCCTGCAGAAGCTGACGTTTTCCACGCCTGCTTGCAGCCTATTTTTCCTTTACACCCATTGCTTACTGTCTGCTCGGTGTCGAGGCGAATCTGTCATCTGTGCCGGAGCACAGCCCGCTGCACCACTGACAGTAAGAAGGTAAACGCTTGCTGCCTGAATCCCCCATTAACTTTGTGAAGCGTATTGATTTCTTGTAAAAATAATGATATTGACAGGCTTTCCAGGAGTAATTGTTTCCAGAGCACAAAGGTCAGCGCTGAGAGTGAAGGGTTTTGGAGCCGGGGTTCTCCACAGACGTTTTGCGCCAAGTGCTGGGGGATGGATGGAAACAAATAGCAACAGTTTGAGACTTTAGAAATTTAAGTACATTGACAAAACACCTAGTAGGGGGCTGGCAGCATTATTGTGCTCATGAGTCATTAATAGCAAACAGCGCGCTTTTGGACAACATCATTGTTTGGCACGGGGAGATTTGTAGACAAACAATAGCAATAAAGGTCTCTGCAGCCGCTGCCCTGCCTGGCCGGGAGGGGCTCCCAGGACTTTCCCTGCCTCCACACATTTTTTCCCCCCAGAAAACCCCGGGAATAATCTGGGGCAGATGCCCCTCGAGTAATTTGGGGGCAAATTCCTTCTGCTTTTCCACTCTGTGTGTGTTTTCACTGGTTTAACTCCGGGGGAGGGAAAAAAAAAAATCAGGCATTTGGAAAAGAAACAGCAAACACAGGGAGTTGCCGTTGGGCTGCGTTAATTGGGGCGATGGAGATGATGAGGCTGTTTGGGATACGGGGTCCAGAGCCCTTCATCCCCCAGCCCAGGGGCCACCGAGGTCCCTGTCCCCACATGGGGGGCAGGATCTCACCCCCGGCCGTGGAACACCCCGGCGTCCCTTGGTCAACAGCCTCCCTGCAAACTAATTGTGTTGGGAAAAACTAATTGCGTTTGAAAAATGAACTGCTGCAGCAAATTGCTTGCAGTTTTGACGTGCAGCGGGGCACTGTTCGGGAGGCTGAATGTCCCTCTGGCTGGTTGGTCTGTCCGTCCAGAATTGTCCTCCCCGGAGCACGGCCCAAAAAGGCTGGAAAAATGTCCTTTTGCTGTTGGTGCAGCACCCTCCCGCCCTACCATCGCTCGGGACAGCGCAGGCAGGAAGGCACGGCCGGCTCCCCAGCCACCTCTGCCACTCCTGACCTGAAATTCGGGCTACTTCTTGGACAAAGCTTCCCACCAAAAATGGGAAAAAAGCAGTAGGCAGGCGATTTTGTGACTATTGTCTATTTTTAAGCAATTATTGTAAGTGGCAGCTGAAAAAACAGTGATTTAATTTCACTTTATTAAGCGTAGGTATTTAAACATTTTTATTGCTTTTCCCTTTATACCGCGTCGTTGCCAATGTTTAAACCTTTGTTGCTATTTTTAGACAGTAAAAAAGTTACTGGGGTAGCCAGCCCCTCGTTAAACCCGGATGGTGAGAGGGGGTGCTACCTTTGTACCCGGGATTGTGCCAGATAAAGGATAAGGCCACAATTGCCTTTTTTTTTTTCCTGCGGAGATGCCTGGCATGAGAAATGCAAACAGGATGGTCTTCCTGGCAGGGTTAGGAACCAGAAAAATGATTGGGGCTGTATTATCAGTGTTACATCACGGCACGAACTGAGAAGTTGATTTAATATTGTGACTGTTATTTGTGGTGGCTGCAACACTCTCCGCTCCCCGAGCTCGGCTCCTGATGGAGCAATGATGAGTCCATGGAAAAGAGGAAGGAGAGGGGTAAATGGGTGTACAAAATGTGAGCTGGAGAGGCCTAGGTGGGCACGTCACTTTATTAAGCGTAGGTATTTAAACATTTTTATTGCTTTTCCCTTTATACCGCGTCGTTGCCAATGTTTAAACCTTTGTTGCTATTTTTAGACAGTAAAAAAGTTACTGGGGTAGCCAGCCCCTCGTTAAACCCGGATGGTGAGAGGGGGTGCTACCTTTGTACCCGGGATTGTGCCAGATAAAGGATAAGGCCACAATTGCCTTTTTTTTTTTCCTGCGGAGATGCCTGGCATGAGAAATGCAAACAGGATGGTCTTCCTGGCAGGGTTAGGAACCAGAAAAATGATTGGGGCTGTATTATCAGTGTTACATCACGGCACGAACTGAGAAGTTGATTTAATATTGTGACTGTTATTTGTGGTGGCTGCAACACCCTCCGCTCCCCGAGCTCGGCCCATGGATGGAGGGTCCCTCCTGATGGAGCAATGATGAGTCCACAGAAAAGAGGAAGGAGAGGGGTAAATGGGTGTATAAAAGATGAAGCTGGAGAGGTCTAGGTGGGCACC
>NW_015090865.1:6596973-6604473 GCF_001431845.1 Calidris pugnax | reverse complement strand
TTGCTCCTGCCTGGCAGACACGGGGCTGTGGGGCTTGAGGGCAGGGGATGGCTCCTCTTCAGAGCTTCCCTGCCGAGAGCCAGGCAATATCCCTCCCGCCCTGCTCTCCCACCGCCGGCGGCGTGGGGCACAGAGCGCGGTGCCAGGAGTCACAGGCAATAAGAGAGAGAAATACAACAGCCTGTGCAAGAAGAAAAGCAGTGGGTTTTTTTTTTTCTAACTCTGAGCTCACCTATTACGGAATCACGGAATTGTTAGAGTTGGAAGGGACCTCTAGAGATCAGTTACGGACGTATTACGCTGCTTTCTGGAACCCCAATCAGAATTTCTTGGGACTTAATTCTCTTCTGCTTTTAGCAGATGGTTGTAGGACCCACCGGCGCTGCCAGTCTCTTCTGGCTAAATTATGTGTTCAGAGTTAGCCGGAGTATAGATTTAGTCTTGCCGCTGTTGCACGGAGTCCATTGTAAGATAATTTGTCCCACTCAATTAGACTAAGTTGTCATGTGAGAAGTGCTGAGCTCCCGCAGCCCGGCGGCACCCAGAGCCAGCCCCACGGCGGGGGCCGTAACTCAGCCCCCGGGGCAGGGGGCTTCTGTGGGGCTCCCTCTCTCCCTGTGCTTCGTGGAGGAGGTGGGAGGGCTGCAGGTAAACAACGATCCTCTCCTCCGGTTTTAAGAGTGGGAAATTAACGCCAAGGAATGTTACGAGGTGAAAAAGTCAAACACTGACTGTTTCCGTTTTGGCAGCGTTAAAGTCATCCATTGTAATCTGAATTTTGTCCCCTTTCTAAGACAAGATCTGATAAGGTCTTTAACTGCATGATGACTTCTGGTGTCCCTGACCCCTTCTGCGGTTGGTGCCCACTATGTAGATATTTCAGTTAGAGTTGTGTAGTGAAGGAGACTGATCGGTACCTTCTTCTGTTCATTTGCCGCTGAAATTAGGCAATATTTAGCGCCTGAGGCAGAGGAAGGAATGTGTCACTCCTCTGGTTGGGTCCTGCTGACCCAACGAATTGACTCAAATGCTGTTTCTGTGTCTGTTTCTGTCACATATTTTCTGGGTCATCTTGCAGGAGCCATGCCCAGTTTTTTGGCGTTGCAGCGTCCTTCTCTCTCGGTCACTGTTTAACAGCCACAGGGAGCTTTAATTTCAGGGGGGCTGGGGGCCACCCTGCCTCTGCCCTTGGCAGGACCTGGTGTGTGGACTATGCTCTGGAACACCTTTGGTTGCACTGTGCAACTGGGAGGTGGGACAGAGGAAAACGATGGAAAATACACAATATCACCTAACTAAGACTATCAGGATTTTCAGTCGGAGCGTAGCAGATCACGGAGGGGTAAGAAAAGCTGAGCTCAGACCTCCTGCGGCTCGTGCTGGCCCAGGTGGACCCAGCCCAGAGGTCTCCAGGCCAGGGTGGTGGTGGTGGTCAGTTGGCTCCATCGTGGTGGAGAACAGCACCCAGCCCAGAGGAGCTGCCTCAGCCTCTCCCCGCTTCACCCCGGCTGCAAACCGGTCGTAAGGTGGTGATTTCACCTCCTAGAAGGGCAGCGCTGTTAATTTTGAACTGCTTAAATGTGATGGGGGAAAATGTCTATGAGGAGGTTGAGAAGACATTGACTTAATAAATTACAAGGTTAGGAAGATGTGCCCTGTGCAAGTCACGGTGCTACATATTTTTCAGGGAATATAAAAAACGTGTGAGGTAATGTTAATCATCGTTCTCCATCCTGCACACCGGGCAGGACAGCTACTCTACATATGAGAAAGTGATAAAATATAATCATATCATTTAATACTTATAAATCAATACTGTGTGAAGATTGCACGAGCATTTGTTAACTTGTGGGTGGCTGGCAGAGAGCGTTTCTTTAATGTAAAGTCTTTAATTTGCAGATATACGTTATTGAAAGTAGTAATGAAAAACTTGTATTTATTGTGGGGCATTTACAAATTGATGTGCTGTTCCATTTCGAATGAGACTACAAATCAATGATTTTATCCTCTAACCACTGTAATCATAATTTGCCAGTTGTTTAGTTGGAGGGAGTTTTTAAATTAAAAAAAAAAATAAATCATAATCATTATAGCAACAACAAGACTGATTAATTAATTAGCCCTCACTGAGATATTTAGATGTACCAACTTTCAAAGTGTCCAGTGTGAAGCTAAATTACTTCGCTGTTGTTCTGGCTTGGCATTTATGGTAATTTGTCAAGCCTATATGCGGTAATGGATCGACTCCTATAACGAAGGCTATAATTGCAGCTGTTAGGTGGGCCTTCTTTATCTCAGCCTGTCTGGGTCCCCATTCCTGCATGATTTCTTGCTGTGCCGGAGCCATGTGTGTCTTGTTTTGTTTTAATACATTACTGACCCAGGGTCTCAGGTTACTGGGGTTCCTGTCATACATTTAGTTCCACTCTCATAAAGCATCGCACGAAAAAAATGCTAGAACAAGGTAACAATCATTGCTCAATATACTAAGTATAAATGTCAGAGTGTAAAACTTGACTGCGGGAGAACAGTGTAGGGGGAGATAATAATTGAAAGTAGGACGCGAGGCTGGGAGTTAGAAGGGCTCCTACGGCCTCACGCAATATGTCTGCTACGTCTTGTTTGTCATTAAAAGCCTGGTACCAACCTTCTCTTCACTAGATATATATATATATATATATATATATTGGGCATGTTTTGTTCCAGTGGCTAAAAATGCCCTTCCAGACCTTTACCTGGTCACGTTCTCCGCCGTAAGGGCAAACCCAAAAGGAGCCACTGCATCCCCACCAGCGAGGTGCAGGAGCATAGAATAAAGCATTTATTTAGTTGTTTAGTACTTTTAAACTGGCGTCTTCTGCGATCCCATCTTTACCCCGACAGGCCACTCGCTCACTTTTAAAAGTGTCTACGGGTGACAACAGATGTTTTGTAAACTTATCTTTTAATCTTTGATAACTTACATGATTGAAGAAGTTAACAGGTTGTTCACTTAATAGGGATCATTTATACAGGATTTTTTTTAATAACTTGCTGGAAGGGGGAAAAACCACTCTTGGCTAATATGGAGCATATTTTGCATTTATTATGGGAAAAAATTTTCAGGTAGGAGGTGAGGAGACAATTTGGGAATTTTCGTTAGCTGAAAAACTGCATATTAAACATGAATTGTGATTTTCCATCTGGCCCTACTGGTTAGGAAGCTGCAGTTGGGCATGATCTTCACTGTCAATCAACAGTCCCCAACTGCGAGATGCAAACCTCATGACGAAGCCCACCCCAACTCATTAAACCAAAGCAAACTGTATGAAGTGCGCCGCTGTGTGATTTTAATATTTGGTGCATGTGACAGGATCATTTTAGTGATTTGCAGGATTTATCTCCTCTTAAAAGTACTGCCTAAGGCTACTCTAATTGGTAGGAAAGCAAATTCCCCCTTCTCCTCCTGTCACTCTTTGTTTTATTTACTGAGAACTGCCGAAACCTATTTACACAATAATGAGGATAAATCACCGTGATGCTTTCAACACAAAGAGAAATGTTGCGTGAGTTGAAAGCTGTACAATTAAAACTAAATTCAAAATATTTCTGAAGTAGTGTCTACAGTTAGTGATAGTGAAATAAAATTAAGACAAATGGTAGGAGCGTACGTTGCAGCTCGTGCAGACAGACAGCTAAAATCAAAATTCTCGAGGCATCTTTTATGACGGACAATTTCATTCAAGATTGCAATTAAGTAAATGTATGTAAGTTGCTGACAATAGCCCAGATGTTCCCCCTAGATGTGTCTGCAGCTCTTTGATTTTTCCCATGGACCAGGAGCTCAGCTCCTTCCCCCACAGTTGTCTTCTCCACAAGGCGCCCACCGGGAACCTCTCCACCTGCGGGTCAGGTTGGAGATGCTCCAGGCAGGGAGGCTGCTCCTCTGTCCGGGTGTGAGGTGGCACCTCGTTCACTCTTGCATCCTGGAGACCTTACTTGAAAAGGAGACAGCAGCTTCAAGCTGCAAACAGCCCAGGCCAGGTATCAAGGTGAACGCTGAGAACCCAGCAACTGAAGCTGGTGGCCACCGTGCTCCTGTAGAACTCAGCAGGTCCATGGCCTAATGCTGAGTAAGGATTTCCAGCTTGATTTATCCAAGATAAATCAAGATTTTATCAAGGTTTCCCTTGACTGGCTTTCATGAGGGAGAGCAAACTGCTGGAGTGTTGCAATGGAGGGGATGATGGGCCCTTGCTCCTGTGCTTCTTGCTTGACGATTCCCACTGAAACAACCCGTCTCAAACTGGGCTGCTCAGCACCTGGTGCATTTTATACAGAAATGGAACATACTTGAAGTGCTTGCTTGCAAACCTCATGTGTGGCTATCATGAGATGTTTTATATGTGTTTTGATAAACAGTAATTAAAAATCGAATTAAGATAGGCACCGTTGAGAGATCTTTGCTCTTACCTAATTTTCAGTCCCTCCTGTAACAACCAGGCAGCAGAACAAAACCCACCTGTATTTACTGGGGCAAGTGACACCAACAACCCCCCCCTCTATAGAGCACACTCTGCCTGCTCTTTAATTTGTCCTGGCACGAGGCCCCGGGCCTCAAATCAGACCGTACCGTTGAAACCAAGAAAACACCATATGCACCATGAAGAAAAAAACCACATCTTTTGAGAACAGCCTTTCTTTTTTTGTGGGACACACGAGGAGGTTAGCGATGCTCCATGGGAGCGGTAGAGGTGGCAAAGCCACGGGATCATTCCGAATGGCTCTGCCAAAATGGTACCATTTACTGGTGGCACCAAGAAATTGCCGGTGTTTGGCACCGCTCCGCTCATACCCACGGCTATTGCTGAGAGCAGATATCTTCTTTGTCGTTAAGTGCAATGTAAGATCCCAATAAGTGTAATAATGAATAATTAAAGATGTATCTCTTATTAGAACACGGGTTTCACGTTATCTGTAAACGGACCTTCATTTCCACCAAAATGAATGGGAAATAAAGTCTTCTCACAGGGTATTTTTCACAGATGTTGCAATAAAATACTTAAATAACCCTACAAAATTGCAACATCAAAGTAAAAACTTATAAAATATTAAGGTCTAAAATGACCTTCTGCCAAAGCATGTGCAAATCCATCGATACAGGTGGAGTTACTTTTATTTATGTTGTCAGGTGTTCATGACATCTATGTAAAATTTGACTAATTGGCTCTTTGGTTTAGGTCCCACAGTAAGTGATATCAGAGGCAAAAACCCCATTGGTGCTGGTGGTGGAGGACCAGACCCTGTAGCAGCACAGCGCCCAGAGGTTGGCCAGTCTGTGTCGGGTGTGGAGAAATGGAAGTTTGGGGTGTAAGCTGTGGTCAGAGCCGTGCTCATCCACCAGCCCCATGGGCATCTACCAGCCCCATAGGCGACCACCAGCCCCATGGGCGACCACCAGCCCCGTGGGCATCTACCAGCCCCATGGGTGACCACCAGCCCTGGGAGCTGCTGCCACAGGGAGCTGGATGGCTAGATCCTTATCCACGTGAACATCTTGACAGCTTCCTGTCAGATCCCAAAGACAAATCAGGCTCCTTGGGGTGATGGATGGGGTCACAGCACCCTGACCACTGGGAGAGCCATACTGGGGTATTCCTGTGAGGTTGTACTGGTTGTACTGGTTGTTCCTGCAGAGCAATTTTGCTGCTGGTCAGTTTGGCCCTGCCTGTCTCATCTCCTGGCCAAGGTCAATGACTCATTTGTAAATCATATTTTTGCTCTCTTCTTCCCTCCTGCCCCCAGATTGCAGTCAGGGTTTTGTACACTTATTTCTTTGTGTCCTCCTGCAGCTGGTGCAGTTGCTTCCAGGCATCAGTATTAAAATTTAGTTTCCTGGGTACTTAATTGGGAAGTGGCAATCCATTAATTTCTATTTGTTGTCTTATTTCCACACATGCCATTTATTTGCAAAAAACTGAGGCTGAAGTAAGTGCAGGGTAAAATGGTAGAGCTCAAGTTTAATTTTTAAATGGATTTCTTCAAGTAGCATTTTTATTGTGAATTTCTTTAAATGCAAATTTTCGATCCTAAATTAATAGTCCTAATGCCTAATACTTACATATGCTTTTAGAAGATTTTTCCCTGCAGAGGACTTACAGTACTAGCCCCTAAATTTCTCAAAATATGCTTAAAAAGCACTGCACTTTTCTATATACAGTGCATCTTGACAGTTTAGGTGATGACTGCTCAGTTACAGTGAAAAAAATTCAGATAAGCAGATTTTAGCACATTTACCATGTCTTTTAACTTCATCTGACACTGTTTGGATGGAGGATGAGAGAAGTATATTTTTATATCCCATGGGAGTTACTTTATGATGACTCTTTCAAGGTGAATATTGGCATTTATTTAGCCTGAGCAGAAAATAAAAAAGAACATATAGGAGCATGAATGTAGAAACACTAGAGTCAGCAAAGAGTCATTTATTTTGTTGCTTTGAATTGCTATACCTCAAACGTAGCTAAATCTAAGTTAATTTAAAGTTTCTCCTGAGAAATTCATATCAAATTAAAGTGTTTCTCTGCAGTGATGACAAGAGCAGGGAACACATCTGAATTTCCTCCAAATTATGCTCTATTTTTACAGTCTCATAAGATTTCCCTTTGTGGATCCTATTCTGCAGTCTTTGAAAGAAAATTAATTTAACTAATGACAACTTAGAGTAAAGCATCAATCAAAGAAGAGAGAAATGGGATGACAACACCCGAGGAGAACAGCTCAGTAAGAGAAAGAAAGATGGTTTTCTGCTGGTTCACACCCATCCCATTGCTTCTTCGTTGTTGTCTCCTGGAGGGGAACTGGATAAATAACTGTCTCCCCAAATAAACCAGAGAAATGTGATCTGGTGGTGCTTGTGCCTTTTTGTTTTGTTTGTTTTTTAGAAAGAGCAGCTCTAAAAGTGGGGTGTTTTGGTTGGGTGGATGGCAGGAAATGCCCACGGCCGTCGGTGGCTGCGTATCCACGTCAGGGCGCGTGTCCCACTACCAGGAAACCTAAAATTATTCTTCCCCAATCTGGGAGCAGGAAGGTGCCATGAATTAATTTAACTAATGACAACTTAGAGTAAAGCATCAATCAAAGAAGAGAGAAATGGGATGACAACACCCGAGGAGAACAGCTCAGTAAGAGAAAGAAAGATGGTTTTCTGCTGGTTCACACCCATCCCATTGCTTCTTCGTTGTTGTCTCCTGGAGGGGAACTGGATAAATAACTGTCTCCCCAAATAAACCAGAGAAATGTGATCTGGTGGTGCTTGTGCCTTTTTGTTTTGTTTGTTTTTTAGAAAGAGCAGCTCTAAAAGTGGGGTGTTTTGGTTGGGTGGATGGCAGGAAATGCCCACGGCCGTCGGTGGCTGCGTATCCACGTCAGGGCGCGTGTCCCACTACCAGGAAACCTAAAATTATTCTTCCCCAATCTGGGAGCAGGAAGGTGCCATGTGATCTCGGTGGCAAACGCGTC
>NW_015090865.1:6579928-6582354 GCF_001431845.1 Calidris pugnax | reverse complement strand
GGGGGGTCGTGCCAGTCGCTCTCCTTCTGTGCTTTGGGTGGAAACGCGCCCGTACGGTGGGAGCAGGGGGATGCTCACTCTGCTAAAGGTTCTGTTGTATATTAATTTTAAGTTGCAGTGCCTGCGCTACAAGATGACACCACTAGCATTTTGATTAAGGATTTTATACATGAAAAAATTTTCATTATCTTAGTTCCCAGTGATCTCCCCGGATTGGTTGGATTCCTGACCTGCAGCTGTGTCTCGGAGTGTCAGGATAAATGCTTGTGTATTAAAGTGCGACCTATGCTGTTTTCTCTGTTACATGAGCAATTAATGGGGCTTTTTACTCTTGGGAAAGTCAAGACTCTTCATAACAAAACATGCACCTTAGTGGGTTTTGCTCATTTTTCTCTCTGATTGGAGGGCTGAGGGATGAAGTTCTGGCTGTGCCCCGGGACGCAGCGCGGTGAAACCCTGCGTGGGCACCCAGTTGGTTGTTTGGTTCTTTCTGCCCTAAAAATCACTTTTCAGAAATGAAGAAATTGACAGGAATTGTAAAGTGGTGCCTTGGAGTTCTGGGCCGGTGTGTCTGCTTCCCCTCAGACCTTATCTTGAGTTAAATTAATTAACTCTTGCTGACTTTTAGGCAACTTTGCCACACGGGGAACAGCCGGGAGCAGGGGGGTGTGTGGTTGGGGGTCAGGAGTTAGTGCTCAGGGGGTTGCCTTTTTGGTGTGTAAAGGCAGGATAAAGGGACAGAGGCTTCAGTGTGACTCGAGCATCTTCCTATCGACAAATTTGCCAAAATAGTGATTGTTGTCACCAGTTTCATGATGAAATTGGAAATCGGGTCTGGGTTGCATTTGAACCCACCGAGAGCCCTGGGAACTTCAGCCTCAGGCCATGGGGAGCTGGGGGGCTGCGGGAATGGGGGGTTGGAGAGCAGAAAGGGTGCTCAGCACCCCAAAAGAGAAGCCCTGGAGGGTGCATTTCTCCATGGTGAGCTGGGTTAGGAAAGGATGGGTGGAGGTCCTGCCCCATAAACTCATCCCTGCAGCAGGCCAGGCTCCTAACGTGTATGTTCTCCCCACAGTCCCCTTCAGCTTCAACCCCAACTCGGCGGGGTGCTGCCTCTCGGTGTCTGAGGACCTCACCAGCGTCACCAACGGGGGCTTCAAGCTGCTGGTGGAGAACCCCGAGCGCTTCACCTCCGCTCTTTCTGTGCTGTCACTTGTGCGCGTCCCCCCCCGCCAGCTGGGGGCTCCTGCCGCTCTCACGCGGGGGGTTTGGATAATTCTCTACCTATTTGTAATTGCGGAATCATAAAATATTTTAATTTCAAGGTTAGCAATTTTCCCTTGCATACTTAATTTATAATTAGCTGGTTTATAAACCTGTTCTGCGAATATAATTTTAGTGTTGCCAAATGTTCTTCATGAATAATTAAAGGCGAAATCCCTATTTATCAAATTATTAATATACCTAATAGCCTTGTTTTCGTAAACAATGCCTGGGAGCGGGAGGGGGAGCGCACCCCGGGGGGGTCGGGGCAGGTTCCCAGGGGGGTCGGTGTCCCCCTCCCCGCCATCCCCGGCACAGAGACCCCTTGTCTGGCCCCGGGGGGGGGCCCCGACCCGCTCCCGCCCCGCCCCCCTCCCGCCGCCCCGCCAAGGTATCGGTAGCCGCGGGAACACAATGCCCATTCACCGAGGTCGCTTTACTCCGCCAGAACAACCTGATTATTTGTCTCCCTGCACGTTTTCAGGGAAGCCGGCGGATGAAACCCCGCTCTTTAAAAGCTTAAAACAATCTCTTTTTTTCGTATAATCCTCATCCATTAGGCGCTTTCTGCCCTTAAAAGCGGGAGGAAGCAAGAGTAACTTTTAAATACGTGTTTAGCCCGGACTATAAAGAGGCATTAGGAAGTAACTTGGAGGAGCTGTTTTCTTTCTCGCGTGTAAACACTGAAAACAGTAATAAAAAGTAATGTATGGTATTTCAGGGAATGGATTTTTTCTCCCTGCAGCTATTCTAAATTTTATTAATTTGCACAGCGCACTCGTACCTCGTGGCACGACGCGGGGCTCGGGGGCGGGTGGGTCGAGGGGAGGAACAGCAGACCCACACTCAGGCACACAGACCTGGGGGGTACGTGTGTGGAGACAGAGAAAGAGATATTTTTAAAAAAGAAAAATAATCTGGAGTAGTTTCTTAGTTTGGAAATCGAGAAATCTATTTGTAAGTCACATGTCCTGCAATAGCCGGCGAAGGCAGGTTGCTAATTCGAAACTATTCATTTAAAACAAAACTTATGGTGTGTATCACCAAACAGTTTATATTGAGTGCTCCCGCTACTTCCCTGCTGTGCACTTTAAGGACCGAATATATATCAAGAGTATGTGAGCAAATAGCATCAACAGTGTTAACCTATTTTGTGTTTGCTT
>NW_015090865.1:6564928-6572428 GCF_001431845.1 Calidris pugnax | reverse complement strand
GGTCGGTGTCTGGTGGAAATACGCTTTACTAATGATGTTTCTGGGATGTAATAGGTGGGTTTCCACCACAAATATTCCTTTAGCCAAACACTATTTGAATCAGACCACGCTAAAGCCACCGCTTGTGCTTATAATACAAAGTATTTTCTTGCTTAACGTTGAAATTCAAGTACAAAAGTCTTTCTGGTCTATTTGCTACAACACCTCCTCTCAGAAAGGTTAAGAAGAGGTGAAAAGGATGAAAAGGCACTTGCCGGGTTTAAAGAAATCTTCTATGGAGAAAAACATCTTTCATATCACAAAAAAAAAAAGTCTCCTGTAGGTTGTTATGTGCATAAGGTGGAGGCTTAAGAGCAGACACATTTGCAGATGAACTGCTTTTACTAGCTTCTCCGAGACATGACATTTGTTCAGAAGATTAGCCAGGTTGTAATGTGTAGCATAATTGCACTGTGCGGATGTCCCAGAAGTGAAAACCTAATTGCTTGACAGGCCTATAACTTTGTGGTACGCTCTCACCTTGTTAGGTCCTTTTTCTGATGCAGTTCAAATGAAGTCTGGCCGCAGGTGTGCCTAATTTACCTCGCAACAGAACGTGTTGAGTTTAATTGCACAGTGGTTGTTAGGAAAAATTGGTGGGTGGAATATCAAGTGACTTTACTGTACGGGGATGGCAGATGGGCGTTGAGAGGCACTGCGAGCTAAGTGTATAGGTGAGGTGAGTCAATAAAAGATGTAAATTTTATCTTAAAATAGTGAAGTCTTGTGGTAGGCAATACATTTTAATTAAGATGGTAGCAGTCCCCTTTCTAGCAGCCTGAAAAAAAATCAGAGCAAAGGAACATCACACAGGGTGCATTTTCCCCCGTATCGGTATTTTAGGAACAGCTTAGTACGTTTGGGAAGACTGTTCTGCAAGGCTGTATTTATTAAAAAAGACTACAATTTATGTGTGTGATACAAAATATAGCAGGGAGTGGCAAATTGAGAAAGGCTTGCATTCCCATTCTGTTGGTAGCCACAAAGTTTGAGAGATGACCCCACCGAGCTCTCACTTCTTGCTGTGTCACAGAAATCTTGTCTGGGGAGTGCAGGGCTCTCAGGGAAGGTGTCCACCCTGTTCCTCTGCCGTAGGGATGGGTTCATAGCACCCACAGTCCTTGTTGGTCAGCCAAGAGCAACAATCCAGTTAGTTTTCTTCTCCTGGCAAGCTCTGAGAAGTTCCCTGCATGAGCAGAACGTGGTTTTTAACTTCTCTTGGCTTCCTCTGAAAATCTAGTCTTGATGCCACCTGTGCTCCTCTGTGAACTCTCTGAAAACACAGAGTAAAACATAAAATAAAATATCTCAGAATCCAGGGTTGTAGGAGAGTTGAAGTACGGGTGCTGCTTGTGTTCACCCCAGCTTTGTGCCTTCAATATTTAGCCCAGTACCAGGGTGATCCTAGTAAACATAAAGATGTCCAATTCCACCCCGTGTGGGTCCTTTTCACCAAATAATTGAATAAATATCAGTTCCAGTTGACGTTTAGTGAAAGGGTGCTTAATGGCCCTTTTTTTTTGACAGGATGTGAGCTCTCTGTATAGAAACAATTCATCACGAGTGCTTCACGATGAAAACAATCCACCAGGAGCAATACTTAGCATTCCTAGTGCACAATTCATTGGAGAATTTCCTAGCAATTTACAAACATTAGCTCAATAAGCCTCACAACACCCATTTGAGATCAGAAAAAAAGATAGATAAGATGTGCCTCTTCAGCCTGGCTGCGGCACTGAAGAGCTGTGAAGCTGGAGACTCTCCCCAGCTCCTGGCGCTGTCACCAGTGCCTGGTGGTCCCATACTGACATGGGCATCACCTGGTCCTTGCGCATCATCGCGGTCTGTGTGGTGGAAGGTGTGCAGACAAGAGCAGAGGTGTGATAGAAATGCTGTTACATTTAGCCTATACTCAGGTGACCCTCAAAAAACCCCCAAAATCAAGGCAGATAAAATTAGGGTGAGGTTGTGGCCAATAAAGGTGCAGTTTCATGGAGTTGCTGATAGTGTCCCTGCAACAGTGTCCAGAGAACCTGAATTCAGGTGAACATCTGAGCTAGGAGATCACATCAACCACTGTGGAAATCCAGCTGTTGTCCAGCTCAGCATCTAAAACCCCTTTACAGGTTTTGGAAGAGGAACTTTTAAAGAAACATGCATTTGGCTAAACTGATGGCATCGATTTATTCATGCACAGTTTGAGTAAACCTAGTTATTTCCCTCCTTGCCTCTCTGGTGTGAGAGATTGCTCCCTCAGCATTAGCATCCCGTATCGATATTAGGATCTCGCTCAAGGTTTAACTGAAAAGAAGGGCTGTGGTTAAAAGCACGAGTTGGTGATACAGGAATACTCCCATAATGCTCCTGTCCGGCCCTCGAAGCTCTGCAGGAGTGAGCATAATGTGGCTCAACTTTCTATTGGCCATGGTTGGGCCATGTTGGGTGCTGAAGAAGGGAAGAGGCTCCTGAACTTGCCTCCTGCCCTGCTGAGAATGTTGCTGGCACATGGAAACTTGTGGAGATGTATACAGCAAGAATAGTCACAGCCACTTATAAAGATTGACATGAATAAATAATAGTTGTTCATATCTTTTTACTCTGAGGGTGGTGAGAGCCTGGCCCAGGTTGGCCAGAGAAGCTGTGGCTGCCCCATCCCTGGAGGGGTTCAAGGCCAGGTTGGAGGGGGCTTGGAGCAACCTGGTGTGGTGGGAGGTGTCCCTGCCCAGGGCAGGGGCGTGGAACTGGATGCTCTTTAAGGTCACTTCTAACCCACACCATTCTATATGATTCTATGATATTCTAGATGTGAAAGCTCCTCCTAACATCACTATTCAACATGTATGAAGTTGCTGGGCTGGCGCATCTGAGAAACTCTGGGTGACTAGAAAGTCCCGAGCCTTCCCTGTCATTAGCTGTCGGTTATTAGCTGAAAACCAGACCTATAGAACACTTTTTAAATTATGGAATGGGAAAACATAGCTACATAAAGAAAAGGAGAGGCATTAGGCTGTGAACATCCTCCCGCGTGAGGGCGGGATGGTGAGGATGCCCCCACCTTGCATAGCCTGGGGGGTGGAGACATCCCATATCTGTTGTTCCCCAGCAGGTACAGGTGGGCAGTGTAAAGGAGTTTGAACTTTTCCAAGCTTTTCCCCTTCCTATACGTGCTTGCTGGGTCTTGGGAGGCGGCGATGCTAAAACACCGGTTGTTGGGAGATGCCTCAATGACGAGGGTTAGTCCCAAATAATTGCTGGTTGTGGCTCAGCAAAAATAAGCTGGATTTCCATCCTCCTGGTGACTCCTCACAGTTAAAGGCTGGCAAAGGTTGAAGAGGTCGTAAGACAGGGCCTAATTTGCCATGTTCCTTTTCAAAAACAATGAGGGAACCGGGGCCTTGCCGGTGGGCAGATCCCGCCTGGATCTCCCCGGAGTCAGCAGGAGTTGGATCGAGTCCCTTTGAATAGCGAGAGTTTCCAAACCGGAGGCAACGCCAAGTGTTTTTCAGAAGATTGATCATTCATTACCTTGGAATGTTTCAATGTAGAGGTCATTACTGCTAATATAAGTTGTGAAGAAATAAAACGTATTAAAAAAATAGAGACAAATTCTCATCTGGTGTAAGTCATTGCCTTTGAAGTCAATGAGTCACTGAAATCAACTTTCCCACACCGAGCTAAGGATATGGCCTGGAGTCAATACATTTGTAGTTGTTGAAAAATTAAAAATATAAATTTGCCTTTCCCTGGCAATAATGTTCTGTTTACAACAGAGATCTTGTGCTTTAAAATAAGTTCATTAACTAATAGGAAAGTAATATTTCAGTACCAGTATTCTTTTGGGTATAACTATTTATGATTAAATTTTATTAAACTTTTTTAAAATTGGATTTACATTTTGATGAATCTAATAGATTTCAATTTTGTATTTTTATAGATTCTTTCTAAAGTTTTTCCTCAAGTGCAATCAGAACTGTTTGAAGAATGCAGGCAACCCGCGAGACATGCGAAGATTCCAGGTACAGATCCCTCTTAAAGAATAAACAACATATAAAAGGCTTACTCACATCTTCATCTTGAGCTTTTTTTAATGAAAAAACAGTATTAGTGCTTCTATTTAGTGTAGTTCCAATGCTGAGTGACTGTAAGAAAAAACACTTTCAGTATGTTACGTTTCCCTCACTGATTTAAATGCTGGTTGTTGGGTCTTGCTGAGTTCTGCAGTGGACTGTAATGAATCAGTGCTGAAGAAAGTGAGTCTCTCAGAAAGTATTTCCCTGGTTTTCCTCCGTACTAACCCTTGCGTTGTAGTGTGGCGTGTGCTCCCACTTGCAGAGGTTGTCCACGTGTAGACCAAGTGGCCAAATCTTACCAGCAGCCATGACGGTGGAGAGCAGGGGAGTTTGGACCTCACATGGGGGTTTTTCACATCCACAACTCGTAAATCCAACAGCAGTGGTCCAACCCACGTATTTTTATTTCAGTTGTGTTAGAAAATGTTTAATACTTCACTTTCTTCTTACAGCCTTTGAAATACCCTGTGGTGAATCATAACACTGCAGAGAGGCAGCTGACGTGACGGACAAATGGTTTTCCTCCGTGTTTGGGGTCATTTGAAATGCTTGTTAGGAAATATATGCTTCTTATTTCAAAATATTTCACGATGATTCATATTTGAGGCTAATAATAAACTAGTATTGAGATGTTCAAAACTTTGGTGTTTTTGAGAAGAATAACTCGTGGTTAAACTTGTTAGAGCAAAACATGTGACATCTGTTTTCATGCGCAGCCAACCAACCGGCAGAGCCAGCACCCTTGAGCCAGCCAACAGAAAAGATCTGTAGCTGGAAAAAAAAAAAATTTCTTCAAAACAATAGAGCCAAGCCTCCATTTTTCATGCATCTCGGCTTCACGTGGCATTGGTGATATTGATCCATCTGAACAGAACAGAAGGTCAAACCTGGAATGAGTGGAAATGTCCTCTTTGTCTCACCGATGACTAAATGAAGCATCCGTCATGAGTGATCTTGTGGTCGACAATGGAGCCAGTAGGCACTAGAAAGACTTCCCGGGGTCTCTTTAGCTAATCTCCCTGCCTCTCAGAAGGTTTAACTGGACTTAACAGTGTGTCAGATCTCCAACAATATTTTTAACTGGTTTCACTGTCTCAGCACCTTTCTTGAGGTGCGTGGCAGGAATAAGCCGCTGTAACAAAGCAGAGCGTCTCTACTTTCTTTTGCTGAACTGCGGTGTTTTCCCCTGGTGACTGACCTATATATACATGACAGAACAAAAATAGTTGTCATTTTTATACGCACCTTTCTCTGTCTTTTTAATATACCGTGTTCTAGGAACCAAACCCAGAATTTTTTGCTGCAAATTGCCCGTGCACGTTTCGCAATGTTTCCTAAAGCCTGAGAAATCTCATTAAAAGGGAAAGCAGACGGGCCGGTGGCCTGGCAGCAGCTCGGCGGCCGAGGTGAGTGTGCAACCTCCCCCGAGGTGGATGGTGAGGAGAGGGACCGGTGTCCACTTCTGGGAGGAGAAGGTAGGGGAGAGGAGCAGCCTGGCGAGAGCTGCCCTGGGGCTGCTCCGAGGGGCACCGCAGATGGCTGTCTCTGAGGATGCACTGCAAAGGTGCCCTGAGAGCTGGAAGCTAATTATGGGCTGTGAATAAGAAACAGGATCAGAGGTGATCCAAAACAGAGAAGCCGAGGAGAATTTCCCTCTGATGCCTGGGAGCGGCTCCGTGCACGAGTTTCACCCCTTCGATTTTCGTTCGTGAAGCGTTTGGGTGTAGGAGCTGGTGTGAGGACCCTGGCGATGGTTTTTGTTGTACCCGAAGGTGAAATAACTATAAGATGGAAGCTCAGATGTGCGTTGGCTGATGCCGCCATCACCGGCAGGGTTGGTAAGGCCTAACTTAGCCGTGGCCTTTAAGGACTCTACTAACATTAAACCCCAAAGAAAACTCCGCAGTGATGACTTCGCTTAGAAAACCTGGAACCCGCACCACGGGACCCGTGCTGGAGTATTTAAATGAGATGTAAATGTCTCTCTGGGATACCAGCGACCGACCTGCGAAGCCGTGTTCCGCACAAACCCAGGCCCATCTCACGGTTTCCTCTTTGGCTCGTGTTCACGCGATACCGCTTCCGGAAGGGGTTTCACGACTCCATTGTGTAGGTGTTTTTATCGGGAAGGTTGTGCTTTTTGCATATGTTCCTTTTCCATTTTCTACTGAGAAGCAGCTGGAAGCCAAAGAAGGCCCTATCCATCATCTCTTCTATGGCCGGACTCTGAACCTGGACACAAGAATAGGAGCCTTTCACTCAAAAATAAAGGAGGAAATTCCATTGACATACCAGGGTCAATCACCATCCAAATGAACTTGAGAAGGGATACTTTTCATGGATTGAAAACACTTTCACTATTCATATTCAACTCGGGTCTTTTCAGATGCAAAAAAGTTCATTATCAGACATTAAATGTAATTGTAAAACTGACCTGGAGATCATTTACTGAAGAAAAAATAGGGAGTTACGATGGTTCCTGATTTATTAAGCTTTTTTTTTATTTGGAATCCTCACAACCCTTCATTTGAAGACAGTCTCAAGTGAACAAATTTTAATTAGATAAACTATCTAATCAATATATCAACAGATCAATCAAAACAGCAGCTTTTAAAATGAGTGGCTAGAGGGGTGTTTCTGAAACTAATGGCTAGAAGAATATTTCCCTGAATTGAATTCATTTGTTAGCATAATAGGAGATTAAACTCTAATTAGTGTAGCAGGTTCTGAAGAGAAACAATTGTGAGTTAAAAATCACCAGTGTTCGCCACATAAACACAGATGTATTCAGAGTTGTCATTCACTTCCTCTAAAGCCAAAAGGAAGGGGCTGTGATGTTGTTTGGTCTTAAAAGAAGACGCTGTGGATTCTATATCCCCCTTTGTGAAAACATGCAGGGGTTTTGTTGTTGTTTGGTTTTTTTTTTTTAAATTTGGGTTTTTTTGTGTTTGTTTTCTTTTGCAGGTTGTTGTATCAACAACAGTCAATGTGGATGGCCACGTGCTGGCTGTCTCAGACAACATGTTTGTACACAACAATTCCAAACACGGGAGGCGGGCTCGCCGCCTTGACCCCTCAGAAGGTACGGCCCCTTCTTATCTGGAAAATGGTAGGCACACATTTACATGTCTTTTTTTTTATTTGCAATGCTTTTTTTTTTTTCCTTTTTTTTTTTTTTTTGGCACCATACTTTATGTTGATACACTACTACATTTTACTTTTACATAATTTCTTCTCTCATCCATCAAACCACCCATTAAAAAAGTCCATTAGTATTTCTCAGCCCTTGTCAACCAGAATACGGTCGCTCCTGAATTTGCTTCTGACTTCTTTCTTTATTTAATACTTACAGTTTTGCAGTCACAACCAATTTTTCATCTTTTTCTATTTA
>NW_015090865.1:6554928-6559928 GCF_001431845.1 Calidris pugnax | reverse complement strand
GAACAAAGCGATTCTCTCAGAGGCTGTGCAGCCTTCAGCCCCAGCCTCGCCGCAGCTAACTGGCTGTTGGGAGCACGGAGAGCCCGGTGCTGGCGCTGCCTACCCTGTTCCACCGCACCATTGTAATAACTCATGCAAATGTGAAGACTCTAGAGACAAAGGGAGGTCAAGTAAATGGCTCAGGGATTCATGTCGACAAACAATATTAGATGTAAAATGTGTACCTTTGACAAAAGTATTAATATAGTGCTTTTGATTTTTTCCTGATGAAAAGTGAAAAGTAGTAATTACGGAGTGACAGAGGAAAATGAAGTTTTGAACCAAAAGGCAAAGTTCGCGGATGAAAAAACCCAACCCAATTAGCTGCTTATGAGGAATCGAAATTCAGAGCATTTGCTCTTCCATCTCCCTCAACAACCTTTTGATTGACTCTGCTTAGATCTGTACAGCAAAGCAGATAAATCGACATGCCACATGCATGCGATGCTTAATCATTTGTAATAGCCATATTTGCCCTGACATATAATTTGCTATATCAAGCCAGTTTTTTCTTGCTCACCAGTGTTCTGCTGCTTGGCCTTTGCTTTATAAAACATTTAATAGTTTGCTTTAAATACATCAACATGCTGATATATGATTGCCCTTTGTATGCCTCCTCGAGAAATCATGCACTTTCCTCCTATTGTGCTTTGCATGGTTTGTCATTGGTGAAGAGATCTCGTTTCGGGAAAGACGGGGTATTAAGGTCTTGATTTTCTGTCTTGTACAAGCAGCTACTCCGTGCATAAAGGCCATCAGTCCTAGTGAAGGCTGGACTACTGGTGGGGCTACTGTCATCATAATCGGAGACAACTTCTTTGATGGCTTACAAGTCGTATTTGGAACTATGTTGGTCTGGAGCGAGGTAAGCTATCTAAATTGGTGGGCTTTGAACTGTAACATTTTTCCATGAATGATTTTAACGAGCTGTCAATAGGCTATTGACATGAGGTATCATGAGATTTTGTTTCACGGTGCCTTTTTAGCCAAGAATTCACATGTGACAATTGACTTCACGGAGAGAAATATACTTGAGGCACATCATGGCCCTCTAGTGGAAGACTTGCTGTAGGAGGTCTCCCAGTACAATTGGACAATTAGTGTTAAAATTACTAGAAGTAGCCTTAAGGAGACATATGGAGGCAATTTTCATATGAATGATGCCCTGTGGCCTTTCCTGCAAACGAAAACCAAGGATCATTTACAGAGCTTTTTCTTAAAAAAACCTTGTAGAACCCGTATCTTGGAAGGTGACAGCAAGAAGGGAGCATTTTGAGACAACAAATAGGATTGAAAGTCATTCTCATAATTATGTAAACTGGCTGGCATCAGCCTTATCAGTGCCATCTTGATTTAAGATATGTTTTTCCGTACGATTTTTATAGCTGATAACACCCCACGCCATCAGAGTTCAAACACCACCACGGCACATTCCAGGAGTTGTTGAAGTAACTCTGTCCTACAAATCCAAACAGTTCTGCAAAGGTGCTCCCGGCCGATTCGTCTACACTGGTGAGTGAACGGCTTCCTTACTCCTTTCGGGATGATAATTTCCATCTCTTAATGACACCCAGGCTGTGCAAAGCATGAACGTTACGAGGCTGTTACAAATATAGGATGTGTCTTGCAGGAAATGTAGCTGGTGGTAGCTAGACCTCAAAATAGCTATTGGTATGGGCACCCAGAAGCTCTGGTGCCTGTCCAAGCCTCTTGGGTCTTGAACATGTCTTGATGTCTCATGAGATCAAGCTCTCTCGCATGATGCTCATGACTTCCTGTTTTCCCTTTGGCCAGAAATGGATTAACAACAGCATTTCCTACTCTGCTCCAGCCAGAAAAAGGAGTTAAGAAGTATTTGGTGATGAAAAATAATTTTCAGACTATCTATCCAAACTTCATGAACTTCCCCAAAGGTTCAGTTGAAGTTTTAGGCACCGGTTCAAGTAGCTGTTGTTGGGTCCAAATAACTTTATCCAACCTTATTCACAACCTGGCTCTAAAAATTCTTTCAGACCTGAAACTTGGGTTATAAACTCACAAGCCTGGGAATGATTTATTTGTGCCAATTCTTTTAAATACATTTGATTTTAATTTACAAGAGCACAAGAGAAGTCGGAACTTTGTGGTTTCCAGTGGTTTTAATATGAAAATTCCTACTTCGGGATGAAGTATTGCTGGCTTTTTATCTAAAATGTGTATTACAGTTTTTCTGGCATTTAACAATGAATTTAACTGAGGTGCTGGGAGGAAAAGGGGAGAAATGGCGATTTATTTTACCGTACTTTTGGATGAGGATTCTAGGTAATAAATTTGATCTGATGAATCAATCTCTCTTTTGAAAACAAAGAGCCTTTAACTGTTTACTCGACAGACTGCAGGGATTCGGGGAGAGTTCTTGCTGCTTATTGGGTAGATAATGCAGATTGCAGATGATGTGCAGATGATGTGCATTTTGATGAATATTTTCCCACTAGACTGCAACTGTTTCTATCTATTAATTTAGATCTAATGGGAAAAGTGTGTTCCTGGGTAGTTTTAAGCTAGGACTTTTTAAACAGTTGACGCGCTGAGGGTATGTTTTTCTGTCTGCCGAAGGTCTATCATGGAAATGAACTTTTAAGGGAAGGTGGCATCAGAGATGCCCATCTTCCATCTGTCTCCAAAGAAATCCCAAACTGAGCAGAACCAGTGCTCGCGTTCACACCTGGGGGCCTCGCTCCTGACTGGCAGGGGAGAGAATATTTACATTTTCTGGATCTTTCTGGTTGGGTCACTACCAGAGTTACCAAATTTTGGTTTTGGTGTTGGTGACGTATCTGGAAAGCAGGTGTTGTCTCGTTGTCTTCTGCAAAGGTGGTCACCACAGGTGGGGCTACAGCCTTCAAAGTGCTGGTGTGAGCCCAGCCCCTGCAGGGCTTCAGCAGAGTGTCCTGACAAGGATGAGCTCAGATAAGTGTTCAGCGAAATAAAAAATGAATGAATTAGAAGCCTCAGACGTGAGTTCCAGCTCTTTTAGTGGTTGCAAGCTGGTGCGGTTCCATCGCACACGGGGAAGCGCCGCAGATTTGAACCAGATGACGGTCTGGCTCTTGCTGCACAGCCCTGGAATTTGGAATCGCTTTACAGCCATGTCTTAAACTGATTTCTTAGGTGCGCGTTTTGCAAATTTGGCAAATTTTTGCTGTTATGAACTTCTTTCTAATGTGTAAACGCAAATATGTATGAAACTGTAAGGAAAAGCCATTTGTTTCTTCTTTCCTGGGGTTGTCTTTTGTCTTCATTGCTAAGTGAAGATGTTCAAAAGAACCGTGAGAATGTCAGGAGCTTCCCCCGCTGGAATTAAATTGTAATAAAGTTGCATTGCTAACAGCGCTTTAAGGGGAATATGTATTCAAAACACCTTTTGAGGGAGACAAAAGCCTGTGTACCCCAGCAATAAGAAAATAAAAAAGATAAAGCCAGCGCCTGCCTGACGGGGAAACTTCTGCCTGCTCCTCTTTATCCAGGAGCGATAGGGCGACTGAGATAGTCTTTGGAAATTAGAGCTGCCGTTGAGAGCGAAGCCAAGGCTCACTGTATTTCAGAAAACGAAAATGATGTAGCCCTGGAGGAGGGAGGGGCTGGATCCCCAGGGCATCTGTTTCCCATCAGTGTCCCACCATGCTTGCAGTCTGGCTTGGCACTCTAACATTTAACCTTCCCGGCAGGAGGTAGACCATAGGGCAACAAGGCTGCAGAATAATGAAACAAGAGTGTAGTGTGGTGCACAAAGCCTTTGTGAGCCGAGAAGTTGAAGACATTAAATGATCAGGGTGCGGAGATATGAAAGTTCCAGATTTTTCTGAAAAGCCCCCATTAGTCTCACGCCGGAGGAGGAGCGCGCCGTCTCTCAGCAGGCGGAGGCAGGGCCTTTCCCCATCCATCCCTGCCTTTTTGCCCGCTGCTTTCAACTATTATAAAGATACAATTACCTTGGGAGACTGTGGCAGTTCAGTTGATTAGCACGGTGAATTAAAAGAATGAGTCACAAATGACATGTCCAGCTCTTCTCTACTAGTCCTTTGTATTCCCAGTGTACCTCACCCCTGTTGTAAGAAGGTCAAAAATTAGAGAGAGATAACAATTTTCAAGCAGCTAGCACTTAGGAGCAGAATTAACAATCATTCTGTATGTAATTGCCAGTTAATAGTAAATTGCCTTCTAGACTGTAAAATGCAATATAAACTGGTGGGCACCTAAAATTAAATTAATGAGGTATTTGCTGCATTTAAAAGTGAATAGTGCAAATTAATAACTGGGTACAATACTTGTTTTAATATATATCGAACAGTGCATTGTTTACTTGTTTAATAATAGTTTTAAAAGCACTACCTGAAAAATTCTCTGTCTCTCTGAGAAAATCGAGTGGTTTCTGCAGGTTGTAGCTATAATTTTGCTGCTAAAGTCTTCCAGGTTTCCAAATTAAATATCAGAGATTATTTTTTAATTAGAATATAAGCACTGCAGTGTTATTTGATTATGGCAAATTGTGATTTGTATGCTTCTAAATGAAATTATGTTACAGATAAAATTGCACCTTTATACACATATTTTAAGCTCTGTAGCTTCTGTGGGTTTACTTTGAGAGGAGCAGCAGTACCGTATTTACAGTGTATTTGTGCCGCTGCGTTACTGTTTTCTCTAAGTGTGTATTTTGCATAATGATTTCCTAGCAAATCAAGGCAGCCTCGTCCCACCCAGAGTACATCCAAGTAGTTTCAAAGAGCACTCTTTGGCACTTGTAGGGCGGCCGGCTTTCACCCGCATGTTCCTGCCACACACCCTGGTTTTGGTAACTTCTTTGGCCAAATTAAAGAAATGACCCAGTTGTGGGGGGCCGGCGGGTGGTCCCCAGCAGCCCGTGCCCGTAGAAGGTGTTGGCACTCGGTGGCCAACGTGTCCAAAGCAGAGGTGGAGGATGC
>NW_015090865.1:6544928-6549928 GCF_001431845.1 Calidris pugnax | reverse complement strand
CGAAAAAGCAGCAGAGTGATGTCTGGACAATGCAGTAGGTTGGGTTGATGCCGTAAAATGTCCATGTCCCAGGTGAGGCTTGCTCCTCACCATAAATCCAGCCATAGTGTGGTTCTCTAGGGCCAGGCTCATGGTCCATCCATCCAGTGGCCTTGGGGGGACACTACAGGGAAGCGTATAACAACAGAGGGTGTGTGAGGTCCTGTGCCTTGGGTTTTGTACACAGAACTCGCAGCCCATGATCTATAGGTGCTCATCGAGTTTGCTTAAATTACCCCAGTCAACATAAAATCACAGAATCGTGGTATGGTTTGGGTTGGAAGGGACCTTACAGCCCCCCCAGTGCCACCCCCTGCCCTGGGCAGGGACACCTCCCACCACACCAGGTTGCTCCAAGCCCCTTCCAACCTGCCCTTGAACCCCTCCAGGGATGGGGCAGCCACAGCTTCTCTGGGCAACCTGGGCCAGGCTCTCACCACCCTCACACCAAACAAGTTCTTCCCCACATCTCAGCTCAATCTCCCCTCCTTTAGTTTAAAATCATTACTTGTGCTCCAATCACTGCACTCCCTGATCAAGAGTCCCTTTTCACCTTTTTTTTTTCCCCCCACATGATGCCTTTTTACTGGTGCTGCCATCTTGCTTCACAGGAGCTGCTTTATTTTTTTTTTCCCATTCCTTTCTCCCTTGCTTTCCTCATCTCTCCCTCTCACTCGTTCATTCATTCATTTAACGTAAATCTGTAGCTATTATGATGGTAATGACTTTTTTGGCAAACACGAGAGCCTGACACACAATTGTTCTCAGGGAAAGTGGAAATGCAGACGTCCTTGCAGAATCCAGGGTCATGGAGATATTAGTGCTTTACTTGTGACTGAGTGCCACCTACCAAAAGGTGTGCCAAGGAACCGAAGCCCTGTGGTGGGACAGCCTGGAGAGCCCGGTTGGTCCCTCAGCATTGGCTGGGGGTGGCGAGAAGAAGGGCTTGGAGTGGTGGTGGGGCTGGAGGCTTCCATCAGGAGCTTCTTGGTGGCCTCCTGGTACCCTTCCTGCAGTGAGAGTGCACTTCTGCACCTACAAGGGTTTTGGATTGAAGATCGGGGACTGATTATTAGTCATATAGTGTATTTACAACCTCAAGTTACTGCATGTTAATGGAGGACACACATTCTTTGTTTCTTTGATAATTACCTGTCCCCCCACCCTCGCTTCCTTCCTTCCTTCCTTCCTGGAGGAAGGAGGCAGTGGTTGGTTTGGTAGGTTACTGGGCCTGGCCAGGAAGCTTTTTCCCTTACTTCTTCTCCCAGTCCACCTTTTAGTACAAAATCTGTTTTGCTGGAGATGGACCTACTCTACAGAAAGACTCTGAAAGGGACAGACTATTCTTGAACTGAGTAAATTGACATTTGTCTTCAAAGGCGTAAAAGCTACAAATGAGCGTTCCCGTTTCATGGATGTTCAATACACTCTTTTAATATTTCTTTGCTAACTTCCATGTGATTTTTGTTGTGTTCCCCACTGGAGCTTGCCCTCCCCGAGGCCGGGGCACGTGCTGAGGTCCTCAGAGGACGTGCTGAGGGCTGGATGTGGGGGCTCTGTTTCCAGCAGGGCTATAAAAGCCATAACCCAACGTGTTCTTTGCAATTCGGAAACAGAAGTGTTTGAACATAATCCAGTCGTTGTCAGCAAGGGAATTCTCTGCTGAAAAGGCAGTGGGGCTGTCCCCTTCTCTGTGGGCATCCCGGTGCCATTATTCCCTGCCAGGTTCTCCTGAATGGGAGGACCATCCCTCCACCTGCAAACAGCATCGCAGACATCAATGCCATTTTTTGGGTGTTTTTTTTGTTGTTGTTTTGGGTTGTTTTTTTTTTGTTTTTTTTTTTCCAATTAGGGGAAAAATTTTTTTAAATGGCAGTTTTCCCAATGTTAATATGAGTATTTTAAGGAAAAAATTCTGTACTGTTATCTCATTGAGTATAATTATTAGCTGACCTGTGAATTTTAGGCCTGTAAGTGAAACCAGTGAGTGAGTGCCATTGTTTCCCTTCCTGCTATCTGAAGGAAAGCTGAGCGATTACGAGAAACCAGGGAGATAAAGACAAAGGTGTCGTTTTGGATTTTTAATGAAAAATCTATTTTTAGTTTCTTTGTGGAATGGGGAGAACTTAAATGCCTTTTAATTTTTTTTTTATTTTTTTTTTTTACAGTAAATAGGTTGTCCTTAGTAAGTCCAGGGATATTAGTCCTGCTTCAACAAGCAAGAGTGCCTTCTGATGAATGATGTGTTCAACCCCTCCATGCCTTTGTATTTCCTATGCATTCCACAATGCTTGGCTCACCCTGCCGAGTTCTGTGATTGAAATTCATTGCCAAATTTATTGAGAAATTAATGAGAAAAGCTGCAAAGTATTGACTTTGAGAGGAAAACACAACTCATCTTGAATGAGGAGGAAAATGCAGCAATAATTTAGCCACTATTGATTTTGCCCTGTCCATGTATTGATCTTCATTTTACAATATTAATTTGCACCTGCAATCGGCTGCAAAGGGAACCGATTTCATTTCTTTGCAGTGTTAATGTGCAAAGCATTAGGTGCTCTTAAGAAGTGGTGGTATTACAAGCCACATCAGAAAGGCTGATTTTTTTATTTTTTTTATTTGTGCTTGTTACCGAAATAGACTAAAAATTAATTTTTTTGTCTGACAAAATATTAAAGTGAAAACCCATCTCAAATGTATACCTCCTCTCAACCCCGTAGGCTGCTTTTCATCTGGGTGAGGAACAATCAGCAACCTGAAATTCCAACCACTTCTCATCATCATGCCCATATCAGTTCAAAGTTCATGAAATTTCTATGAGCATTGATCTTTACCCATTGATTTTTTTTTTGCAGCAGATCTTTGAAATTTTAATTTCCCGAGCATCTGAATTTCTTATAGATGAAATGCACTTGGTAGAGACAGTTGATGATAAAGTGGTGAACTTAGCATCATTTTAAAGCCTAAAAAAGGAGAAAAAACAGGCATTTGCAGACTTTGTATAATGTTTTGAGGTGAAATGATAAAGGTGCTCTGATAGGGGTGAAGTATTCAGCAGGGAGTTAAATATCAATTTTGTCTTCAGTGGCCACACATTTTTAATGCAACTTTTTATACAGTCATTTTTGAAAGAAAAGCTATCTGGAGAAACAGCAGGACTAAGAGACATTCTTCACTGCACAATCATTTGCTCACAGCAGTCTTTATCACCTGGTCAAGTTCACCTAGTTACTTATCAGTAGGACATTTAATAACCTCAAGGTGATATAATTGCTATTGGCATTTTTCCCCCTTGGATTCAGCTGGTTAATGTGTAAACTACTTGTCAGCAAATAGCACTTTGTCACTGAAATCACTAACACCCTCTAGAGGAATGTCTCTGTATTGAGCAATTTAATTTTACTTTATTTAATTTTTACACATTACAACCTGTGTTCATTCAGGCACGTTGAAGGCTTGCAGTCTGCTAAAGCAGGGTGCGGGTGTCCCTGTTAGTAAAATATACTATATCTTATTTAACAATCCCCATGGCTTAATTGAAGCTCTCTCTTGTCCCTCAGAAAAGGAACTGCAGATGTTCTTATTATGTAGTTATGCTGCTAATGTGAAAAACTGCCTCATTACGAGGATCTGTTTGTAGCTAGAAAATTACTGCATTATGACAAATGCATGATTGGGAAGTTACAGGAAGATGATCATTATTGAAATGAAACTGGAACTCATTTAATAGCTGGAACCAGCAGCTGGAATGAAGCAAATGAATGTCTTCCTGTTTTTATTATTGCAGGCAGGTTTTTCAGTCAGAAAGAAAATTTGTGCCAAATCGGGGGGCCACGGATCTGCCTCCCCTCGCCGCGCGCTCGCCAAAAGGGAGCGGGCTGTTTGGGCTCAAAAATGCTCTCTCCCCCACTCACCCCTTCTCCGCACGTGTTCAACGGCGCTGGCTCTAAAACAAGGCTGTGGATTTAAACACAATTACTTTAAAAGTACTTAAGCACCTCTCGGAGTGCTAGACTGGCTCGTCTGTCCTGAAGGTCTCAGTTGCGTTGCGCCAAGTGAGACGTTCTCTCCATTGAGTGGTGTGGGAGCAGCACAGTGGTGGCCTGTCCTCTCCTGTCCCCTCCTGTCCTCTCCCAGCTCCTGCCCATGCCTGGCTTTTCAGGATGTTTTTTGGAGGAGGAGCTCGAAGGGCTGGGTGGGTACAAGGAGTGCAATGGAATGGAAAGCTGAGATTTGGGAGAAGAGAAGGCTCCAGGGAGACCTTGGAACCCCTTCTGATATCTAAAGGGGCTCCAGGAAAGCTGGGGATCAACTTCTTAGCAGGGCCTGTTTTGATAGAACAAGAGGTAATGATTTTAAACTAAAAGAGGGAAGATTTAGACTAGATTTAAGGAAGAAATCTTACAATGAGGATGGTGAGACACTGGCCCAGGTTGCCCAGAGAGGTGGTAGATGCCCCATCCATGGAAATATTCCAGGCCAGATTGGATGGGGCTCTGAGCAACCTGGTCTAGTTGAAGATGTCCCTGCCCATGGCAGGGGGTTGGACTAGATGGCCTATAAAGGTGCCTTCCAGTCCATTCTGTGATCCTGTTCTGTGATTTATGGATATTTAAGGCAATGGCCAACCCAACTACTCTCTTCTCTCCCATTTGGCCAGAGGACGGTGGGTGCTGAAGTGGAGGCACCCACTGGACTCCCTGCCCAGCTCCCATGGGGTGGTTTGCAAGTCTCACATCTATCTCCTTCTGGTGGGGTTGGCTCCTGAGAAACCCTCCGCCCAAAAGTCCCCCAAATGCTGGATGAGCAATTGGAAGAAATCTTGGTGTTCCTCTAATGCCTTTAATGAATCGGTGGCTTAATTTAATTAGGTATCCTCCTTAATGGCTGTGGTATTCACGTCTAATAAAATACTTATACACATTTTTGGATATTAGATATTAATACAGACCTTGAGGCAG
>NW_015090865.1:6527428-6534928 GCF_001431845.1 Calidris pugnax | reverse complement strand
TAACAACCAGGTAGGTGACAAACCCAGTCCTGGCCCACAGGCCTCCCGTGGTGATCCGGTGGGACTGATGGTCCCTTTGTCCCCAGCCCACCTCGAGGGCAGTCGGACACGGTGTGATGCTCGGAGGGAAAGGCTTCGTCTTCCCATTCTCTTCTCATGGCTACTTTGCCTATCAGAAATGACAATTAAGCATAAGGTGCCAAAAGCAGAAGCAATCATTAAGGCAAGAGAATAACCTTGAACTTGGGCCAAAACATACAGTGACTAATGGGAAGGCCTAAAGAAATCTGCTAAACAGAGCGGATAAAACATACTGTATTTTGCAAACTGCTGAAAATGCATCTACTGCCCTGGACAAATAAAGAATATGTTACAGTTTTCACATGACTTAACAGCGCTAAACTGGAATTTTATGTTAATTTCTTTATTTCTCACTGTGATGACATGAAATTGCCCAGCGCTCTGGTATGTAGGAGGGAAAACAGTGGAAAGAGGCAGCGAAACCCCCACCCTTACTGTTGTTTCACGCGAATCTCTTCCCTAAATTTTGACTCGGGCTGTTTGCGCAAATCAGTTTCTTACTTGTCAGGGCTCGGTTTATGTCTTTCCAGGAAATAATCCTGAAACGAGCAGCTGACATTGCCGAGGCGTTGTACAGCGTGCCACGCAATCACAACCAGATCCCCACTCTAGCCAACACTCCTGCCCACACTGGCATGATGGGAGTGAACTCCTTCAGCAGCCAGCTCGCCGTCAACGTCTCCGAGACATCACAAGCCAACGACCAAGGTATGTGGGATTTCAAGAGTTAATCCTTCCCGTTTTCGGCTGCTTTTTGGGCCCGTGCCTGTTCGTACGCGCTGATCTCACGGCTGTGTTCTGCCTCTTCTTTCTCCCCCCACTTGTAGGTCTGAGCGTGTAACGAAATGCCGTCTTTAACTTTCTCATAATATTTAATTCTTGCTGTTCTTCCGTTTACTGTTTATCATAAAGCATCTCCAGTGGAAAAAAAAAAAATAATTGGCAAAGTGTAGAAAGCTCTTTATTATTCACAGTAAATATAAAATGTGTTTGTTTTTTTTTATAAAATAATTATGTCTAGGTATCTCCACCTGGTTTTGGAATGTTTACACAGATAAATCTAATTGGATGTCTGTGATTTTAAAATACTTTGTTTATAGGCATGTGTGACATATATGTTACTAATAAAAGTAATAGTTGATTTAATTTACCTGTTGTAATTGAAAACGCATGTAGCATATTGCATTTAAAATTAATTTTGATACTAATGAAAGGAGGGAAACAGGATTATTAGATATGTTCAAACCCATATTTTTTGCTTGCAACATAATTATTAAATTGATTGCTCAGATAGGAACAAATTGTTGTTTAAAATCCTGATTCTGCTATGTTTCCTCTTCTAAAAAGATTGTCTTTTAATGCATTTCCAAGCTAATAAGCCTTATAAAATTCTGTACTTGATCTTGAATTAGTTTTCACCGATGGCTACACATTACGAAAGTACGAGCCTGTTGTTAGTATAAAAATATCAGTCATAAAATGAAGACCCCAAAACAGCCTTTTAAAGTAAATCACCGCAAAAAAAAAAAAAAAAAGTTTTTCTTGTCAGCGATGGCATTTGAAGGTCTGGGGAGGCTGAAAGTTCATTCAGCGTGTTGGTCCAAAGCGGGACTCGAGCCTGTTGATAATTGCTCCTAAAGACAAACGTGAAGGCACCTGCCACAGCTGGATCGAAGAGAGCTTTTGTTGGCTGTCTGTGCTAAGAGGAGAGACAACATAGAGTGCTCGCGGATGATTTAAGTAGGGTTGGCGTGATAAGGTTATCTCAAACTGCAAGAGTTGATAGGGCAGTGAGAGACAACTTAGAGCAAAGCTGTGCAATCAATTAAAACTGTGTAATATATGCTGCATGAGGAAACCCCCCAGCCCTAAGTCTATATTATAAAATAACATTATTTTTTTGGGGTGGGGGGGTTTCTAACACAGTAGGTTACAGTCGCAACACAAGCAGTGTTTCCCCGCGAGGATATGTTCCCAGCAGTACTCCTCAGCAGTCCAATTACAACACAGTCAGCAATAGCATGAATGGATATGGCAATGCCGGCATGCCCAATCTAGGTGTACCAGGTTCCCCTGGATTTCTTAATGGCTCCTCAGCTAACTCTCCTTACGGCAGTAAGTGTCTATTTTTGGTAACACATCATCATATAGATTCATATTTACTACAAAATCAAATACTTGCATTGTTTTGATTTCCTATGTTGTGAGCTACTGGATAAAAGGAGGGGTGACTCTGGAGGCTGGACGTAAAAATGAAAATGATAAATTGATCTGTTTGTGCCGTAATACAATCTCAGATAGAAAAAAAAAATAATAAAATAAATAAACAAAAATTGGACTGCGCAATTTGTAACAAAAGTCCAACACAAAAGAGTTTGCCTGTTATCCAGAGAGTGGCCAAGCCAAGGCATTTCATTTTTTTTTTATATATATTTTTTTATATATATATATTTTAAGAGGCAAGGCCCTATCACTCTCTTTTTCCGTGTTTGCCGTGAAAACCTCAATCTGAGTCCTGATTATTTTTGCTTTATTGCAGTAGTGCCGTCAAGCCCTACCATGGCAGCCTCTTCGGTCACCCTCCCTTCAAACTGTAGCAGTACACACGGCATTTTCTCATTCTCACCTGCCAATGTCATCTCTGCAGTGAAACAAAAGAGCGCCTTCGCTCCCGTTGTCAGGCCCCAAGCCTCTCCTCCACCATCTTGCACCAGTGCAAATGGAAACGGACTTCAAGGTGAGCCGGCTCTCTCTCCCTTTTCTGTGCATTTCTCTGCTTTTCGGGTGCGTACGCTCAAGCCCTGGTCGTTTGTTTTGGGGAAAGGTGCCTCGCTGTGTTGTGGGGGGTTTCTGGTGCTCTCGTAGCCATGCAAAAGCAGGAGAAGAAAGAGGGTAGCACTGTGGTATGCTGAGATTTTAAGCAAATCTTAGTTCACTTTTGATACTTGCATGAGAGAAAACATGAGTTGTTTTTCTGGCATTTTCCCTTAGGAGTTTGTGCCTTAAATTTTAAAGCAGGACTGTACCCCTGAATGCTTCTCGGAGGTTTTGTGTACTCCTTGCCTTTGTACATTTTCTGAACACATTTCTGCAGTTGTTTGAAACCAGCAGCATTCCAGCATAACGAGGTGCGACTTCCTCATTTCTCATACGGTGCAATAGTTGTTTTAAAATATGTGGAATTAGTCTAGATGGGGTAAAGCTCTTACCGAGTGAACTCACCTTCCTTGGCCGAGCTCGTGCGGTGCATTTGTGTGCTCTGTTGGTCCCTCTCCCTCTCTTACCGAGGTCTTACAGTGGTTACTTCCCTAAACGAACAACTAAATATTTTAATTAAGGCAGGCAATTTTAAGCTTCTGCGTTATTGTTAATCTGTTTCATGTGGGTGGTGTGAGGAACAGTTTATAAATCAGCTGCGGAATGTCCGTGGTCACCTGCTGGCGGTGGGGCAGGAGGAATTACAACACAGTGTCCGACTGGTGGAGGAATAAAAATATGAACAGAAAAGTCTTCCTTTTTACGGCATATCTGAAAGTTTAGAAGATGCATTGGAATGGTTGAAAAGGTTTGTTTGCCTTCGGTTTGCAAATAAGGAGCCTCATTGCCCAATGCAGTAAATTGGAGCACTTCAGATCCTCTGGGGATCACAAAGGGTCGCAGACACTCTTACCCCCGAGGTCATCACTCCTCTTGACTTTCTTGGTTAAGATGTGGGTAGCTCAGTATTTTTTGTTCTCTGTGTCTCCATAATATGATGGCCACTCCCAGGCAAACAGGTGCAAATGGATATTTTGATTTGCCAAACTAATTCTGAACACCTGCACTTTATGGTGTCCAGTTTAAAGCACTTTGGAGAGAAATAATCCCACAGAACTAACTGTCCACCAAAAACCCAGCCCTTTGGAGACCAGGATCTCAGAGCAGATCTCCTCATAGCTTGTTACTAACTTCTTGGCCCAAAGAAGCATCCGAGAGCTTATTGTGTTCTTGGGTCAATGAAGTGCTGGGAAAAAAAATATATAAATTGGCATTTTTTTTTTTTCCTCATCCAGCTTAAAAAGCTAAACAGAATGATTTCGTGTTGAGCAAAATGACCCAGAGAAATAGCAAGAACATCTTTCTGGTCTGGTGATTAGAGCACTGAGTTCCCAGGTTGTGATAAAAAGTTGAATTATTTATGCAAAGTAGCAGGGCACCACGAGGTGATGCTCTGTGTCATGAGAGTTGGGGTACTCTAGCAAAAGGTAAAATATGGGGGTTTAAGTCCTCTTGGGCTGAGGAGGAGATCAAATTGCAACTGACATATCCGTGGTGATTTCCTTTGTCACCACAGCAGAGGAACCATCATTTTTTTCCAACCACAGCTATTGAGTTAATTCAGATTGAACTCAGGAAAGGCTCCAGGTAGACAACGCTTCACCCAGGTGTCCTCACAGATCTCAGCCAGTGCCTTGAGTTGAGCTGCAGCCAGAACTAGATGGCAGGAGTTTATCATCTGTTTCCTTCATGAGACATCATAAAAAAAAAAATCCAGCAATGCAGGAGATATTTATATACACTGCATTTTACCTGTACAGTTATTTAGGGGGCATTCTGCTTCCTTCTTGCTATTTTCTTAGTCATTTGTTGACATAGAGCCCTTTTTAAAGTTTAATTAGTTGTTTTCTGAGCCCTGTACAAGCAGGCTGAGAGTTTTCTGATCAGCACATTTTCTACATTAAATTAAAATATGGAATTCAAGAGCCACAGTCCAACACAGCTAAAGTTTT
The DNA here is from genome assembly GCF_001431845.1 of Calidris pugnax. Lineage (NCBI taxonomy): Eukaryota > Metazoa > Chordata > Aves > Charadriiformes > Scolopacidae > Calidris > Calidris pugnax. The sequence continues at coordinate 6,530,078 of NW_015090865.1, read as the reverse complement.
TCAGTGGTCTTCAAGTGCAGAGCCTCATTACACAGCGGGGTGTGAAGGAGCCTACACTGTCAGGAAGATTGTGTAGATGTAGTCAAGCCAAGTAGAAGTGAGAGCTGGTGGTCACCGTTGCTTTATCTGAGGGAAATCCTGCAGTTTGTGGGTCTGGATAAGAAAGGATGACATGCTCTTTGAATCCCAGGGCAGGACATCCTCTCTCGTTGCTTGGTGTGTTACCTTTCCCCACATAAGCTCTGCTCTGAAGTAAAAGCCAGTTGTGTAGCTGTCAGGGAAGCTGGTTGACCCTGCTATGGCAAGACAATGCAGACCAACACGACGGGGCCAGGCAGCCCGGTGTTTGCTATGAAGGTTTGTTAGCAGAGGCAGAGTCAGAGTCAGATGAAAGCATGGCAAAACCCAACGTATAACAGCCCTGCAGACATGGGTAGTCCTTTGACAGAGATTTGGGGGTTAAATGCACCAGTCCTTGCTGCGTAAACCACTCTGTGTGGAAAAAAACTCTGTTCTTGGAACATCTAAGGTGGTGAGAAAGCAGGACCAGAACTACAAAGCTCCACCTGGACCTCAGCTGGACTGTTTTGTCCCCTAAGATAGTATAAAGCAGAGTTAGAGATGCTCTAACTTCTGGCTTGTGGTAACGTCACCCTAAGGATCAGGACCACCTTGGCCCCACCACTCTAGAAGCAAGATCTTGGTGCTAGTAAGTGCCCCCAAAAAGCCACTCTGCATTTTAGGGCTTAGTGCCCAAGAGGGAACGTGGAGAGGTCTGTAGCCAACAAGGGGATTCACTTTTTTTCTAAAGAGATCCAAGACAGAGGTTAAGATGAAAGTCTGCAAAAAAAGGGTCTTTGGGCCTTATCCAAAAAGCCACAATCTTGTTACTTCTGTATGACTTCCATTGCGTAGCAGATGACCAGAAATTTAAATACTTACGCAATTTTTATTTTCAAGAGCAGAATGCTCACGTATGGGTTCCTTAGGGCAGAGGGCTTTTTCCTGTTTAAAACAATGCACATTTAAGGTATAAAATAATTTTTTTTAGTGAGAAAGTGCAGGCTCGCTGCAAAGTTGGAAGTACAATATGTGCTCAAAATTTGGTTTCCAATTGTAATTTACTTTTTATAGATTGTGAAAGATATTGCTCTCTGGTTAAGCTCTATGACCGTAATGCAGAGCAAAAGGTTCTCTATATTCTTTTAAAATTGCCTCCTGCTTAATTTTCTGGTCTTCCCCTGGATGAAACTGTTAAAATTATTATTAAAAAACTAGCCGCCCCATTTTTCTTTAAGAAGGCATTAGGTATCAATTTGCACAGCAGGAAACGTAGTGGAGAAAATCACAATTGTCAAATGGAGCTACTAAAATAAACAGTGAAATAAATTTCTGGAGCACCAATTTTGCACTCCCCCCTTCCCATTGTGCCACAGATAGAATTCAACAAAAATGGCTAAATTGCTTCAATGAAAGAATTCAGACTTTTTTTCCCCATAAAAGTATGCAGCAGACAACCTAAATTTTCACACAGTAGAAGCCAAACATGAGATTACAATAACCGTGTGATTAGATATGCATGGCGTTAGTACCAAATAATGGTGTGCTATTTATTAAGGTATTTATGCACACAACCTCTGGAAGAAAAATTTGGACTTTTTTTTCGGCTAAATTTTCCTTTGAAGAAGCAAATGTTCGGATCAGTCCTGGGCTTTTGTACTTGGCTTAGTGTGCTGGCAGAACATGTCTCGTGTTGGCCCTGAGATGTAGCCTTTGTGTCTCACCATCACCTTGACATAGAGCGTGATGACAGATCCCTGCAGCAGCTGAAAAGATAGGAAGACTTGATATTTTGGATGGACATGGCAGTTGAGGGTTGTATTGCAGCATAACCACCGTTCAGAAGCACATGCTGGAGTGAGTCCAGAGGAGGCCACAGAGATGCTGGGAGGGCTGGAGCCCCTCTGCAGTGGGACAGGCTGAGAGAGTTGGGGGGGTTCAGCCTGGAGAAGAGAAGGCTCCGGGGAGACCTTAGAGCCCCTTCCAGTCCCTCAAGGGGCTCCAGGAGAGATGGGGAGGGACTCTGGATCAGGGAGGGGAGCCATGGGACAAGGGGGAAGGGTTTGACACTGAAAGAGGGGAGATGGAGCTGAGATCTGGGGAAGAACTTTGGTGTGAGGATGGTGAGAGCCTGGCCCAGGTTGCCCAGAGAAGCTGTGGCTGCCCCATCCCTGGAGGGTTCAAGGCCAGATTGGAGGGGCCTTGGAGCAACCTGGTCTGATGGGAGGTGTCCCTGCCCAGGGCAGGGGGTGGGACCTCCTGTGTCCCCCAATTCAGGTATGCCCCACGTAACCAAACCTCTCTGGGGCTGCCTGACGTGGTGCCAGGCTTCCTGCTGCCTCAAAACTCACAGGAGAAGACAACCTTGAGAGAACATGGTTGGGCAGATCCAAACGCACAGCTGGGTCTTCTGTTGACCTGGGCTAATGTAGTGTGGAGTGTGAGAGATTTAGTGGAAATATGATAAAGAAACTAAATGTTTTGGGTAGAAAGGGTCTCTGCCAGCGTATGCACTAGTCTCCAGTTAAGTTTTGTAACTTCGGTGGCTGTTTAGGTTTAAAACATGCTGTATTGTAAACTACGCAAAATT
>NW_015090865.1:6509928-6524928 GCF_001431845.1 Calidris pugnax | reverse complement strand
TCATTGTTTATTTTTATATTATTTTTAAGTTATCAGAACAAATAATTTTGAAAAAAAAGTTGTTTGTTGTATAGTCAAATCAAAATTGTGCCACATGGCTGTAATGGATACTAGTAGAATATGTGCATGTGATACAGCCACAAAAGGGAGGAATCTGTTTTGTGGTTGCATTTCTTTTTTTTTTTTCTTTTTTTTTTTTTTTAATTTTTTAATTTTTTTTTTTTTTTAAAGATTGTAAAAAGTCATTTTTAGCTGCCACCCATGACTTTGCCACATAGCTGAACTGTGTTTACTGGAAAAATTCAGAGGCCTAAAGTTTAAAATAAATTCACTTCTGATGTTTTAATTAAAACGTTTGCCACATTAACTTCTCTGATGCCTTAAAAGTGAACTTCTTTGAAGAACTTTTGTGCTGTTTTATCACAGGCTTACACCACAATTGTTAATCACTACTTCATTTGGATGATTTCTGGTGTAAAAAAAATCAAAAAAAAAAAAAAGCACAAACCTGGTGTACGATTCTATCACTCCTTTCTGTGTCTATTTTCTGCTGCACTCTGCATTCCCCCCAACCCTGCACTGTTTAAAAAAGATAAAGGTTTCATGTGAAATCAGGATCATCCATAGTTTTTAAATGTTTGGGGTTTGTTTATTTAGGTTTATTGGTTTTTTTATGGAACTTTTTGTAACAGACCCGTAGGTGACTGTACTTTTTAAACTGGAATGACCTCCGTCGCGTATCGTGGCTCTTAGTGCCAAATCCATAGAGAAAAACGTGGACTTTTGTGGGTTTTTTTAAATTTTTTTTTACTTTGCACTAAATAGTTTGCCAACGCAGCACTGCAAAACATGTTGCAAACTGCAGCAGAATTAAAAGTTTTAACCAAAAAGGAGGGATTTTTTTTTGTTGTTGTTGTTGGTTTTGTTTTTTTTTTTTTTCCTTTCTGGGAAAAAAAAAAAAAATGCACATTTTAGTAAAGCATTTATTAGAGGGTTATGAAGGACGATGCAGCGTCTCACAGCTGATCGATGCCACGCGCATGTCCTTTGGGATAACGACCAAGGCTTAGCTAAGTGGGAAAGCCTGAGAAGTCACTTTGGAACTGAATTGCCTCCATTCTATTTTGTCTGAGTAAGGTTTTGCTCTGAAGGGAGAGGTCACGTGTACATGTTAAGAAAGTTTGCAAGTTTTCTTCATAAATGCAATCTGTTTGTGTTTTAGATTACTTAGTCAATGCACTCATCGCTTCATTGTCTCCAGACGGAAAGCTTCACTAAATGGTAGATTTTACTGTTAAAGACCCTACAATAAGATTGTTTTATCTGTACATTTTTTCATATATTTAACTGTATAAAAAAATGTTCATTTTACACAATATTTAATTAAAGTATTTCTTGTCTGTGAATTTCATTTTTAGTAATTTTATCTGGTTTGATTATTAAAAAAAGTGACAAAAAGCCAAACGAAAAAATGCACCACTGGGGGTTTCATTTCTAAATATCAGAATGTGAGGTTAAGGAAAAGCAGAGTCCTTGATGGGGCTTTTGGGTGCCCCGGGCAGCTCCCAGGAGGAGGAGGACGGAGAGCTCTGCTCCGCAGCTCAGCAGCGACTTGTTGCTCAGCCTTGGTGAAGTTTTTAACCGAAAAACTGCGCTTCAGACACCCTTTTTGTAAAGTGAAGGTAACAGTAGAGGGGTTTTTTTTTCTTTTTTTTTTTTTTTTCTATTTTAATATCATATTGTAAAAGCCTATAAACAGGAAAAGTTATTTTAAACAGAGCACAACCCAAATTTTCCATGTAGCGCTTCGACACCGAAGGTCGACAGACTCGTCTTTTAAATGCTGATAAGGAAGCGAAGGCTTTTGTTAATTATCATACTGACCACAATGTTTCATCCTCTGGACTGTCGTACGTGCAATGTACCTATAATGTACCTGAAATATGAACACGGGGGGTGGGCAGGACTCAGCCCCCCCAGTCGGAGGGTGGTTTGGTGGGTGACGGGGACGATGCTGAGGCTGAAGCACAGGGCTAGGTTCCCCTCTCTGCCTGCATCCTCCTGTGACCTCAGCCACCAGAAAAAAAAAGGGATTTATACCTGGATATGGGTCTGGCAACGTGAGTGAAGCAGTCCTGGTAGAACGGGGAGTTTTACCCGACTTTTATCCCGTCATTACCAGAGGGCTGCTGACAGCTTTGAGAGGGCACTGAAAACTGAGCTCCAAAGTAAATGTACACACTTGTGTACGTGTGTGTACGTGTGTGTGCTGCCAAACCACACGCCGTGTGCCCGAGCCTCTCCTCGGCCCCCTGTGTCTCTGCAGTTGAGTGATGGAGCGTGGTGAGAAGCTGCACCTCACTGGAGTCACAATTTACAAAGAGGGGAAACAGGGACATTTAGCTATGTCTCCTTTCTTCTCCAGCATTTCCATAGTTTTCATGTTTGATGAAAATAGATGTTAAAAATATAGAGCACTTCGGGTTATTATTATGATGATGCATTGAAAATTGTTCCACTTTGAGTATGTGTCTGTGTATCATGTTTAAACAGCGGCATAATCAGATGCATCCCACTAAAAAATAAGATGGTTTATGGGGATGAAAGTCTGCGTGATGCCTACTGGCGCTCTTCCTTTTAGGTTTATTTCAAAGGTTTGAATAATGAGCATCTAAATGGTTTGTCTAAGTATCAGTGCAGAGAAAATACAAAAGAAGAAAACCCATACGTTTTGTGCCAGGAATGACAAGTCCTAGAGCAATCCACTGTCTATGACACATCCCCGTCCATACCTTGGTCATAGCCCCGACGAGAAAATACGTTGTGTATGGTGAGTTTAGACATGGGAAGATGATAAAAATTCCTTACTCAAAATGAAGGAACAGAGTCTCTAAAAGTATATGCCAATTATTGCAGAGCAGCTTTTTAAAGTCTTTCAAGCTTTTAAAGATTATTCAAAGCACTTGAAATAGGCTTCAATCTAATGCCTCATTTCATTGCATTAAACAGCCTAGTTAATAAAGAATCAATATATTCAAAGGGCAAGGTTATCTTTTGTCTATAAGGGGTGGTGTCATTCTGAACCTTTTATAGTTCAAATGCTGAAAAAGACCTCATGAAATCCATACTCATCAAGTGGGTCAACTAGAGCAATAAAGAGGCCTCTGAAAGAATGGCTCCACTCCTTTAAAACAACTATAAGTCTTATCTCCCCACATAGTGCTCGCCAGGCTCCGCCAGAAAATGTCAATTTCTCATCAAGACAAGAGGCCCGACGATAATTTTTTTCTAGAGAATACACACAATTAGGAGAATGCAGAAAGGCCCCACCAGTGATTTGTAGCTTATTATGTCACCAGCAAGCTGCGATCCGCCGCTAAGCAGATAATAAGGGCTGTTGATAACTAAAGTGTCAATACGCCAAAGAACGATTTTTGAATGTGAGCCCTTGTGCTTTTTTTCCCCCTCCTCGTGCAGATCGTGGGGCCGATAACGGTGCATCTGCCAACCGACACCGCCTGTTGGACCTCACAATTAATGCCGTGAATAAATAGCACAAAAGAGTTTAGATTCTTTATACTCTTTGAGACAATTCCCTGTTTTACCCTTCAAGGAGTTCTTTTATGTTTGAATAAGGTTGCTTTTAATGAAATTTAAACTCATCAGAGGAAATCAAAACCCTCAAATCAGATTACAAATTGATTTTTTTTGGTCACTTGTCATTATACAATGTACTGCCCTAAGTTTTACAGGAAAAGGAAGAGAAAGCACTCAGGCTGGAGTCAGAGTATGCAAACAATCTCTACAAAAGCTTACGAAGGAGGAACATTCCTCAAATCCCAGAAGTAAAAAAAAAGTTTTAAAAAGTTGCTGTGTATCATTTAAAAAGTGATCATTGCCTTTACTCAGATACTTCAAAAAATACTAAAGTTCTAAATAAAATTACCTATACTAGAACTTTAAATTGTATAAATTAAATAATTAAACCCAAGCTATCTCTTTTTCTCATATGTAAAGCTACATTTCCTTGTTACACAGTAGAAATAAAAAATTATTTCTCAGTGCTCAGGTCAAAAGTAACCGATTTGAGAGCTCCTGGTCTGGTTGCCCATTCCAGCTGATGACATTCTTAGTACAGTTTCATAGAATGGTTTGGGTTGGAAGGGACCTTAAAGCCCCCCCAGTGCCACCCCCTGCCCTGGGCAGGGACACCTCCCACCAGCCCAGGTTGCTCCAAGCCCCCTCCAACCTGGCCTTGAACATAAAGTAACAGTTCTACCGTAATGGTTTTATTTCCTCTTTATTGACTTTGTACTAGTACTGAAAGGGCATCGTGGAAAAAAAGGTGCAGTAAATTGGTCATGATATGGTACATTTTTTTGCTGCCCACAAAGTTTTTAGAGGATTTCTAATGTTATGTGACTCATTTTTTGCATTTGCCTTGAGATAAATGAAACTGTTTGAGAAACGACTTTTTGTTACAAAAAGCAGCAACTATCCCCAGAACAGAGGAGGTGGCGAGGGGGCAGGAAATGGTCTGAACGCTGCTCTGCTCCAGCCAGGCAAAAATGTCAGATTGCTTATCGTGTAAAAACTAAAAAAGAATAATCCAACTAAAAAAAAGGGAAGCTGAGGCTGGAATTGGTGTGGGTGATACGGCCAGCAAACTTTAAAGCTGTCCTGTACCTACGGTGAAACCCATGATGGAGACACCAAGGGGAAGATGGAGAGAAGAAAGGAGGAAGATGTGAACAAAATCTGTAGAATGAAATCCAATAAAGTTGTATTTAATGATCTCTTGTCCTTGTGCTGTGGAGTTGTGTTGTGGGAGCAAGTGCTCAGAGATGGCTTTGCCCAAGTGGTGTCTCGGTGGCAGCGGGCAGCACGGTGCTGCAGCCGCGGTGCAGGGTGGGAGGTGCTGGGTCACCACAGAGGTCTGCAAGGCACCACCTTCCTCCCTACTACAGCCCTAGTCCCAAGATTTAAAAAAAAAATAAAAATTAAAAAAAAATAAAAATTTCTGTGTGCTTTGCTTCAAAAAAAAAAAAAAAAAAAAAAAATTCTGTGTGCTTTGCTTTATAGACACAAAAGTGCTGTAATGAGGAGAAGTAATAATAAGAATAAACAAACAATCTCTACAACCATCTCACAAGGCAATTTGGGCAGGCCAAGTATAGGTAGATGAAACCCTCTCCTGGTTTGGGGTGCAGCAGTGTCAACTTTCTGTTCAGTGAGAGAGGCTCTTGCCCTTACTTGTCGCTGTGGGACCAGGACCAGCTGAAGGGGTTGTTTGCCCCATGGAGGGGTCACACCTGTGGGGAGGAGTGGACAGGTCAGGTGACTCAAACCAACCAATCGGGTGTTCCAGCCCATCTGCCATGCTCGTTATAAAAGCCGAGGGATGGAAGGGGTCAGGTTGGCTCCTCTTCAATGGCTCTTCTTCAATGAGAAGGACTCTGTGAGTTTGTCTATCTGTGATCTTCACCAGAATGTTCCAGGATCCAGTTCCTGTTGGTTCCATCACTGAGACCACCCTGGAACTTTCCGAGTGCCTGCTGGTGACATCTCCCTGGGAGCTTGATACGGTTTTGTATATATTTATATGTACTGTATCTATTTCATTATTTTCTTTTTATCTTTAGTTTGTTTTTCTAAACTCATAAGTCTATTTCTCTTCTTTCTCTCCTTGGAGTGAGGTGGTGGAGAGCATCTGTTGTCTTGTTGCTGGCCAACCTGGCCGAAACCATGACATGCCCCACCTTTTTAATGTGAAAACTAAATATTTGAGTTGTGAGTCTATAATGGCTACTAACTGGGGAAGCTTTGCTGCTGGGGAGGCAGGATGAAGCCATGGTGATGGGCTGAGACAGCAGATGTTGGTGGGGACCAACACCTGCAGCTACAGATCACCATGCACAAGGGTGTCTTCTGCCTCTCTGACTTCATACCAGATGAGTAAAATTGATAAACCACATTAAATGAAAAAATAAAGTGTTTTACTCTTGCACTGATTAAGGACCCCACCATGGTGCTGGTGGGGATTGCAGGGGGACATGGCTTGGCCAAGGCACATGGATATACCACGGGCTGAGGTTGACATTGCACCAATCAGTTTGGGTCATCATGGAGAGATGCCATGGGAAGGAGACGAAGGCCACTTATAATTTAGACAAATACTTCAGATTAAATGCACAACAGTCTTAGTTGAAAGATACTTTCTAAGAGAGTTTTGAAGTGGTTCAGGTGCCCGAGCCAGCAGAAACCACCTGGAGTCAGAGTTTGCTGCAGTGATAAACTTGGTGACAGAGATTTCAGCAATGGCAGATGTTTTGTTTTGAATTTCAATGTATTCAGCTAGTTCAAGTCAATTACTAATTCACTCCAAACTGAAAACGTGTTTTCCTCTCCCTGTCTATGAATAAAAAATAGATTTGAAAGGGTGAGATCTGCTGGGTTTTAGTATCTTGAAGGACGTGATGATCAGAAACAACCTATTCCATTTTTGGACTAGAGATATTATCTCCTTTTCATATTAACTTTATGAATGTAATTTATTAACTTCAAATGCAGAACATGTAGAGAAACATGGTCCTTTTGCATCCAGTGCTATTTTGGTGGGTCTGTTTAGCAGATGAAATTAATGCCATTCTCACCACAGTGTTACTGAACTCTTATTTCCATCCCCAAAGAACTTGACAACTCATATAATAATAAAAAAAATACGCAACATTCAGCATTTTAATCCATATAAAGGTATAAAACACATAATCAGATTATGAAATATAATTGCATATATGAACGTAAATACATTAAATAATACTGGGTAGATCCCTGGTTAGCCAAAGGAAGTGTATATTCAGTAAAACCCTTAGATGTGAACAATAATAGTTAAAATTTATTGATAATGAGAATAATCTCTCCTTAGGAGAATGAACAGACATTTGGAAGGGGAAGGGGATAGATCAGCACATTTTCCCTCATTTTTAGCGGAAATCATATTTGGTAGTCATCCTGAAAGGACTGAATTGTCTTTAAATTTAAAGGGAAACATATGTAGTTTCCTAAAAAAAATAAATAAATTGTTGTCTTCCTGGTAAAGTTTTGGGTTGCTATTTCTTTTCCTTTTTCTTTTTTCCCTTCCTTTTTTCCCATTGCCCTCCCCCTGCAGTGCTGTGTGCTTTGCTTCATAGACACAAAAGTGCTGTAATGAGGAGAAGTAATAATAAGAATAAACAAACAATCTCTACAACCATCTCACAAGGCAATTTGGGCAGGCCAAGTATAGGTAGATGAAACCCTCTCCTGGTTTGGGGTGCAGCAGTGTCAACTTTCTGTTCAGTGAGAGAGGCTCTTGCCCTTACTTGTTGCTGTGGGACCAGGACCAGCTGAAGGGGTTGTTTGCCCCATGGAGGGGTCACACCTGTGGGGAGGAGTGGACAGGTCAGGTGACTCAAACCAACCAATCGGGTGTTCCAGCCCATCTGCCATGCTCGTTATAAAAGCCGAGGGATGGAAGGGGTCAGGTTGGCTCCTCTTCAATGGCTCTTCTTCAATGAGAAGGACTCTGTGAGTTTGTCTATCTGTGATCTTCACCAGAATGTTCCAGGATCCAGTTCCTGTTGGTTCCATCACTGAGACCACCCTGGAACTTTCCGAGTGCCTGCTGGTGACATCTCCCTGGGAGCTTGATACGGTTTTGTATATATTTATATGTACTGTATCTATTTCATTATTTTCTTTTTATCTTTAGTTTGTTTTTCTAAACTCATAAGTCTATTTCTCTTCTTTCTCTCCTTGGAGTGAGGTGGTGGAGAGCATCTGTTGTCTTGTTGCTGGCCAACCTGGCCGAAACCATGACATGCCCCACCTTTTTAATGTGAAAACTAAATATTTGAGTTGTGAGTCTATAATGGCTACTAACTGGGGAAGCTTTGCTCCTGGGGAGGCAGGATGAAGCCATGGTGATGGGCTGAGACAGCAGATGTTGGTGGGGACCAACACCTGCAGCTACAGATCACCATGCACAAGGGTGTCTTCTGCCTCTCTGACTTCATACCAGATGAGTAAAATTGATAAACCACATTAAATGAAAAAATAAAGTGTTTTACTCTTGCACTGATTAAGGACCCCACCATGGTGCTGGTGGGGATTGCAGGGGGACATGGCTTGGCCAAGGCACATGGATATACCACGGGCTGAGGTTGACATTGCACCAATCAGTTTGGGTCATCATGGAGAGATGCCATGGGAAGGAGACGAAGGCCACTTATAATTTAGACAAATACTTCAGATTAAATGCACAACAGTCTTAGTTGAAAGATACTTTCTAAGAGAGTTTTGAAGTGGTTCAGGTGCCCGAGCCAGCAGAAACCACCTGGAGTCAGAGTTTGCTGCAGTGATAAACTTGGTGACAGAGATTTCAGCAATGGCAGATGTTTTGTTTTGAATTTCAATGTATTCAGCTAGTTCAAGTCAATTACTAATTCACTCCAAACTGAAAACGTGTTTTCCTCTCCCTGTCTATGAATAAAAAATAGATTTGAAAGGGTGAGATCTGCTGGGTTTTAGTATCTTGAAGGACGTGATGATCAGAAACAACCTATTCCATTTTTGGACTAGAGATATTATCTCCTTTTCATATTAACTTTATGAATGTAATTTATTAACTTCAAATGCAGAACATGTAGAGAAACATGGTCCTTTTGCATCCAGTGCTATTTTGGTGGGTCTGTTTAGCAGATGAAATTAATGCCATTCTCACCACAGTGTTACTGAACTCTTATTTCCATCCCCAAAGAACTTGACAACTCATATAATAATAAAAAAAATATGCAACATTCAGCATTTTAATCCATATAAAGGTATAAAACACATAATCAGATTATGAAATATAATTGCATATATGAACGTAAATACATTAAATAATACTGGGTAGATCCCTGGTTAGCCAAAGGAAGTGTATATTCAGTAAAACCCTTAGATGTGAACAATAATAGTTAAAATTTATTGATAATGAGAATAATCTCTCCTTAGGAGAATGAACAGACATTTGGAAGGGGAAGGGGATAGATCAGCACATTTTCCCTCATTTTTAGCGGAAATCATATTTGGTAGTCATCCTGAAAGGACTGAATTGTCTTTAAATTTTAAGGGAAACATATGTAGTTTCCTAAAAAAAATAAATAAATTGTTGTCTTCCTGGTAAAGTTTTGGGTTGCTATTTCTTTTCCTTTTTCTTTTTTCCCTTCCTTTTTTCCCATTGCCCTCCCCCTGCAGTGGGGGGTCAGGCCAGGGTGCTGATGGGAGGAGGAGGCTGCAGGTCTGAAGGTATTGGGAAATCAAGTTACCCTATGAGCCTCAGCCTCTTGGCTTTTCCTCTCCTTTCACAGGAATCCACCCTTCTTTTTCCTTCGCTTGACCCATATCTGCCTTAATTGGGATTTAGCAATTACACTCCTTACGCTAACTATTAAAAAGGCTTTGTGTGTGTCTGCTGTCCCTGCAGACCCCTCTCGCCTCTCCCCGTCGCTGGCTCCGTTGTTTGATCTGGCAGGGAACATGGAAATGATAAAATTTGGGATCAATAGAGCCATGTCCAGCAGTCCCTTTGGGACGGAGCTGGGGATCACCCAAAGCTGCTTTAGGAAGAGGTAATGTTGGCCAACTCTGTCCTGCAGCAGGGGTACCTCTTCTGGTGATCCTTCTCCAGCACCAGGTGATGGAGAGAAGGTGTAATATCGTCCTTCTTTACTATGGGTACACATGCACAAGCACGTGTGTGCTGCAGCCCGTGGTAACTTCATGCTGCTTTTTTTTTTTTTCCACTTCTTAGCCCCATCTTTAAACAAATTTCCAACTTTGTGGTGGTGGTGCAGTGCTAGAGCAGAGCAGGGATGGTTTGGTTTTAACCCTGGGATGACGAGGCAACAACTTTCTAAAATGACCCTGGCTGATTTCCTGAAAGTTTGCTTTTTAGGTTGTTGTGCTGTCTTGCTAAAGCTGACCTGCACCCACAACAGCCGTTGTTTGCAGCAAAAGGCTGAGACCTGGCACCTGGAGCATCCTGGCACCAGGAGGAGGTGATGGTCAGTGTTTTAAATGAGGCAAATCCACTCACTTTTCACCTGCCCCCAGCCCCACTCAGCCACCACCCAGCCCCAGCCTGGTTTTTGGAGATACATGAAGTGGGTCACACAAAGCAGCCTCAGATACCCCCACGGCGAGGTACAGGCAAGGCAATTAGTAAAATCAAGGTGTATTTCCTACATCATGCAGCTGGGGGCATTTTGCAACTCATTTTTGCCAGGGAAAACTTGTTATTTAATTGCCTTTGCTGCTGCTGGATCAAATTCAAAATGAGTGGGAATATCAGGTCCTGCCAGATATATTCAATCATATTACTGCTTTTTTCCCTGAATGGGTTCGACGTGCCAGTGAGCAGTGAAGCAGTTAAATACGGACGTATGAATGCCAGCAACGCCGTGATTTCAAAGTTAACACCCCACTAAGATGAATGAGGAAAAGGCACATCTCCCTCGTGTTTCCCTCTGTCCCTGCGGCGAGTTTAAGGGGGAGATAATTTGTGATGGTTTGGCCAATTGCTGGAAGTCGGGTATTTCCTATTCCTTCTGATAAACCAAGAATAACATCTTGCGTAGCTCCAAAATAAAGAAATAATACTAAAAACGGACTGTAAAAATTCAGGAATATGGGTAAGGCGAGTCCAAGCCCTGCAAAGAGCTGGTGGAGATGGGGCAAGGAGGTGCCATCACACCAGCCCTGTCCCCGCTGGAGGGGACGGGGCATTTCCAGCTGCCTTGTGTCCAAGTAAAATTGGGTGGAGAAGGGGAAAAAGATATGTCTAAATGAGTCCAATACTGATTATTAAGTTCCTAAGAGGCAATCTAATTTAGCTATATAAAATCATGAAAGGGAAAGAATTAATTGATACTAATGAGTTATATGAGATAGCATCATAATTAATTCCTAAATAGAAAGAGGACATAGGCTGGAGCGAGGGGGGGAAAGAAGACTGGCCTATATACCGTAATAGATTACAGAAGGTATTTGAAATGAGAAACAAACTGCCAAAGTCAGAGCGGGACGGAGTTGGGAAATCTTTGCCAAGGCAAATAAAAGCCCTTTCCGTGTCGCCCCGATGATGCCGGAGGCTGGGAAGCTCAGGTACCCCCTCCCTGCGGGGCTTTACCCCAGGGATGCCCTGGCCCAACCTCTCATCAGGGAGCACAAACACAGGACTTTGTGGTGGTTGCTAAGGTAACTACACCAATCTGATGTGATTTTTTTTTTTCTTTTCCCTACCTCCTAAATAACAATCCTGGTTAAATCAGTGCATAATCCCACGGCAACTTTGCGGTGTGTTACCTTCCAGCTCCGATATCGCTGCAGCAACTTAGGCAAAGAGTTTGGATGAGATACGTGGAGCAAAACTGCTTTTTTGGACCCACTTACTCCTTTGGTGCATAAATCACAGGTGACCACTCAAACACTTAGGCAAAGAGTTTGGATGAGATACGTGGGGCAAACCTGCTTTTTTCTACTCCATTTTGGACCCACTTACTCCTTTGGTGTATAAATCACAGGTGACCACTCAAATGCTTGAGGACAAAAAGCTTTGATGAATCACAGAAAGAATAAGTTATACAGGGAAAGGGCATTCTTTTTTAGGAGATCCCATAAAGTCATCATTACACGTTGATTTCACTTTCACAAATAGAAATCAGAGACCTCTGCAGCCTTCCCCCTGAAAATTGACATTAAAAGTTTTGTTTGATCTTTGTTCCCCACTTTAGGTTTAGTTTTAAAACAAATTCATTTGGCAGGGACAAAATTTCAGTTACTTTCCTGCATGGTGAAGCCCAAAGTTCACATGTTTACCAATGCTGGTCATTTTTTTAGAGAGGAAATCATGGATAACTCTGTGGAAATGAATAGTTGTGTTCACCGAGAGAAGAAAATACTTAAAGTGGGGGCTCCTGGTTTATAAGAGCACTTTATAAAGCAGCAGCTTGACACCAGCCAGCTACAGTGAGACTGAACATGCTGAGCAGCTTCTCCTGGGAACAGGAGGAGCATCGGTCTCCTCCTCCCGTGAACCACCACAACTTCTAAATACCTGCACATCCTGGGGAAACCGGGATCCAGCTTGTGCCATCGAAGCAGCAGGAATTTTGGTTGGAGTTCAATGGGAGTGGGGCTGAAATAAATAAATGAGGGGCTGGGGAAGGCACAGAGGTGCCCCTGAGGCTGAGGGTGGCTGTCCCTGCCCTGCTCCACTGTGCCTTGGCTAAATTCTGGTGTTTTCTGGCCATTCTCAGTGTCAGTGCTTTAAAGGCCCAAAAGGATTGGTGCAGGGGGTGGCAGTGGTGGTGGGACTGGTCTGGTACGTTGGCTTGCATTTGGTTGGGGTGAATCGGTCATTTTTGTGCTCAAAACAGTTTCTGTGTAACCTTTTCCGTATCCAGTAGAAGACTCTGCCCCACCGAGCACCCCACATCCTGATAAATGGCAAAGAAAGATTAGTTTGTGGGATTAAGGTAAATTTTTTTCACGTTATTGAGAAAAGCCATGGACTTTAATGTACACTCAGTACCTCAGGAGCCCAACGCCTTGCATGACAAGTGTAAACCAAGGAGCTCCAATCAGCAGCCAAACCCATTTGATCCCCGGCACCAAGGCCATTTGCAGAAATAGTAATTATTTAGCTAATATGGTTCAATGGGGAATAATCATTTGGAATGAAATGATTTTCTGTAGCGGACAGGCCAGGGGAACAAGCAATCTAGTAATAAAATATACTGTCTACCAACGCAGCACAGGGCTGTTTGTACACCCAGGCAGGTAGGTGTGAGCGTGTCACCAGCGTGGGGAGGGTGACATCTCCCTCCTGGAGTTCCAGGGGAGAAGTTCCCCTTCGGTACCAAACACACCCTGAGCTCCAGCAAGATCTGTTGTCCTGGGCTCAGCTGGAACTTATTGTCCTCGTTGCCTCAGAACAAGGCAAACCTGTCTCCGGGAAGATTTGCTGGTAAATAATCCCAACCAGGAGTGGGATGGGGCCACGCAGAGAAATGGAAACGTTCGGGCGCCGTGGTAGAAAAATCAGTAATTTAGATACGAGGCTGATGCTGGCCGGCCTGGCGCGCCCTCAGCTTCATATTGATTGCTTCTCCCAGCATTTAACTGCATCTTTTCAATGCTGCCTGCACTGGGAAGTTTCAAAATCAGCGCTCGCCTGCTAATCTTTCCCCGGTATAAATAAATTAAACATTAAATGGAAATAATCTTTGGATTTCCAGCTCTCTCTCTTCGGGTTTGCCTCCCCGTGTCGTGCTTCTTCCCCACCAAAATGCAGCCGCCGTGATGTACGCACCAAGCGAGACCGAGACACAAAACCATTTTTAAAAATTACACCTCAAATTTGTTGGGCGCCCGAGGCAGGGCGTTAAAAAACACTTGAACCCGAGAAATATTTGGGATGAGGAAAAAACGTCCGCGTTTCCCAAGCGGAGCCACCCCACCCCGAGTCCTGCTGGCAGGTGGAAAAGCCGCTCGGGCGCAGGCACAGAGCTCTCCCCGCATGAGCTGCTGATAAATCTAATCCTGGAGGACTGGAAATGAGGTAAAAGAAATTTTGATGAAAATTATGTACATGTACTTTGACAAGCTCATAAACACTGCAGCCATGATAAGTTTTCTTATTTTTTTTTTTTTTTTTTTTAAGACCTGACACAACTGTATAAGCCCAAACTCTAATTTTTACAGCCCTGGGTTTGGAGATCTGTCATTGGGAGATATAATGGAAAGAATAATTGCCTGGTGGCTGCACAAACAGGAGATGTGTTGTCAGGCTGCAGTTTGGAGGCTACATCTGGCTTCGGAAATGATTGATGCTGTCTCTGTGTGTGTGATTTGGGAAAAACCATTTTTTTTCTTCTTTTTTTTTTTTTTTTTCCCTTTTTCTCCCCGCTAATGCAACCGCCGTGCTGAACCTCCGCGCAGCCGCAGCAATTAAATCATTATTAATGAAAACTTTTTATTTATTCCTTTCGCACGCCGGCGGTGCGGCGCGCAGCCCTCGCGGCGAAGGTAAGCATGTGATTCCAATTTGAAATTAAAAGTCATGTCTGAATAACAGAACAGCATTC
Organism: Calidris pugnax; assembly: GCF_001431845.1. NCBI lineage: Eukaryota > Metazoa > Chordata > Aves > Charadriiformes > Scolopacidae > Calidris > Calidris pugnax. Next base: position 6,510,760 of record NW_015090865.1, on the reverse strand, counting down.
TCATTTCCTAATACTCCGCTTTTTACTACTTTGCATTCAACTGTGAAAAGTCTTTTAAAACTCTGAACAGCAGTAAAACTTGAATGAATTTTTGACCCATTATTGCATAGCGGGTGCGCTTTCCAAGTTGGAGAGACTGCCAAGTTCTCCCCACCTAATATTTCCACTTTAATTGTGCCACTTGAGAAATTTACGTGCCTCAAAATATGGCATGAATCTTACGCTTATTGCAGTATCATTAGCAGCAACATTTAAGCAACATCTGTGTGCTATAGAACTAATTGAAGTAGCAGAAGTGGCAGCTGTAAATCCACAGGAAGATGGCAGTTTGCACCCAGCGCTGCTGAGTTAGCGGGTAACTGTCAGCCTGTTCCCGCAATCTGCTCCCGAGGACGGCCGTGCAGGCACACAATGTCCAAAAAAATACAGCGAGGAGGCTAATGATCCTATTAACCACTTTGCTGCACCAATTTGGCTGTTTTTCCACTTTCCTTGTTGAATTTCATTACATATTTCACCCTTCCAGTAAAAAGTCCAGTGCGAGACGCGTTCGCTTTTAAGCCGCTTCCTTCAGGGAGCAAAGCTCCTTCTCGGTCAAATTAACACACAAACACATTCGTTTTTTCCCTTTTACATTCCATCTATTTCTCCGTCTTTTCCATTGTTTAATTTTTCTTCATCACACGCGCCGGGGTGAAAAAGAACTTTTACCAACTGTTAATGCTGGTATTTAAAGCAATGACATTTTCCTCCCCGGGATGTAACATTTTCAATAATCAATAAAGCTGGGGGGGGGGAGGGAAGGCTGAAGTCTTTTTTTTTTTTTTTTTTT
>NW_015090865.1:6481087-6509706 GCF_001431845.1 Calidris pugnax | reverse complement strand
AGTTTTTTTTTTTTTTTTTTTTTGAGGTGCATGGGTTAACACACATCTTCATCCGAGCGGGGATGCTGCGCACGGGGCCGGCAGCCTGCGCACGGCCGCTCGTTTAACTAATTGGTGATTAGGAAAGGAGGAAGGTGTCCAAAGTAGCATGTCCTGGTCCTACCTTGAGCCACACAGGACTAACTTCTCTTCTAACGCTTGGGAAAACTACACTTTCAGAAGACTTTGGTGTCTGAATTTGTGAAAATATTTACCTTTTCGGCCAGCTCTGGGGAGGGGGTTTCAAGGTCTTGGTGTTTTGAGCTCACCAAGGTGTGAGGATGAGGAGGAGCGAGACCCAGGCATTGACCCAGGTTGGCCAACAGGGTTATTTCTTACCGTGAACGTCACACTCCATAGAAATCAGAAAGTTTGCTGAGAAGTTTATTTTTCCTCTACGATGGCTGCCATCCTGAGAACTCCTTGCCCTGGTGCCAGAGCCCCAAGCCCTTCCCTTCCCCCCGAGGTGTTTCCTGTGATGGAATGGGCTGGGTGTAGTCCTCAAATATTTTATATTGGTAGCAGGATCAATATTGCCTCTTCTTGATAATTAATATTCATTATCTTGTCTTAGATATTTATATTAATTATCTTTATATTTCAACCCTCAGGTTTCCTTGTTTTTTCCTGATTCCCCTTCCCAGGTGGGGAGGGGTGATGGGGTGAGAGAATAATTGTCTGACCAACACTAAATTGCTGTAGATTCCCCAGACCATCCCCCTGCTGACCCAGGCACGGGGCTCAGAGCCCCTTGGAGCATCACCACCATTTCCATCTTCCTCTGCTTCTTGGGGTGGGAAAAAGTGGGTTTAGAAACCTTACGATCCCCAAGCTGAGGCGGGGAGTATAATTAAATACTAAATATAAACGCTTTGGTGTGAAGGCAGGTTTTTTTGGGGCACGTGTCCTGGCCGGAGGTGTGTTTGCCAACGGCCCAACTTCATTAGCCACCTGGCACGTCCACCAGGCCACCGTGGGACAGTCCAGCAGCTGCTGGTGTTTGTGTCTTAATGCACCAGTACCCGGGGGCTCGGCTGATGAGGAAAAAACTGTTTGGAATCTGCTGAACTACACGCTTAGGGTGGCACGGACCCTGCAATATTGAAAATCAATAGTCACGTGGCGGTTTAAAGGTTAGAGGTCTCTGGAATTAACTTTCTAGTACTAAATTACCAGCTCTTGGGGTTGGGTTTTTTTTTGTCGTTGTTGTTTATTTATTTATTTATTTATTTATGTCCAATTTTGTAACGACTGGGGAGACGCACTGACTTTAAAGACGCAGAGCGTGCACCCAGTTTGTGCTCAGGGTGAAAGCAGGAAAACCTTTTAATATTTGGTCTGATGATTTAAATATTAAGGTATGTCTAATGAGCCAATTCAGATGGATTTGGAAGCCACAGAGCAATGTCAAACACGGCAGCGGAGCTGTGAGCATGATTACTGGCCTGAAAATGAAAATACAGCTCTTGTCTTTTAACTCACATCCTCTACAGTGCCCATGCTTCTACGACCTGCAATATTTAAATTAGTGTATATTTTATTTCTAACAGCATTTAGAAAATGTAAAATAACAGTATTATTTGAAGTGTTTATTCATTAGGAATGAACAAATAATATTGTCACAAATAAATGGAATGTGTAGAGTTGAAGCCTGTGAAGACTGGCTCGTTGCTTTTCACCTGTGAGCAGAGTGTGCTCTGAGCCCCACTCACACCTGGAAGCACTTTCACGACTGGTCTTCAGCTCCTCTGCTCACAGGTGCTGCAAAAATTGAATCTTTTTTTTTTTTTTAATTTCATTGAATAGATTTCTTATTTAAGTTTATTCCAGTGATTCCCTTCCCCTTGTTTTCATCCCCGAGGTGCACTGCCAGCTTGCATTTCAACACTGAATATTTGCAAGGAGGGTCAGTCTTCATCAGGAGGGCCCACTGGAGCAAACAGCTTTGGGCACTTGGCAAATACCAGGGGGACAATCTGGTGGGTTGGCCATTAACCATCTGTGACCCAGCTCTGGTGGGGTGACCAGCAGCGGTTTTAGGGAGCTGGGACTCCCCAAGAGGCTTCACCCACCTCTCTGGGGGAGCATCCCGATGGGCAGGGTGTTGTGGTTTGGGCTGGGTTGGCCAATGACAGGGCAACAGATGTTCTCCTCTACCTCTCACTCCAAGAAGAGGAGAGATAGAGTGCCCCTGGCAGCCTTGGGCTTTGGTCCCCTTCGCACTGGATGTCCACCCTGGGTGACTCCACTGAGCAGAGATCTGAAGAAACCACCAGAGGTTTGAAGTAGCAGGTTAAGAAGATGTGGCAGGAGAAAAAAAAACAATCAGACAACCTTCCAGGAATTTTAGACACTGCTAAAGCTTTTTCTTTCTGGGTCACAGCCACTTCTACAGTCTTCTTTCTAGAAATTCTCAGCTGTTTTAAGATTTATTGAGTTTGTGCAGCTTAAATTAGATATTTTTTCTTATCACAGTGTAACTGTGTATGGGTGCACCATCCCAGCCCAGATGCTCATCTTGCTGAATTTCACCGGTGGCACGTGGGTCAGGACACGTGTGGTTGGACCTACTGACGTGTGAAACCCGGCTCCTGCTTTCCAGAAGTGTTTGTGTGCATTGAACATCATCACCTCAACGTATGCTGAAATAAAGTCCAAACTACGGGGAAAAAATCTGAGATAACCACTCTTATTTGTACATAAATGGGGTTATATCAGGGTAGAAACCAGAAAAAAATCTTCCTCTGTTCATCTGATATTTCTGCTATCATAAACTTTTGATTAGCCAGTGTATATGTTTTATTGGAGATAAAAGTTTCTACTGGAATTTTTCCTCAGCTACTGTATTTATAGAAATCTAGAGATTATCGATGCGTTGCACGAGCACAGGAAGAGCCAGCAGTTATGGGTGGTTTTTTTGTGAAAAAAGGAGCTAGAATTTTAAAAACGTCATTTAAAAGCATAGCTTGAACTAACATTTTCTGGTTTGTACATAGGCAAAATAATCCTATAGAAACGTTAAGATTTGTTTTCTATAGCCATCCCTCTCAACCAGTGCGCAATTACCTTTCATGTTTCTTTCTAACAGCGACCTTATTAATTCCCATACTACTTCTGGACCATGCTTGCACCACAGAAGTAATTTTAATTGAACATTTATTAAAACAAATGCTTTGTCAGGATATACCCACTCCATCTGGCTGCGCCGGACAGGCATTATTTCCTGGATGTGTCTGCTTTATGCAACGTCTTCTCCCACCGCTCTCGGCGGCGACCAGAGCTGGTGATTAGATTGGGGTGGGTTTTTTGCTGCCACGGTCCTTGCTGTCTGGAGGACAGGAGCTGCCACGCACACCCTGTGCAGGACTCTTCCTCCTCTGCCACACAGAGCAGGGTTTATTCTGGAGGCAGATCGTTAGCCCCACCGATCTGACAAAAGGCAGAGATCTTCTATAAATAACTCGCCCTGCAAGGCTGGATGGGCTCTATCTTCTTATTTTTTATATATATATATTTTTTTTTTTAGTTTTAGTTTTGTGTGTGTATGTGCATGCATGCTCACAATTACAGAGAGAAGAGTTTCGCTAAGAAATAAAATATGGAAAACAAAACAAGAGCAGCTTCCCCTGCCTCCCCCCCGGCAGCAGCCACCTGCTGACAGCCCCGGTGATCTCTCTCCTACCGCACTCCCTCACTGAGCAGCCAAACGTTATTTTTATTGCTGGCATCACCAACAAACACACACAAAACAAAACAGGAGCCACGCGGAATTCAGGAACGGGCAGCATTGTGCCGTTAATCCTCTATTCAGCGCCGTATCAAAGCACTTTTTTTGTTACTTTTGCTGTGATTCATCTCAATGAAAGGCGCTGGTTTTGCGGCATATCTCCTTCAACCCAAACCCGGCGTCCACGCTTCTCTCTTCAGCCAGACCACGGGAGATTTAAAGCTGCTGCTGCTGCTCACAATAAGGGAAAAGTGGTGTTTTCTGAAACTTCAGAAGTGGCTTAATATTCACTACACCGGTTGGGGTTTATTTACATCCCATCAAAAGCCTAGATGGTCTCTATCACGGTAATTGCAAACTCTGCACCCCACCTAACTTTCTAAATTTCTTTTCTGAGTGCTGGCCATTTTTCACTCTTTCTCTGACAGCCTTGAGCACTGACTTCATTAGTATTTTTCGGGAGGTCCTTATGTTTTTCAGCGTTTCTGGTCTGTGTAAAAGCACCTTGAGACAACCAGCAGCTCCCCGCAGGGCGGTGTGGTGGCTCCAAATGGCTGTGCAAGGTGGAAGGATCACCCAATATTTCCTACTTCCAGCAGCACTGGGAGAGGAGGGCATTGCACCAGATGTGGACCTTCATCTTCCTGAGGATGGCACATCTCCTCTCCCAGGAATATGACACCTCAACAATTTCCAGGGGCCTCTCACATCAAGGAATCGAAGTTCTCGTGGCCTTGGTTGGGATATTCAAAGCAGATCCACCACAGGGAACTGAGCAAACAGATCATTCTCTCATGCTGCTTTCTGGTTTTGGGGTTGCTTGTATTGATAGGACCCTGCCATAAATTAGATGAAATATTTGGTATTAAATGAATATTTTAAGTCAGCTCAATAGCTCTAAGCTGGCTACCCAGTCCCAGACACAGCTCACTGGCGTGGCATCATGGAACTGCTTGGAAACAAACATATGTAAGTTATTCAGGGATCTCAGACAAGAGTAAAGAATAAATAAAGATTGTACCTTTTTTCTCTTTCAGAAGTACCTTGACTTTCTAAGCAGCACTGCCCCAGGAGGGTAACTCTGCAGTTTCCTTTCTTAAGGCTAGAACAGCAAAATTTTAGAAAGTTTTGGTTCAGGATATATCTAATCCCCACCTCTCCTTTAGCTGCAATTTTCACAGTCTTGGGTCAGACCTTTTCTTGATAGATAGATGTGTCTTCGAAAAATGAACATAAACACAACGGCAGCCTGTAAATGAGGCTGCCTTTCTTTGGAGGTGAAAAACCATAAAGTCATATTTAAAAGGAATTTATTGAAAGCTTCAACCACGGACAACTGATACCAGAACGTATGGTGCAGTGCAAGGACACGACATCTCTGAAGACCGAAGAAGCTTTCACGGGCTTTTAAACCTTTGCAGATGATTGGGCTGTTGCAGGTCCAAAAGCAGAAATGAAAACTGAGTAGCAGAGCACCTCGTCTACCCCCCAGAGGTCACAGTCCCCGGTGGACGCTTCCCATTGCTTTCAAACACTTAACTCAAACCCAGAGAGAACCATGTGCAGAAGACAACTCGGATAAAGGAAGCGTTGGGGTGATGGGTGATGTGAAGGGAGACTTGAAATTTGTCTTACAAAAAGAATAGCCGTGGTGGGTACTTTGCACAGACATCATCTAAACCCAGGGATTCTACAGGGACCAGAATTAACTTCCAGGAACTTGGAAGTAAGATCAAAGTGTAAGCTCGGAGCAGTTTGATATTCCAGGATAACATCTTTGTCCCTAACAACTGAGCATATTGGTTATACATCATTTTGTGGAGCACTTGAGATGCAATATTTCCACGAGGATTTAATTTGAAAATGATGGAATAATCTTAATTTACCAGAATGTCTTCATTCACGGATGGTGCATGGAGTTGAATCAACAAACAGTCAATGTATTTGGTTTATTGACTCCTGTTGTCAGGCAGTGAACACTATGACTCACAGGCACTTAGCGCACACTATATTTTTTCTTCTTCTGAAAGCTTTTCTGAAAAATATGGTTAGAGTTGCTCCCTGTCCAAGGAGGCAATGAATTCAGTATAAAAACTCGACATTAATTATTCTTCTGACTGTGATAGCAATAACGAGGACTAGTTTTTCTCAAAGAAATGTAGATAAACATGACTTCATAATTGCATTTTCCTTAATAACTGATTGATATGTTTGCTGGTTATCAACTTACAGAATGACTTTTGAAGGAAGATGATGGTAAGCCAGGTGGAGATCCACACGGGGATGGTATTCGAGCTCAAAATGTTCAGATCTGCAACTGGGGCTCTGGGCCATTGCTGGCTTTGGTTCACAAGGTGCATGTTGAGCTTCAAGTAGGTCACATGTCCTTGTCCAGCTTCTCTGCAGAGGAACGAGGTAGAAAAAAGGGGCCCAGAGCCACGTCCCAATCTCTCCCAGCCCCTGGGGTCATACCAGCCTGACGTGGGCCCTGGGACCCTCTTCTGAAAGGTGCCACCACAGCGTACACAGGATCTACCTCAAGTTTTGCCATCGGTGGCAGTAGATTGATGGAGATTTGTCCAGGAGCCTCTAAGGCACAGGCAGGTAACCCACTGTCCAACACTTTGGCCCCAGCACCAAACACTGGAGTCTGGAGATATCTGCAGAGCACAACAAAACAAAGGTTTTATGGTTGACCATGTAATACAGAATCACAGAGTCATAGAACTGCCTAGGTTGGAAGGGATCTCTCAGATCCTCGAGTCCAACAATCAAAAAATAAAGTTGGGCAAAAATTATATGCAAATTCAGCTTGTGTACGACAAACACCTCGAATCACAACATCTGCTGCCTTATTTTATGAAAGAGAAAAGGCTTCCTGCTTAAAAGTTTAAACAGAAATTTAAAAGGTAACTTGCAATGAAAGTCAAGTTGTGGGAAAAAAAAATAATAAAAAAAGAATGCAAGAGCCATCCCTGAGGGGAGGAGGGAGCACAGCAACGTGACCATCAGGTACCCAGGTGTCAAGAACAGATGATCTGCCCACCGTAATTAAAGAGAGGGACCTGCAAAAAAATCTCAGGGAACCAGGAGATGCCAGGAAAACTTCAGTGGAGCGGGAGCCGTTCGCTGAGACACTGGGAAACGAGGAGGAGAAGGGCTGGTTCACAGCAGGGACAGCTCTCCTGAGCTGACAGAACTTCCCGGGCTCCGCGCTCGACCTGTGATTAATCGCACAGACACACAAAGCACCGGCTGCGACCGGGAGCCATCCTCCTAATGCATGTCACAAACTTCATAATTCCACTTGGAACGAGACAACAGCAAGTTAAATTCCGGGATCACTGTCACCGTGTCACTTACAGAAGAAGTTGCACCGGGGAACGGTTGGCTATTGGAGTAATTTGAATGGAAATGTCAGGTTTCACAACCTGTGATTTGAGGTAAGTGCCCTGCTATTCTGCACAGCTCTGTCAGGCAGCCGGGGCTGAGTCCTCGCTGCCACCTCCTCTGGGCAAAGACATCCCCCTCCCCGCATCCCACCGCACCCAAAAATTCACATTTCCTTCCCCGCAACACCCCTCCTGACCCCACAGCTCAGGTGGGTGAACGTTCGCCGTGTCTCCCCACGTCCTGGCCTGACTTTAATTCCAATTTCGTGTTCTGTACAAAGGTAGGCGCTTCAAAAACCAGGCAGAAACAGGGAGCTGCTTCTGAATAAATCGATTAATCCCGATTCGTGCTGACCTCTGGGCAGGTTTCGTCTGAGTGAGGACTTCAGCATTTGGTCGATATGTCTTCCTGCTAAATACTTGCAGAAGTTGCTACATAAGGTTGTGCACATCTTACACACAGCTGTGACAGATCCAGCTGATTCCCTGAGCTGTGAAGGGGGAAAAAAATCCTGGCTGGGCAGAAGTGCCAGGGTTTTGTCTAGTGCCTGCCCTTCAGTAACACCTTTATATATATTATATATACAGATTTATTCACATATTTTGGTATTTGAAAGACAATGCACCCAGCGCCCAACACGTGCCCTGATCTGCCTAGACCCATTTAGAAGGAAATAAGAGTTAAATTACCCCAGTTACCAAGTCAAGGAGCTCCCAAACCTTTAACTTCTATGACCCGAACATCAACTCAAACTATATTGATTTAGACGTCTCCAAACTCCTCCCACAAAGAATTTAACTAAATCACAGCTTTCATGAAACCAGCCTGCACAGGACAAGCTTGCCCAGCCCGATGCCATGCAGGTAAAGTAGTCCGACACCTGCAATTTGAATACCACAAAGAGTTTAACTAAATCACAGCTTTCATGAAACCAAGCCTTCAAAGGACAAGATTGCCCAGCCCGATGCAGGTAAAGTAGTCCAACACCTGCAATTTGAAAAAAAGGAGAAATAATTGACCTGAGAGACCTTCTGTTGCCTCTGGATGGGTTTACTGAGCCTCTTGTACCGGGAAGCGGCAGTGGGGTGAGTGGCTTTTGGGGGTTTCTCCTCCTTGCCCCAGCAGGTTGCCCAATTTTACAAGAAATAACAAAAAAAAGCTGTTCAAAAAAAGAAATGTGACAGCAGGATGTTTGGACCTGGCTGTCCTCTGTGCACAGGGGATGGTACAGAAACTTTAACGCTGTCTATACATTGCCCACGGCGCCGCTGACGCGGGGGCATCTCCAGGCAAAGTGAAGCACAATCACTACTATTATTTTTACTTTGAAAGGAGTGGCTTACTGAGTCAGTAAATATAGTTGCTTTTTTTCTTTTATGCTAAACATAAACACGGTGGGGAAAAAAAAAATGCTCCTGCAAGACGTGAAGCGAAAGAAATGGAAAACAAACCAACCAAATTTAGATTTTGCCTGCAGGATAATTGACAAGCCAAGAAGCCTTCCTGGCTTCAAAACGAGCTGCTTCGATCACAGGTGGTTGTATTCTTAAAGGGTAGAATCTCTTTTTACAGCATCCTTTTCAGGCATCCTGCTCCGCCACCACCAGGCTTTTATGTGTGCCCGGGCAGAGGGGGCTGGATCCTCCTGCAACACTCTGTTGGACTATAAACCAATGGTATTTGCTTTACCTGTGCACTATCTTCCATGGAACAAAACAACATTTACATCTGGGATCAATTTGCTTGAAATTAAAGTGCAGCTGCTATATCTCTTCTGCATCAAAAGTATAGTGTTAAGGCTATAACATACAGACAGTTACACATTACTTTGCATTGTAATATTTAGATTTGTGTCATTTTCCATCTGAAGTAAAAAGCGTCTTTAAATAAATGAGTGATCTTATACTACATATTTTATGGGCTGTGTACTCAGCAAGATATATCTACATTTGCGATGTGCACACACTCATCTCCACTTTCAGACTACGTATTTAGACCTTGAATTTTAATGCTTAAATGCAAACGCAGAGCAGGAATAATTGGGGCTCTACGCTCAGAAAAGTTCTGCTGTGTTTGTACAAGAGGCTTCGGTGAGTTTTGCAGTTGGTCTCGGGTAAAATGGGAGCTTTTCCATTCCTTACTGCAGATCCTGTCCCCCTCCCGGTACTCTCTTCCCATGTCCCCCCCTCTAAAGCCACGATGCCTTTAAAGCCCTTCGTAGGGAGGGTGTGACTCCAGAAGCTCATCAGCAGCTCACAATTACCACCTGCATTTACATAAACACACCCATGGCACTTAAAAACAGAGCAACACACGGGGTCCTGTTACTTACATCTAAGTCACCGCAAACGCACCCAAAGAGAGCCCATGAGTTTGGTACCTGTGAAGGAGGGACTGCAGCGACGGACCCCTGCCATCTTGGGTGGGACCTGGAGGGTGGCCCTGAGGTGACCTCCTGCTGCTGGGCTCTTCTGGACGTGTGTCACCCAGTGCTGGCCGGCGCCAATGGACCCACCACACAGCACCCCAACAGATGACACGGCAGGAGATGGTGGTATCTACCACCTTCTCACCTCAAACAACATCCTCCAGCCATGGGTCATGGGTTCAGCTCTGCACCATGTGGCCATGGACAGGAACCACTCTGACTGCTTGTCTGGAGCAGAACTTTGTGTCACGTTTTGCTTGTTGGCATCAGAAGCCTCCACCTCCAGTGGTGTCCTGCCGTGCTGATGGTACCTTGGGACCTCCAGCGATGGGTGTCCATGAGGACGTTCACCACGGGGATGGAGCCTACTGGTGAACGAATAGACAGGACATTTCCTGTTACTGTTAGATACTACTTACCCACACACAAAGGCCCACATTTATTGGCACTAAATGGCAAAAGGTAAACGAAAAGGAAAATGGAAGTGCCACATTTTCAAGCCATCATTTCCCCCCAGCACCTGCGATATTTTGAGTTTTGGTGAAGATGAATCGGACCCTTTTTTTTTTTTTTGGCAACATATTCTGCAGCCGCCACTGTGCCCTGCTCAAACCAGCGGCCAAGGAACCCCGCAGACAAAAGGCTGTAGGACCTCAGCACCTTCTGCTCCAGCCTTGGCAAAAAGGGACCTTTTCCAGGGCAATCCTGTAGTGGTTGATGTGAGGACTTAAGGCTGTGAAAGAGAGGATGCTGCTCATCGCAAAGAGTCCGATCATGTACCTGGACTTTATCCGCTGCCTGGAGAAGAGAGACAACCAATTAGTCCGACACAGCTTCTTTGCCATACCCAGGTTGGAAAACAGATTGAAGGGGTCAAAAAAACTCAGAAGGCTCCACATGATCTGACATTTGCCTTGTCACAATTTTCTTGACAACCAGAAGGTTGGAGACAGTTTGCTGGTCATCGGGAGCGGCGGCGCGGGAAGACTGATCACCGGGCTGGGGGGGTGAAAGCGCTCAATTAACGGCCTGCTCGTTCTCAAAGCAGTGATTTCTTCAATAACCCAGGATGGTTTTAGTCTGCTCATTTTAGAGGACAAACGTGCTGTAAAACAGTTGCTGGAGTATACAAACATTTCTTAGCTTGCAACCTCCTGATATTGCTTCCGTGGCTACAGAGGTGATCTCCAACTCGAGCGATTTTCGGAGGTTCATCCTCATTCCAGGGCACCTGATTGTATTTGCACAATAATCTCTGCTGCAAAACGCATGGGGGGGGCACATGGTCTTCTTCCTCCAGACTAATTTTTTACAAAACAATTTGCACAATAATCTCTGCTGCAAAACGCACAAGGGGGGGCACATGGTCTTCTTCCTCCAAGCTAATTTTTTACAAAACGAGGCGATGTTTCAAAAAGCCTTTCAAAGTGACACAACAGCTTCAGCAGCTCTGCCCCGGGGGCTGTGTGAAGGACACCTTCCTGCAGGTTCTAGGTAAAATAAAGAGCTTTTTCTCTCTCTTTCCTTGGCGCACAGCCCTGACCTCGCCGGGTCCCGCTGAGCCCTTTGGCCACACAACGTGCCCGGGGCCAGGGCTGGGACATGCTCTCTCCTGTTTTCCTGCAAATTATGGTGGTGGCCTGTGGGGTCACCTCTCCTGGGCTCCCCCTCCTTCCACCACAGCCCCACGGGCTGGCGGGGACCAGGGGGGCACCGGGACACGCCACCCCCTCAAAGGGGAGTGGGGGGACAGGGGCAGCAGGTCGTTTTCCAGCTCTCCTGGGCTCCCCCTCCTTCCACCACAGCCCCACGGGCTGGCGGGGACCAGGGGGGCACCGGGACACGCCACCCCCTCAAAGGGGAGTGGGGGGACGGGGGCAGCAGGTCGTTTTCCAGCCATCCCAGCTGAATACTCGGGCATCATCCAAATTCCAGCTGGAGAACATGAAATTTGCTATCACTTTAACCCCGAGCGTAACTAACGACCGGGTACGAGAGCTCACGCCACAATACTCTATCAACTCATAAAAACCTCACCATCTCTTGAGGGCTCCACCTACAAAAGCTCTGTAGCTTCTTTGGGTGAAGTCCTACCCCAGGTCTCTCACGAGAAAATGATCTATAACTAAAAACATAAGATGGTTTTGTGGTTAGATTTTTTTTCCCCCAGTGCTTTGTTTGGAAAGGACAAAAACATTTTTTTTTTCTGGGAAGTATGAAGAAATAATTTCATCGTATCACTTAATTTAACCATCGAAAGACCTCTGCTTGCCCATTGCCCCCTAAAATCAAACCTGCGTTTAGGCTGATGGTACTGTCAAAAGCATGTAAAACATGTTTGCTGAATAAAAGCAGAAATAATGACCCAAGTTCGAGGCTCACACTTTTAAAAATCCTGGGCCATAATCAACATTGAAATTCCTAGGAAAGCTCAGCCCTGATAGCAAAGTCAATAAATGAAAGCAGTAATTTTTCAAAACATCACAGGCTGCACCGATGGAAATAAAATGGTTTTTCCTTCTGTTGCCAGAAGATTTTAAAGATTTAAGTCCAGTCTGGATCAAAACCCACTTGGGATTCCCACTCCTGGTGGGAAGGCTCAGCTGAACCGTGGGGCGAGCTGGGGTCCAGACCAGAGGGTGACTCCCACAGCCCACCTGGAGCCGGGACACGAGTCTTCTGTGTGGAATTAGGTCATCGGGGCGTTTGTTGGGAAGGGAGAATTACATCATCGCAAGGTTGCTCGTCCTTAGATAAAAGGGTTGCAGCTGTTTTGCTCAGTAACTACCATCAGTTCCGCACTCGGGGTCACGCCGAGGGTTATTTTAATTAAATGCTGCCTCCATCAGCCCCATGTAACCTCCATGTGTGCCCAACAGGGGCTAAACCCCCGTCCTTGAGGGCTGCCTGGGGGTGGGCTGGGCAGAGCCCCCCACTCCGGGCTCAACCCTCACCTTCCTCCCAGGTGGAGCCCAGGCCAGCTCGGCGAGAGCTCCGCTTATTTAACTCCCCGGTACCCACATTTCCAGCCACGATTTCAGCAAAAGAAGAGCAATGTCACATCAAATAACTCACCCCAGGTGGTGCCAGCACGGATCTGGATCCACGGCCCCGGCACCTCGCAGCATCCCTGGCCGGGGAGGAGGGGATGGATGGACCAGACGGACCAGCGCCTGCTCTTCTGCAGGTTGGATGAATATTGGTTAAGGAGAAGAGCTAAGAAGTCATCCCCCACGCTCCTGGCAGCCCTCTGCCGTGCCCAAGGACTACTCACCGCAACAAATGAAAAGCCCTGTTTAAAATAACTAAATAAGGCACTTAAAGGGGTTTTAAAAATTGATAACTAAACGTACTACTGTACGGGATCGATCTTGATTACTGCCCAGGTGGAATTTTTGTCTTCTGGCTTTTTTCAAGGAAGAAAACCCAACGCCCCAACCCGGCCATTAATGAGAAACGTTAAAGGCTTGTTAACAGCATCCTTTCATCAGCCCAAGGCGCTGCCAGCGCCCCGCGCTCACGTCAATTTTCACCTTGTGGTCCAGCTACCGCATCCCGCCCCATCGGCCGCCGCTGATGGAGCCCAGACCCATCGCCCGCCGCTGCTGCCGGCTCCGGGGAGGCTCCTCCAGCCCCCAGCCCCACTTTCGGCTGCCACCGGCCCGTTATTCACACTGCCCGGGGGCTGGTCTGGATCAGGCTCAGGGGGGGAAGTTGCTCCCCATCACCGCATCCCCCCACCCCGGACTGGGAAGGAGCCACGTGGAGGTGGCTGCCCTCCCTCAGCCGTCAGTCCACAGGGATGGGGCCGAGGGTGCCCGCTCCTCACTCCCCCTGTAATAATAATTTGAGGAGGAAAATGGGTTTTGAACACTGGGAAAAAAAAAAAATTAAAAAAAAATTTAAAAAATCAGATTTGCTCCTCGCTAAAAACGGAGCACAACAAAAATAGCGATATTACAAACCAACCCTCTGGAAATCCCAGATTTAAGGGTGGGGAGATCAAGGGTTTTGCTCGGATAGATCTTCTGGAGAAAAAAAAGAAAGAGAAAAACTAAAAAAAAATACTTCTTTTTCAAGGCACAATTTAAGCGTATTTATTTGTTGCTCATCCCCTGCGCGTTGCTGTTTGAAACAAAAATAGCAGCGCGTCCTCCGACAAGCTGTGTGTGCACATCAACACAACTGAAATGTCCCCTCTGCCGTAACGGCCGGCGAGGGCACCCTCAGGAATATTTTCCATTGTTTTTCCAGCCGCGCGGGGCGGAGGGTGCAGCCACCCCACCGGGGCAGGGACAGACACGGCTCCATCCCACCTCGGTGAGAACAGAAAAGGAATTACAATTAAATCTGTAAATGCAATTCTTGGAGGATTTTTTTGCATTCCTGTAAGATTCTTACCGAGAAATTACTCTTGAAATAGTACATAAATCTTACAGGGCTCCCCTTGGATTACTCTGCTTTAAGTTTTTAAGCAATCTTTCCATAGGTTTACTCTTTCATTGCGCTCCCTTTAAGGAAGCAGAGATTCAGCACCACCTTTCACAGCAAATAAACCTTTTAATACCGAGTGTTCCTCTTTGGCCTGGGCGCAATACATACCACAAATATTCTAATTTTAAAATCGGGTAAAACACTGGGAAAAATGATGAAATGTAATAATCTGGGATATTTCTAGAGGACGTAACGATGCACGATGTTAACAGAAAGCACGGTTTGAAGTGACTGCTCCTTGTCTAGAAGTTAAGATCACTTGGAAATGGCAGTGCCGTCCCACCAACTGCTACAGCATGGACCAAACCCCCACGAAACGCTGCCTGGGGCCTGAGAACTGCTGAGAAAAAGCAAAGGGGGACTTTCCTGGGCCGCATCTTTCTCGCCCCGATCAGATGACCAATCCCTCCAGTTCCCAGCGAAGGGATCGCCCGAGAGAAGGAAATTTGGGGGCACGTCTACAAACGTCCCCAACCAAGACAATGAGTGGGTTTTGTGTGTAAGATGCCTCCCGTATGAGCTCATTACGCTGCAGCCCCTGAAAGCGATCTGCGCCCACCCCCGCGCCCGGGGGCCCTTTCCCATTTGCCATTGATACATGGGCTGTAATCTGCATTTTCTCATCCCGGCGTAAAACAGTGCAACCAGTGTCGCTGCCATTCCGCCCTCGATCTGGCGCAGGAAACACAACGCAGCCCTCCCAAAATATTTCTGTTGGCCTCAGCCCGGCGGCAGGAGAGAAAAATAAAGGGAGGGGGGCGGGAGGGAGAATGACCCGCTGCAAAATTCAGCTTCTTCCCTGGTCAAGGGCATCTATTTCATTATAAATGTAGTTCCGCCAAAACAAATATTATTTTTGAATCTTTCATTATCTTGGTCTCTGGCAATGGGGGAAGCAGCATGTGTGGGTATTAGCCGCTGCCCAGCCAGCTGTCGAGCCTGGCTGCGCCGGGGCTCAATGTCAGACCTTCAAAGCGCTGCGAGGCCGAGCCGGAGGAAACCCGATAGCTCAGAGGAACCCAATTCCAGCCAAAAACGCTCCGAGCTGTCTTCTGCCAGCGGGTTGGGCTTGCTTTTCTCCCCCCCTTCGTTTTTTCCACACTATAGAGACAGATACTTGGATGCCCCTGTTTTAATGCATCACCCTCAGCGCGGCGTTCCCCCCGGCGGGCAGGGGATGGGACCCCGGGGGCTGAGAGGAACGAACCCAGCCCGAGCCCTCTGGTTTCTGGGCGCTATTTCATTCTCTACGTATTTTTTAAGACGATTTTTGTTAATTGCTGCTGATGCGAAAAGCGGGTCCTGGCAACGGAGGAGCCCCTTCCCCTGCGCCGGGGCGCCCTCTGTCGGGCAGCGCGGGCACCGCTGCCTCCCCCTGCCTGCTCCTGCCTGTCCCTGCCTGCTCCTGCCTCCCCTGCCTGTCCCTGACTGCTCCTGCCTCCTTCTGCCTGTTCCTGCCTTCCCTGACTGTCCCTGCCTCCTCTTGCCTGCTCCTGCCTCCCCCTGCCTGCTCCTGCCTGTCCCTGTCCCTGCCTGCCTCCCCTGCCTGTCCCTGACTGCTCCTGCCTCCTTCTGCCTGTTCCTGCCTTCCCTGACTGTCCCTGCCTCCTCTTGCCTGCTCCTGCCTCCCCCTGCCTGTTCCTGCCTCCTCTGCCTGTCCCTGCCTGCTCCTGCCTGTCCCTGTCCCTGCCTCCCCTGCCTGTCCCTGCCTGCTCCTGCCTCCCTCTGCCTGTCCCTGACTCCTCTTGCCTCCCCTGCCTGTTCCTGCCTCCCCCTGCCTGTCCCTGACTGCCCCATCCCTGCCTGTCCCTACTCATCCAGTGCTCTCTGCTCCCGCCACAAAAACTCAGAGCCAGGGCAGCATTTTGTGGAAAAGCAGGAATTTGCCTCAAAAGGGTGACGCCGCCCAGAACCCCGCGCCAAGCACGGCTCTACCTGCAGAAATAGAGAGACAGCCCTGGAAAAGCCGACGCCTGCAGAAAAAAACCAGCACGGGATGCAAATGTGAGAGAGGCTAAAGTTTACGTTTGCTGCCCTGTTCTTTTGTTGGTGGCATGTATTATAAAAAAAGAAAAAATAAAATACACCCAAACTGTACATATTATAAGGCTATATTTTTATCTCGGGGTTCTGGTGACACGTACAAACCACTTGAGCTTTGCTTTCGTGGTTTATATTGCCACCAGAAACCCTTGATAAAAATACAGCTTTATATTGTACAGTTGGGTATAGTTTATTTTCTCCATATATCATATACTGTGTTTTATTTATAAACATACACAAAGACACTTGTACATGCAAAGCAGTTTTTTTATTGAAGTAATTCTGAGGTATCAATAATGCTATATTAACTAACGCATCGGAACGCAATAATTTCTCCGTTAGCAATGGCCTTTCTAAAGAGACATCTATGAAAATATGATAAAACACATAAAAAAAAAAAAATCAGTATTTCCACGTTAGAATTTACGATTCCCATACTGAAAATTTCAGCTTCTGGTGGCTCATACTTGCAGAGAACCCTGCTTAAACCACCTCAAAACTGGGCTTTAATACCTCTTGAAGACCCAAATCCTTCCTGCAGAGAGGCTGCGGGAAATAAAGCTTCACCCAACAGAGAAATGCAAAAAATCTAAAGGAAAAGGAAAAATTCAAACGCCGAAAGAAAACGTGCTGCTGCTGAAGAAGCAACTATGATGGGTTGTTCGATATTTTGCCCAAGTTGTGCTAATCAAACTTACTTAAAATAAACTTTTCATACCATCTGCCAGCAGCGTCCCTTCCGCTGCTTCTTGCACCATTCACAGGGGCAAAAATATTATTCCCATCTTTTGGAATTCTAACAGAAAAAAGCCAGGAACAAGCAGCTCAGCAGCCGTTTGCTTTTCCACCCATCCTGGGGGGCTCCGTTCCCTCCCATCGGGGTAAATAAATCCCAGTTCCTGGCTGGGGGGGACGAGGGAGGGCAGGGACCAGCCGGGGCTGGCGGCTTCCTCAGGGGGGAGGCTCACACCTCGGATTCACCACGTCCCTCCCACTCCCTTATCCCAGCTTTAATGGACATTAAAAATAGAACAAAACAGGGCTGGAGATGGGAACAAAAATCCGTGCACAACAAGGCCTGGGCGGCTGTAGTCATTCTGCTGTAAAATGTAAAAACAAGAAAGGGCAGAGGAGCTGCATCCCCCAGGACGCATCCCGCCGTTTTAATATAGTGGTGCCACCGCGCATTTCGCTCCGGATGTTGCATTATATTTATATGTCACTCAAATATTTACCATTTTTCCTGGGTTCTGCCGGGTGCTGGGAGAGCGGGGCCTACGTGGGGGCTGCTCGGCAGCCGGGGCTGGGCCCCATCACAACGCCCACTTCTCTCTCTGCAGCTTCTCGTGCGACAAAAGCCACTCTTTCATGGGGCCTCCTCCTCCGTAGTGGCCGCTCTGCCCGCTGCTGAGGATCACCCTGTGGCACGGGATGATAATGGGGATCTGCAGAAAAAAACACAACAAAAAAAGAAGGGTGAGGGGAAGGGGAACCCATAAACCCACCGCTGAACCAGGCCATTAGACCAGGAGGGACGGGGATGGAAGGAGACACGTTGAGGACCATCCCGGTGGAGCATTGGCCATGGCCAAGGACAGGGCAGTGGCAGCAATGGGGCCATCACCAGCTGGAACGGCACCGAGCACTGGGAAGACCAACCCAGTTCTCAGGAAAAAAATAAGCCTGGACAAAAAATTAAATACATAAAAAATGATATGAGGTCTTAAAAGCGTCAGACACGTGGATGGAAGGAGACACGTTGAGGACCATCCCGGTGGAGCATTGGCCATGGCCAAGGACAGGGCAGTGGCAGCAATGGGGCCATCACCAGCTGGAACGGCACCGAGCACTGGGAAGACCAACCCAGTTCTCAGGAAAAAAATTAGTCTGGACAGAAAATTAAATACATAAAAAATGATGTGAGGTCTTAAAAGCGTCACACACGTAGGACTTGGGGGTGTTGGTGGATGAGAAGCTCAACAGGACCTGGAAATGTGTTCTCACATGGTGAGAAGTGTCCCTGCCCAGGGCAGGGGGTGGCACTGGGGGGGCTTTAAGGTTCCTCCCCAACTCGATTAAATACATAAAAAATGATGTGAGGTCTTAAAAGCGTCACACACGTAGGACTTGGGGGTGTTGGTGGATGAGAAGCTCAACAGGACCTGGAAATGTGTTCTCACATGGTGAGAAGTGTCCCTGCCCAGGGCAGGGGGTGGCACTGGGGGGGCTTTAAGGCCCCTTCCCAACCCAAACCATTCTATGATTCTATATATAAAATGCCATATACACCCCCCCGCTATACAAAATCTCTGCAAGAAGCAGATGTTCCCCCCCAGCTCCAGCAGCCCAGGGTGGGTGACGAAGCCCCACAGAGCCCACAGGCACAGGAGCTGTGGGACCACACCATTAATCACCATCCTGGGATGAGGAGAGGCCACATTTCTGGAAAAATAAAACAGAAGTGTTGGTTGGAGGGAGCTTCCCCAGCCCTGCTCCCCCAGCACATCCCTCCCCTCCCCTCAGCACCTCCACGGGCGCCGCGCAGAAATCCTATAGCAGAACAAGGCACTATTTATTATTTAACAGCGAGTCAATCCAAAATGGGTTGTGAATTTTTAAAACCTACAACAGGAGCGATTTAATTCACACCTAAACCAATTTGAGAACTTTTTTTTTTTTTACTTTTTTTCTTTTTTTTTCCCCCTCCTCGTGCCTTTCTACTTTGCATCATTTACAGCCCAAATGTCACGGATTCTGGAAAATCAATGCAAGAAGTTACATAATAGACTGATAATGCAGACAAGTACATAAATGCGGGGTTTTTTTTTTTTTTTTTTTCTCTTATTTTTTATTACAGGTGATTATCATAGTTGAAGTACACACCATAAAAAATGCAATACATCATCTCTAATCACGCCATACGCGTTTCCGTAACTGCACGATAACTCGATGGCAACGATAGAGCTGCGAAAACACTGACTCGCTAAAAAGTGCCGTTTTCACAGATTTGGATGTTTTAAAGCCAGAGAGCATAATTTATTTATATACAGACACACAGACAAATTAGGTACTTTACACTGACTTATTTCAATCCCATTCAATAGTTATTTCAGTACGGTTCACACCGTGCTCGTATCTGAGCCGGGGACACCGAGACCCCAAAGTGGCTGCACAGCTACTGCCAGACCTTTGTCAATTGGGGTGTTTTTTGGGGGAGATTCCTTTGCTTTCGTTAGGTAATTTCCATGGCTGACATTTAAAATCTCAGTCTCAGCCCACAGGCTATCGCATTAACCGGGAATACACATAGGTGCTTATTGTTAATCAAGGTTTAATAAAAAATGCTTATAAGAGCTGCTTTATTTGGAGCTGGCAAAGCCACCAGTGAATTCTGCATCCGTGACAGCTCTGGTGAGCACCAATAAAGCCTTTACTCCAGACTGTGCTGTCCCATGCTCGGTTTATGACTTCTCCAAAGAAGTTGAGGTTTTTGCAAGTGTTTTTCTGCTTTGGGATTTCTCCATCTTTCCAATCCATGTGTGCAAGTTGCTGCCAGCGAATTTTCTGGGGTGACAGCACCATAACAAACCGTAATGATACATTATAAACAAATCTCCGAGCTTAATTTGCAATTCTTTAAAAAAATAAATAGAGTAAATTAGGGTATTTTGATGGTAAGGCTATAAATCTCACTACGGACAGGGGCCAAAAGCTCCTTCTGGTAAGTTGGTGGCTTCTCCTGCTACATTGTGCGAGAAGATGGAAGATCTGCCCAAATGGGGGGAAAAAATGGACTTTATTTTCAGGTGGTCAGAGCTGGCACGTCACACGGGGTGTCGGATGATCCTGGGTTGGTGCAGGACACCTTCACAAACTCAGGAACGCGTGGCTGAGCGTTACCATCAAGCAAGAGGATGAGGGTTTGCAATAATGCAGCTTTTTCCACACCCAGAATCAAGAATTTCATCCCCAGTTTGCCCCAACACGGGCAAGTGCCCGCGCATCACCCTCCACAGCCTCGGATGTAAAAGAAAGTGTGGTACAGAAGGCTGTAATTTAAAAATATTGAATATTGCTTCAGTTTGGCTTAATTGTGGTGACAACTTTCAGACTACTAAAATAATTAAACCTGCTAAAATTTATTAGGGCCCTGAGGACATTTTAGAGGGAGTACTACCCTAGTCTGGAGCTTTAATGCCTCGGCTACATTTAATGTAATTTTTATCAATAACCAAGCAGCTCATAATATTATAGCTCCACTGAAATCTTCATGCTGTGAAATCTAATTCGTCTAACGCGCGAATCCATCACTTACACAGACCCTACCTCAAAGGCTATAAAACTTCCAAACCCATAGATTTGTCTCCAACAACAACAACAACAACAACAAAAACCAACATGAAGGGGCCCCTCGGATCGATACCGGAGTCCCTCTGATTCGGGCACCAGCTGAATATTTTCTCCAACTTCGCTTTTGTTCTTCTGGGTAGAGGCCCACAAGGGAAAGAGCTTGTTTTCACTCGCAGCCTCATCAATACCTAAATCCTGGTGAACAAGTGACACTGAGAAGCTGTAATCAATAGCTCCCTGTGCGTTTTTTCTTCTGGTCAAATGGTTCAGCGCTACTGACAGCCCTGACACTCGGAACATGATGCTAAATCTTTATCAACAGCCATCTGGGTGACTGGCAGAACAAGGCTCGGGCGGTCATTAACGCTCGTGGCAATCTGTGAATAAACTAACTCCTCGAGAAGGCGTTTGTTTAGGGAAAAAAAAAAAAAAGAAAGAAAGAAAGAAAAAAAAAGGTGGGGAAAAAAAACACCCCTCCCTGCACGAGGCATCGATCGCCTTTGAACTGCATTTAGCAAATTCCGTGGGAGGACGGAACGGAGGCGCTCGTTAGGAGTTTCTCATTGGAGGTGAGGGAAACCTCCCATCCCCAACCCACCGTATGGACGGGCTGGGGACCACCAGGAACTGCCAAACCATCAAAAACCACACCAACCAGGATGGAAACAGCTGAAATATCCAGTTACAACACACAATGAGAAGCACACTTAGAAAATAAATCACCTTTTGGTTTGCTTGTGTCCTGTGGGTTTTTCTCCCCCTCTTCCCTGACAGAACCAATGTCTCTCAGGACAGATCCTGGGCTATTGCTGGCCACCCCAGGAACTAAGGCACAAATAATTTTAGGTGTCCCCAACATTTCAAATTCCTACTTCTCCTAAATGCCTGATTATTTCTTCCTATCTCCGATGGTTAAAACATTTTTGCTGAATATCCTTGACTTAGGATGGATGGAGTGTCCAGTTGTACCCTTGGCTGGGCTTTAGCCTAAACAGTAACACAACTGGGGAGAATATCATAGAATCATAGAACCGACCCTTGGCTGGGCTTTAGCCTAAACAGTAATGCAACTGGAGAGAATATCACAGAATGGTTTGGGTTGGAAGGGACCTTAAAGCCCCCCCAGTGCCACCCCCTGCCCTGGGCAGGGACACCTCCCACCAGACCAGGTTGCTCCAAGCCCCCTCCAACCTGGCCTTGAACCCCTCCAGGGATGGGGCAGCCACAGCTTCTCTGGGCAACCTGGGCCAGGCTCTCACCACCCTCACACCAAACAAGTTCTTCCCCACATCTCAGCTCCATCTCCCCTCTTTAAATGTCAAATCCTCTCCCCTCCTCCTAGGGCTCCCCTCCCTCATCCAGAGTCTCTCCCCAGGAAAAACAACGACCGCCGTCAACAGAGCGCTGGAGACGTCTTATTTAAGGCACAGAACAGTCATTTAAGATGGCCTTGGACTAATCAGCCTAACACTCGCCATTTCCCATGAGTCTCTGTGATTTCTTTTTGATCCTCCTATAGTAGTCTAATGAGATTTTTAATTGAACTTTATGGGTTCCCTTTGAGGACCACAGACCTCGCAATCAATCTGCGCCGCGGTAAACTATGTGAAGTTTTCCTCGCGAAAGGTGAGCCGTCCCCGCCACGGCCTTGGCATAAATTGAGGCAAAGACGTCGCATCTTTCAGCTGCTGCTGGCACCTCTTCCACCTTCTCATAAAGTTGAAGGTCACCGCATGAATTATGTGAAGCAGCCCAACTGCAGCGGGGAACCTGTGGAATGTGCGCTTCCAAAACTACAGACCAAGGCCTGATCCTCTAGAAGGGAGAAATCTCCTGGTGTTTTGGGGGAAAAGGCGAGATAGTGAATATTCCCAACACCTTTGAGTAACAAAGCAACGGCAGGCTCGGGCTGATTTCAAATGCTCGTTGTTACTGTTATTACTGTCCTCATTAAATCATGTTTATGATGTAGTCATCATGTTTATAATGTCCTCCTTTAATCACGGGAAGCATCTCAAGGTGCAAACACATCACGGTTTCGCCGTTGTGCCCAGCTTCGCACCAACCCTCAACAGAAGCACCCACTTTTAGTCCACATTCACTACTACATCCACATTCACACACTACAGCATAATATTACAGCATGAGTCCGCAATCACTGCTACGACACACATTCCCCACAACAGCATTCACCACTTTCTGCCTCTCTCCTGCGAACGAAACCAAACCACCCATCTGCTGCTTAACAAAACACCCCATTTCTGCCTCAAGGCTGAGGGGATCGCTCCCCAAACCCAGTGCTCACCTCCCGGGGGGTAACAACCCCTCTCCCCGTGCCCAGACCCCACTGGTGCTGCTGCTTCACGAGCTCCTCAGTTGGATCCTGAGCTCAGTACCTCACCTCAGATAGAGAATCAGAGAATCATAGAATGGTTTGGGTTGGAAGGGACCTCAAAGATCATCGAGTTCCAACCCCCCTGCCATGGGCAGGGACACCTCCCACCAGACCAGGTTGCTCAAGGCCACATCCAGCCTGGCCTTGAACACTTCCAGGGATGGAGCATCCACAGCTTCTCTGGGCAACCTGTTCCAGTGTCTCAGTATCTCAGCCTGTGTTTTATAGGGGCACAAGGTGCAGGGGGACCCTACGGCTCCGTGCAGGCAATACCATGAGACACTCAAATAATCTTTAAGGGGTTTAAGCCTCTAAGCTGAAGGCAGAAGCACACCCTGATATTTGAGGTGTGTACCCGATTTTCCGACGGCAGAGCTCACAGGAGCAGCACAAAGGCACGTCTCCTCACCGCCCTGCATCCCACTCGACAACACAGAGGATTTTAATGCGACGGAACGCTCTCCGATATAATACGGTGTACATTAAGATAAGGCAATACAATGCAAACCTGCAGGAAGCAGTTCTCAAAGAATAACAATCTAGTGTTGTGCAAAAGGATATGTAATTGCTATCGCCTCGGAATGTACCCGGCTCTGCCCTCAGGCTGCAGTGGAGCAGCAGCATCCAAAGTAGCAGTAACAGCAGGTTGTGGTGTGAAAATTCCTGCTTTTTCCCCTGTGAGGAAGGATGAAAATAGTTCTGAAAATATACAGCAAAGCTACTGCAATTTTTTTTTTTTTTTAAACGGGGTCCTATCTTATTATTGCTATTTCCCATCCCGTGCTGCGGCTGCAGTGGTTTCTGTCCCCAGCAGAAAATTTTTAAGCACATTATAGATAATAATGTGTAGCTTTAGGGGAAGAAAGAGCCGTATTAATATAATACCGCCCCAATATTTCACAATAGAAAGCTGATGATAAAAAATAATCAGTACTGTAATGACAGCCCTGCCCGTTCCAAGGCACATTTTCACCACTACACATCTCCTGTAGTTAATCTGTGAGTTCACACGTGTTCTACACGCAAACACACGCCTCGTGCTTTTGTATTTCACTGTCAGCACCTCTTTGCTGCGCTTCTCGCTCTTCCCATATAAATCTTTACCTGGTCCTTCAGGCCTATAAGCCAGAACATGCAGGGTGACTGTGTGTAATAGACAGGTTGATTGTATGAATGAGGAGAAATATAAAGATCATACATAGCACTGCAAAAAAACCCCCACACTTTACTATTTCTATATGTAAAGCCACCTGAAAACAGATTTTCTAACCCACTTTGCAGCTCCAGGTCGCAGTCTCGTCTGTACCTTATGAAAGAAACTACTGAGGGGACCGAGTGGGAACACAACGCAGGAGGTCAAAGATTATGGCAGGTCTAAGGCTGGAGAGAAGGAGGGGGATTCGGGTATGGAAAAGACACGTGTTGCTCAGGGCAAGTGGTAATGAGGGGAAATATGTCGAAGAATCGCCAAAAAGGCCACAGTTATTTATTTTTTTCAAGGCAAGCAGCAAGGGAAGGCAGGCGGTGCCTTGACCGACTCTCCCTTCCCTTGCACAGGGACCCGTCCGGCCCCACATCAACCCCCGTGATTCATAAATACACCTGGAAATCTAAACCTGAACAGCTGAAAGGGAAAGATAATGACCGGGAAGGCAGAAAAAGAGGGCAAACACACTGTTTTTCCCAACCCACAGGCCTCACCTGGAGCGCTGCTCCCTCCAATTGGTTCAAATTCAGGCAACTCACCTGCAGCTAATGGGGAAATGCCATTTACAGCTGCTTTGGAGCACGTGGGGGGAAAAACCATATTGACAATTAAGGGATTTGATTCAAATGTGTACCTACATGAATCTAAAATCCCTCTTCTTCCACGTTTTCAGAAACGTATCCACTCCAGAGAGACAGACTGCTGTTAACACAACCAAAGCTACTCATCCCCTGTTCAAATAGGGTCCGTGTCAGGGCAGGAAAGACTTCCCTCACATGAAAATATATAAGAAAGTTTGCGAACAACAACGTGTAGAGGGTGAAAGAACCATTCTATGGTTCTGTGATGAAATACAAGAAGCGCAATGTTTCTTCCTCAAATCCAACGCCATAAACGGTGGGGAATAAATCACATTAAACTGGGTTGTGCGTTATTGCTGATTAAAAACACTTACTGACCTTATTACTCATGGTAGACCAGTTTTCATAGCAGATAAATTTAATCTAATGACATTTAGCCCGCAAAGCTCTCTAAATCCACCACCACCTTCCACCAACTTGACTTAGAAGTTGAGGTGAACTTACGGGGTTGCTCTTCATGGCTCCCCCCACGGCTCTGGCCGCGCGGCCGTTGCCCGCCAGCTCCGCTAACCGCTTGTAGGAAACGGCCTCCCCGAACTTCACCTCTCTCAGCAGGGTCCACAGCACTTGCCCGGTGAAGGAATCTGCAAAGAAGAAGAAGAAAGCGCTGTTGGTACGGGCAGCTGGGGAAAAAACACCACCCCAAGATGGAAGACTCAAACCCCCCTCCAACGCAAAGCCGGAGCCTCTCAACAGCAGCTTTGCAATTTAAATTTAAACAGCCCCAATGCACTGTCCTGTTATTGTGTCCTATATTACTACATTTAAATACATGATTATTAGAAGGAGCGCTTGAAGTAACCGATCACTATAAAAAAAGGATTTAAGGCTTTGATTTTCCTATATTTTTAATTTGCTTCGAGTACAATTATCCCGTTAACTCGTACAATGTGGTTTTTTTCCCATTAAATTGGCGGAGTACAAATTAGCATAGAGTCAAATTAAAAAGGCGAGGAATAGCCGGCTCTACCTATTTCCGCGCAGCCCCGGCCTCTCCAGCTAATTTCCAACTTCAGCTGGGACGTGTGGCAGAAGAAGCCCTAGAGCCAGCGGGGCCCGTACCATCCCGGCTGACTGGGTTTTACAGCCCAGACCCCCCCGAGCTACGGCCACACGTAAGGACTAGCTGTGACCTTGAGTCTACAGCACATCCTTAATGACACCCGGAAAAAAAAGAAAAAAAAAAGAAAAAAAGAAAAAAAAAGAGAAAGAAACAATGTCTCTCCCCATTATTTTAATTTTAATGCGCCAGCAAATTGCTTCGAAGCGTTCCAATTGCGGAAATAATGAAGAAGCAAAAGGCACTTGGACCAGCTTTCGCCGGCGGCTCAGGGTTTTACCTTCCCAACCCAGGATTGTTTTAGGAAAGGAAACGTGACAGCCCTGCCCGGGCTTCACTTGGGTTGAACACCTCTTGCTCTTCCAAGGCGCTTGGAAAAGCTTTGAAGATGTAACTAGTGAATAACTTACTGCGAGGAGCGAGCTGGTGAAGAAAATGAAAAGGAAAAAAGGAGGGAAAAAATAAAAAGGAAAAGGAAAAGAGACCCCTTCCCCCAGCTGAGAGCTTCAGCCTCCTGCTTTGGCAAAGAAACAAACTGATTAAAAACATTTTCTTTCTTTAGTTGTCAAAAAAAGACATTGATTACGTTACATAGGAACAGAGCGAAATGTGATTTTGTTCTTAAAGGAAACCCATACACCATTATGTGTGTGTTAAATAATAAAAATCACTTCTTAACTGAAGGGAATGATAATCACTTCATTGAAAAAATCTGTTTAGTCTTTATTATAACATTAAGCAAATTAAACATCAGCATAATCCAGGTGATACGAGAAAAGGGTCATCAAAGAAATTAACTTTGTTGTTCATTAATTTACATGGATTAGTAGAGGGCAAAGAGATAGCAAATCTGCTCTAGTTTTTTATGATATAATTTCAAACTGTACACCATTTGTGGCAGTAGGGTGACTTTGGGGTTAATCAGACTGATTTGTCCTTTTAATTGCTTTCTATTCAAAGAAAATTCATTAGATAATGTTCTCTTCAAAATTCATGAATCAATTTAACTGAAGAAACCACATTAACAGCTTTGGGTTCATTAGCACAAGCAGTTGTGTTACTCGCTGATTGCTGGGAGGGTTTCCTTAGGCAAACAGATTTTGTTTACTGTGATTCCTTCAGAAAGGTTTATTCCAAATCAAATTGTTACTTATTATTTTTTTAACCTCCTTTTTAAGCCGGCAAGAGGAGTGTTAACCTCGCCCGCAGAGGGGTCTCGGGGAATTGCTGCCTGATGTCATCTTCTAAATCAATGACACACGGTGACTGCGCGTCACCAGGGCCCCGAGCCCAAAGAAATCCCCTTTTTTGGCCATAATTTTTGGCAGGACGTGACTTTCTGAAACCTGTTGGCACAGGAGGGGAAGCGGGGGCAGCTCCAGAGCCCCGCATCCCCAGCAATAACACCACCCTGCCCCGTGGTACCCAAATGATTGAGCACCTTTTCACAGGCCGAGAGAGGGACAGAGATTGTGCCCCCGTGACGCGCCGGGGCAGAGATTTCCCTCCTTTAACTGTACATTTTTCACCAGAGAGCACTTACTGTCTTCTGCACCCACACAAACCACTCTCCAAGTTATAGTTCAGAAGAATGAAATATTCAGCCATCACGCACATCATTTTATAAATGTATCTGAAAACTCAATTTCATCCTGTAGGGAGCAAATGCATTAATTAGTTTAAGCAGCTCGAAGAGACAGTGCCAAAGACTGTTATTAAACTGTCTGCAAGTGTGAGTGCCTGTAAGCACAACCTGCCCAAATTAGATGGCTGAACTTTCACCAATCTCCAGCGCGTGCCAACATTTTATGCTGTTAAATATCGTTATAAAGCGCTGTAAAATACACACATAAAAATTAACACACGCGCGCGCGCACAAATTCTCTCATTCCACAGAAACACTTCATCCCTCCCCAGCTGAGGATGCCCACGTCGCTCCAGAGGGGCAGATGCTGGCAGAGTCATGGCTGGACTCAACCACATCATGGGAATGGGAATAGCAGAGGTCTTCTCCTTCCTCTGCTCCCACCTATGCTGTCCATGCTCCCTCCAGGTGACCAGGCTCTAGACCTCCCTCTTGCCAAGGAACACCTTATTATTTCTCACCAATACACCCCTATATAATGGATCATAACGACAAAGCTGTGTTTCTAGAGTGTATTTCTGTGGCACAACTAAAGGAGTGATTCTCCTTGAAAACATGTTGCATTTTTCCCCAATAGAGAAAAACATTCGACAATGTTGCATTTTTCCCCAATAGAGAAAAACAATCGACATTCATTCTACATTTATCTATAGATAAATTAAAGTCAACCGCAGTGAATTTTGACTACAAAACTAGCAACCGTTCAAATAGGTGTCCTAACCAAAGCATTCAAAAATTCAAAAACCCAAACCAAGCCAGCACGCTCCTTCCAACGTACTTAATTTATCTATAGATAAATGTAGAATGAAAGTCAACCGCACTGAATTTTGACTACAAAACTAGCAACCATTCAAATAGGTGTCCAAACCAAAGCATTCAAAAATGCAAAAACCCAACCCAACCCAAGCCAGCATGCTCCTTCCAACGTAGTGTCTTTGGTGAACCCTGAAGTGCCCATTTTTGCCCCAACACAAGCCCTGCACCATCTCTTCTACTATTTTCCAAATTTTTCTGCAGATACAGTTGTGTAAATACCCAATGACACCCCAAACATCAGCTCATGAACACTAGGCAGCCCATATGAAGACCAACAGGGTAGATGAAGAGCGTTGGATGATGTGGCTCAGGTGGTGTCTCATGCTCTCTCATCGTGTCGTGATGTTCCCCTCCCTGAGCAGTGGAGAACCTGGGCTGGGG
>NW_015090865.1:6473587-6476087 GCF_001431845.1 Calidris pugnax | reverse complement strand
TTTCATATTTTATGGTTATTTAATACCACACAACATTCTTTCCTGTTCTGCAAAGGACACAGAATAGTCCTTCCAGAGACACCACGCACCAGCTCTGCTGCAATTTCTAAGCGACTGGGCCAGAAAATTAAATTTGTATTTTTCCATTCAAGATAGAAATAAATGAGGGACTCGTCTCTATTTCACTTTGTCAGAGAGCTGGTACTCACCAAGAACTTTCCCTGGGCGGCTTCTCAATTCTCCTCTTTGGCTGCAATTTGCAGACTGAGCGTGGGAACCGAACTCTGCTCTCACACGGCAAAAACGATCCCTACCCAAGGGCCGTGTGTGGCAAGAGACCACAACTCCCCATTATCTGGCTTAAAACTTGAGACATTACTGCAGGAACACACTCTCTTTTTCTCATTTTTTTAGACCTCAACCCTCTTTTTTCCCATTTCTTGGAGTTCTTGTTATTGCCTGTTCAAAGCCCCACAGCCGATGCCAGGCTTGGGAAGGTCGCTCCTCTCCTTCTCTGGAGAAAAAACTAAAATTAAATTCAATTTACCTCCATCTGTATTGTTGGAACTGAACAAAAATGCAGTCTCCAATGTCTAACTCTGATCTAACTCCTTCCCGACTTGTCCTGTTATCGAGACACACAAGCCTGCCCACAGCTCCTAAATAAATCACAGAAGATGTAGTTTCCTAATTACACTGGGATTTGGGAAGGGTGGGCAGGACCATCTGGTTAGAGTTAGATGGGAACAGGCTGGGAGGTTCTGCAGAAAACTTCTGAAGATTTATAGATGTGCTGGAAGTGTCATTCTGGTATCAATGAACTCAAAATACAAGGTGAAGAAAAAGGATTCAGCCACTCACAGGTGTTGATAAAGCACAATTTCCAATCCATACCTATAAATTAGGTTTACTACCATCAAAATCTCAAACTCATCATGACCTTCAGTCGGAGGCCTTGGCTCAGGATCATCAGGATTAAAGCTAAACCTGGGAGCACCGATGACCCACAAACTGGGTGGCTTTGGAGAGATAAAGTGACAACCCCAAACAAGGAGCGTGCATCCCCCCAGCCCTCTATTCCCACACACAAAATCTAAAACCACCACAAAACAAACATCAAACTCTGGGCCCTGAACTTTGTGCATATGTCCCACAAGATATTTTTTTTTTATTATTATCTCAGGGCAACACTAAATTGGATTATTTCGGAGAAGGGAATTGTGCACCTCTTTCTTTGAAATAGCACTTTCAGAGCCATGGTTTATCGCTGGATTCTGCCAGCACAAATATTCTGGTCGTTCTCCTCCTGGTGGGCAGATGGACCTGGGTGGGACAGGGGGAGGGAGGCTGGGATGTCCCATCATCTCTCCTGTAGTTTTCAGGCCTAATTGCTTTTCCTCTATAATTCCACTTAGAATTCCATCAATGAGGTGGTTTTTACGGTTCAATTTTTCAATGTGGCCCCAAATAGCCACTCCCAGATGACTCTGGATCAAGAAATCTGCACCCTCCGTTGCTTTGTGAAGATCGTGTTACCAAAGATAACCTGCCCTAGAAAATTAATGTATGAAACATACAATGCAGACGTGCTCCACTGTGTGAACAGAGTACAAGATCTTCGCTTGTCTAAAATACAAACAGCAATTTCTTTAGATTTAAGTTTCTTCGTAAACGTGCACGTTAAAAATAATATTCATTAAGTTGCTTAACTGTAATAAAACACAACTATTTGCTTACTGCATACAAATTAAGTCAGTATCAAAGTACCGATTTTCTTTTGAGTTTGTATTAATTTATTATTGAATTATAAATATCTAATGTATGAAGCTAAACACTTACATAGCACTTTACAAACACTAATTCACAAATGATGCAACATCTTTTCAAGGCAGATATGAAAGCAGCAGCAATTAATGCCTACAATCTTCTGGCTTCAACCTCAAAGTTGGAGTGGTTTTTTTTTTTAGTTTTTCTTTCTTTTTTTTAAGGAGCGTGTATTTAAGCAGTCAGAAAAACAACTGTGAATACTAAAGTGTAATTTCATGAAGTCACTTAGAGCCTCTTGGCTGATATCAGTGCCACCACACACAGCTGCTGAAGAATCACAGAATGGGTTGGGTTGGAAGAGATCTTAAAGATCATCTCGTTCCAACCCCCTGCCCTGGGCAGGGACACCTCCCATCAGACCAGGTTGCTCAAGAACTGCAATTTGAATTCATAGAATCCTTATGGTTGAAAGAGACCTTTAAGATCATCAAGTCAAGCCATTAACCCAACACTATCAAGTTACCACTAACCCATGTCCCTCAGCACCACATCTGCCCAGCTTTTAAATCCCTCCAGGGATGGGGACTCCACCACTGCCCTGGGCAGCCTCTTCCAAGGCCTGACAACCCTTTCCATGAAGAAATTGTTCCTAATATCCATCCTAAACCTCCCCTGGTGCAACTTGAGGCCATTTCCAATTCCTGAGATTCAAATTCTTTGAGCAGACATCCTG
>NW_015090865.1:6451087-6471087 GCF_001431845.1 Calidris pugnax | reverse complement strand
TGTATTTATAAAATCCTTTCCTTTTATCTTGATTATATAGGTTTTTATTAAGTAAGGGTGCAAAGGTTACACAGGGCTGCATGTGTGGCAAGCAAGGAAACAAATCAAAGGAAAAATGAATTAAATTACACTTATTCCTCCCCGGTCTGCAATGGTAGGAGGGTGCTAAGGTCTGGGGCTTCGGGTGAAGCTGATGACCACCAGACTCCCGATACAAGAAGTCTTTTCCCTACGTGGGTATTTGTTTTTCTCCTCCTTAAATCCTTGCCTTTTTCATCTAAATCTCACACACAAGCAGCAATGTCAAAAGTTGACTTCATAAAGAAGCAGCCCATAACTGCGGCTTTTACAGCTGCAGATCAGAGTGAAACAGCCCCAACCTTGGTCCAGCTGCGGTTCCACACAAAGGGATGAAGATGGACTCCATAAAGCATCCCAGATTTCTGCTGGATGAATCATAGAATCATACAGGTTGGAAGAGACCTATGAGATCTTGGAGTCCAACCATCATCCCAACACTGGAACACTCACCACTGACCCATGTCCCTCAGCACCACGTCTGCCCGACTTTTAAATCCCTCCAGGGATGGTGACTCCCACCTCAGCCACGGTTACTCTTCAAGGCTCCACCAAAACCCCCTGAAGCACAAGGAGCTGCGGTTCCTCTGCCATCTCCAGAATCAGTGCATCCGAACGGTTTTGCCTAAATCCCCACAGTCTGCCAGGGACAGCAGCCAAAAGGGCATTTGATAGGGCCTGGATTGCCAGAAATGGCTTAAATTTGAGAACTTATTCTATAAATACTACTCTCAAATAAAGAGTGTGCCTTAAAAAACGCTAAAACTCACACTATCTTCCACTGAAAATGATGGGGATTTTGCTCTGAATTCAAACAAACTGGGTCAGGAATCTTGTAAATATTGAATATTGTAAATATTCTTGTTGTTTGTTTGGTTTTTTTTTTTTTTTTTTGATACAAATAGTTGACACAAAGCGATGGGCCAACTGGGCTGGAAAAAGAATTTGAGAACTAAAAGTAACTGGGCTAATTTTTTGGTCTTGTTTTCATTTGAGAAGGTTGGAGAGGATTGATTTCTGCTTGAAGAAAACTGTAGGAGAGTATTGGATTGTAAAAATCCATTAAATGTCTAGTAAAACAGTGACTTTCTGCTTATCAAAACTATTCTCACATGAAATGTTAATAAAAGAAGGCGCCAGTCTCTGGAATTTGAATTTTGTGTTGGCAGACAGAAATATGAAAGCTTGTCATCTCTTTGCACTTGAATCTGCCATGTCCAGATATGTGAAGTACTAACGTTTTCGAGCAGATTATTTCATATTAAAATATTTCATATTTAAAATAACACTTTCTAAAGGCCTAAATAGAAACGTATTTGCATGTCTGATGAAGCTGCAGGAATGAAAAAGGGAAAGTCAGAAACATTTCTCAACTTTTTTTTCCTTAGCCTCTACTCAGGATGGCAATGCCTGGAGTATGGCAATGGATGAGGTGGCCTTGCCTGGCCTGGGGCTTGGTCATTGCATTCTTCACACTGAACTGGTGGGAGGTAGGGCTGCACCGAACCTGCCAGGCAAAACTGACTTATTTTCTATATATATAATTAAATAGAACTAATTATATATAGAGTATAAATAAATAAATAAACAAATTTTTATCAATATAAATACCTGACTAAATACCTTGTCCCTGAGCAGGTACGTACCTGCAATACGAAAATACATACTTAGAAAAGTTCCAGACAAACCCAAAAACCACTTGTCTTGCTTTAGCCCCCTGTTAGGCCACATATCATCCTGGTGCTTCCTCCTCTGCTTCTGGGGCTCCTGAAAAGTAGTTTACTCATTCTTATCTTTTAAAGAATGACATTTTTACCAGCCATTTCTTTCCCACTGAATGTGAGTACAGAGTTGCTGTCCTATTATTTACAAACAGGCACCTGAAGCTGCAAACTTTCTAGCTATATTGGCTGTATCTCAACAAAGTCAATGATTTTTATGACATTTTTTTCTTAAGTCCATAATTGAAAGCAAGGGAAAACAGATCTGTATTCATTGCAATACTGTAAATGCTTTTCTAATTTAAATAATCTTTATATATTGAAAAAGTCTTCGGTTGAATCGTATGTGATAAAAATTTACTCTTAGGCTATAGTGCAGACTGTAATTAGGGTAAGCAGCACAGTGATTAAAAACATTTTTAAACGTAAGCATTCCTGGGACACTGAATTTCTTGTCTCAGAAGTAACCAAATTAACAGCCCCACAGTCTTTGGAAAACCTGCTCTTGGATTTGAGCATTCCAGCCATGGAAAGGATAAAAAAGACTTTGGTCTTTGTTGAGTTATAACAAGAATGCATAAAATCTACTTTCCTTTCTTAATTTGCAGCAGACTTTTTTAAAAAAATAGATTAGAATGTGCAAAACCAGTAAAACAAAGAAGTGCAACCAGGTGCCATGGGCAGGAGGGTGGAAGAGTGACCAAGATGCCATTAATGGAAGGATTTTCTCCACAGGTGCTTTCTAGAGGGAGAGGTCCAACACCACCCGCAGAGACCAGGATGGAAGGACGGGTGGACGAGTCTGACCCCACAGAGGTGACACCAGAAAGGGCACAGGTTCTTCAGCCCATCACTGACATTTCACAGCGTGTTTCGCTGTCCTTTGGCGGGGACCGCGCCAGGTTTCGAGCCTTTGGTTGGAGTTTCTGAACGAGAAGGCTCCCAGGAAATCACAGGGTAATTATTGATTACAGGCCTGGGCAGGGAGCGAAGTCATCTTGAAGGGAGAATGGAGGTACTATCAGCTTCTTTGAAGACTCTCTGCTCCCATTATGTATGAGGTGTTTCATCAATATCCCTTCTTGGACGAACGACATGCATTATGCAGGGGAAAATTCAGCTACTAAGCCGGCTTGCAAAGCTCTCCTCTCCTCTCTCCATCCTCAGGTTGTTCCTCCTCAATCTTTTTGCACAGCTTTTCTCTGCCTTTGGTTTGTAAGGTGACAGAAAATGCCACTTCCAGACCTGCAGAGCCCTCCTCCCTTGCACTGACACCACAATTGAGAGCTCCAGCTCTGGGGCCATCAACATCAGAAGGATGTGGACAGGTTGGAGTGGGTCCAGAGGAGGCCACGGAGATGCTCCAAGGGCTGGAGCCCCTCTGCAGTGGGGACAGGCTGAGAGAGTTGGGGGGTTCAGCCTGGAGAAGAGAAGGCTCCGGGGAGACCTTGGAGCCCCTTCCAGTCCCTCAAGGGGCTCCAGGAAAGCTGGGGAGGGACTCTGGATCAGGGAAGGGAGCCATGGGACAAGGGGGAAGTGTTTGACACTGAAAGAGGGGAGATGGAGCTGAGATGTGGGGAAGAACTTGTTTGGTGTGAGGGTGGTGAGAGCCTGGCCCAGGTTGCCCAGAGAAGCTGTGGCTGCCCCATCCCTGGAGGGGTTCAAGGGCAGGTTGGAGGGGGCTTGGAGCAACCTGGTGTGGTGGGAGGTGTCCCTGCCCAGGGCAGGGGGTGGCACTGGGGGTGCTTTTAAGGTCCCTTCCAACCCAAACCATGCTGTGATTCTATGATAATTCATATCTTATTTGAAGAAATATTTTTTGAGCTGGACTGAGCAGAAGAGCAAAGCTTTGCTTCAGGTCTATGGCTCTGGAACAGGGACCCGACTGAGGAGCTCTAGGCTCAGGAACACAAAGGTATGGTTTTGTGAAGCTAAAGGACTTCATCCGGCGGGGATGGTGGCGTGGCAAGGCACAGCAAGCAAAGAGCAGAACCCTGGGGCTGCTGCTCGTCACAGGGCAAAGGAAAACTCTTGTGTGTCTCCAATTTCCTCTGCTCTTGTTGCTCTAATGAGCCATCTGGTCTGCAAACACACGGCCCTCCCTGGCCACAACACCCAGCCCTGCAACCCCTTCTGCCACCGCAGCCTCTGCCTCACACAGCCCCGACCAGGGAGAGGCAGGAAACCCACCACTGCCTGCTTTAACATTGCCTTTTCCATGGCACAGACCCACAAATCAAACACAGGCTTCAAAACAATAACAAGGTCAATTTTTCTCCTTCATATATACAGGGGGCTAATGATCACGATACATTAAGACTAATTAATCATTTCCCATTATGAAAATTCAGTGATTTTTCCAAGGGGTAACACCTTGAAATGCAGCAGAGAAGTGGGAAAAACTTTTTCTTTGCTCAGTGAAAGTCCACACTGAGCGCCGGCCGTGACACAAATTGTTGAAAATTCCAGTTTTTCAATTACATCAAAAAATACAAATAAAATATGGCTGCATAGGGTAAACTGGACAGCCTGTGAACTGACAGCTCCTGGAGGTGTTGAGAAACCAGCTTCAACCTTCTCCTGCCTCCCGCTGTGCTACGGCACCAGATCCAAACCTTGCCACTGACCAGTTATGAGGAGGAATGGTTAATTTGGTATTTAGAGTGCTTTTAAATACTCCTCCCCCCTTTAATGGCCACTTAGAAAATTAACGGCGCTTTAGAAAAATCCAAGACACAAGAATTCAGTTTTCCTTATCGCAAAAACCACTGATGACAGAGCTCAACTCACCTAATATTAACAAACCCATGCTGGAAGTGCTCAGATCTACAGGGAAGGGGAGAAAAGAAGGGCCAAAGGTTTAGAGGATTCACTAGAAAAGCTGCCGACAAGCAGAGACGGAAGAAAATCACTGCGATGAGAAAAAAACCTTCCTGGCTCTGGATCTTCATGCTCTCGCTTGTGTTTATTCTGCATTTTTGAGTGCCTGGAGAAACGAGCAGGCACTTTCAAATGTAAATGTGAAAAAGTAAATAAATACCAAATTCCTAATTTAGCGTTACTGCATTTCTGACTTACAGATAAATTGAAATGTACAACGTAATCCATTATAATGCAGTTTTTACCTTGCCTTTCTACTAAATAACTTTTAAAAATAGTTTCTTTAAATTTTTGACACGTATTTCCACATTCCTTCCAATATAAATTTTTCTATTTTATGAAAGTATTACTAGGAGAAAGTAAAGAAGAATAGAAATGCTATCACATCATTGTGATTTGTGCCAATTAAATCTTCGTTAGCATTTCCATTACGTACGTGCCTTCCCCTCATAAAACATGCACACCTGGGCTCGGGCCAAGAGCAAATAACTGAACTAAATTAAAAAAACCTGAACCTGCACGTGTTATAATGAGAAAACTGCACTCCCTCCCCTCCCCAGCAGCAAACCAGCTGTACAGAAGGTCAAACCCCATGAGGACCAACTGCTGCCCAGCAGGTGGCCAGCCCGGCCAGTGGGACCACCAGCCACATCCTTCACAAAGCCACGGGTGCTGCAAAAAGGGCCAGCAGTGATGTCCAGGGCCACCACCACATCCCAGCCCAGCCCAACAGCCACCTCCTGGTTGGGTTTTGCACTTGGAAAGTGCTGAAGAGCTTTCCCAAAATTGAAGGGTGATGATTGTTTCCCCTCAAGAAGCTTCCTATTAACAAATACACTTATTTTTCCTCTTTCAAGTCATCTCCAGCCTCTCCCAGCTAGGGAAGGACCACAGTCTCCTACCAACTCTGACTCAAGATGTTATTGAGAGATGGAAGGAACCACAGCAGCAACTGTCTCACATCCAGCTTTGCCCACTCACGTTCACACTCAACCTAAAGTTTTCAAACATGGCTCTTAATTTCACCCTAGCTAATAAAAAATAATCCTTGGATGATAATTTAATCATGTAGAAGGTTGTACTTCATGAGCATTTTAGCAATTTTGACAAATGATATATCATAGTGTCATTATTGATTATTCTCCCACTTGTTAATAGAACAGTTTCACTAAAACCTCTAAACAAAATCTTAGTAGCTGATAAAAACAATATTTGTATTAAAATTAAAAGACGACAGTGAAAAAATATATGTAATTTAGAGTTTATACAAAAACTAGTGCCATCCTACCTCGTGTAACACAGAGGATACTAGTCCCTTTTTGGTGCTATATTATTATAGAATCTAATGGAATCTAATACAATTAAAGATCCTTAGCTTAAACTGAAGATTTTATTCAATGGGAAATGCTGATACCCATGGACAGACAAGAAGGAACTGTAAAAAGCAGACTTCTGAGATTATTTTTTTTAAATGATGGGATCCTATTTAATTTCAAGTCCAGGTTGGAGGAAAGATCTCTTAAACTGAAGATTTTATTCAATGGGAAATGCTGATACCCATGGACAGACAAGAAGGAACTGTAAAAAGACTTCTGAGATTATTTTTCTTAAATGATGGGATCCAATTTCAGGTTGGAAGGGGCTTGGAGCAACCTGGGCTGGTGGGAGGTGTCCCTGCCCAGGGCAGGGGGTGGCACTGGGGGGGCTTTAAGGTCCCTTCCCACCCAAACCATGCTGTGATTCTATGACCTGTATTGCTATTGACCACGAATGATGGAGATGGGAGCCACCACCGCCCTGGCTGATGGGAGCAGAGGGACATGGGTGGCCCATGGCACAGACCTTGCTGGAGCAGGGGGTGGTGGAAGGCTGGCAGGGGCAGGCTCTCCATCCTCGCTGGCTGGCAGAAGTAGGCGTGCAGCCAGGCCATTCCCACCCAAACCATGCTGTGATTCTATGACCTGTATTGCTATTGACCAAGAATGATGGAGACGGGAGCCACCACCGCCCTGGCTGATGGGAGCAGAGGGACATGGGTGGCCCATGGCACAGACCTTGCTGGAGCAGGGGGTGGTGGAAGGCTGGCAGGGGCAGGCTCTCCATCCTCGCTGGCTGGCAGAAGTAGGCGTGCAGCCAGGCCATGCACTGCTTCAGCGGCTCCGTCATCTCCTCCGCGCCCTCGCACACCTCCCAGGTGGCCGAGGACTCTGCCCTGATGAGAGAGAGAATTGTAAAATTATAACGACAAAAATTGTAAAAATGAATACTCATACTCTCTACGTTAGCAGGAAAATAGATCGTCTCAAAAGCATTCTATCTAGAGTCAGGCACCATCCTTTTTCTGCTCTGAAAAAGGCAAACAGATTCATCACAGCAACAACAGAAACGCGTCCTCGTCACCTCTGGAAACGCAGTGACCACACCTGTGACAAAATCCTAACTGTTGAGAGGAAAATGTTGAGTGTAAGTGGGAAACGTCAGGGCACAAGGAAACCACCCAAGTCCACAGGAGACAATCCACCCTTGTGCCACCACGGGTGGAGGTGAGGGTCCTCATCTGTGGCACCCAAGGGCGCAGTCCCACCTCCCCGGGGACCTTCCCTGGGGAAAAGAGAAAAGGAAACGTTTTTCTGCCGAACCCGCGCCTTCCTCTGCCCCGTTTCCTCCCAGCGCCGGTGGCAGGTCTCTGCTTCCCTCCACTTATTGAATTGGAAGGAAGCAATTGAGAATTCATTTGATTTTCAATGGCAGCTCGTGCTTGCAGGACACTGAGGAGCGAAGCAAGCGAACAGAAAGCACCTAGAAGCAAAAATGTACTTCTTCTCACTTATTTTTTCTTTCCCTCTGGAAGAGCAACGTGTGTATGACAGCAATGAAAATGTGAACCCTTATGAGATCGTGGTGTGGTGGGTGTCTCTCAGAACCACTGGGACCAGTTCCAGGGTACCAATAAAAACCAGAGCTCGTTAGTAACGCACCCAAGAAAAACG
Source organism: Calidris pugnax (assembly GCF_001431845.1). Classification (NCBI taxonomy): domain Eukaryota; kingdom Metazoa; phylum Chordata; class Aves; order Charadriiformes; family Scolopacidae; genus Calidris; species Calidris pugnax. The sequence continues at coordinate 6,463,418 of NW_015090865.1, read as the reverse complement.
ATGGGAAGAGTGGCAAGGAGACAACCTCAAGGGTGATGGCCAAACCAGAAAGCCCTGCCAGCTGTCTTCTCATGTCCAGAACCTTAAGCACCACTGATGAGCCCTCCTAAGGTTTTCTAAATTTTGCAGCTTTTTCCCTTGAGCTGGAAATACAGCCAGACCCCAGAACAAGAAGTTTCTCAACAGTGAGCTGCTAAAACTCAACTCAACCAGAGTCTTCTGCTCTGAACCTGGACAATTCTGTGGTTCTATGAAATGCCCCAGTACACTCCAGTACGCTTTCTGATTAATCACTAACCACTGAGGGGCACGTAATTACTGATTAGGAAGCAGAGGAGGGACACAGAGGTGGACAATTAAAACACTCTGGTCGCACAAGGGTACGGGTTGATGGCTTGGAGCAGAGACAAAACAAAAAAGAAGAATCAGCTTTGGATCCAGTTGGCCAGAAATTAAGTGTAATTTTATCTCTCTCTCTTCATTTATTTACCAAATCAGTGCTTTTCATTTTTCTTTTTTTTTTTTTTTTTTTGTGTGTGCGGGTGTAAAGTGCTATCAATTTTCTTTAAAAAAACAATGTCTACTTTATGCTATTTTCCTGTTTAATAATCTCTTGGCTAAAAAAAACAAGGAATGAGAATCTGTGCATAAACTTTTTTGCACGAATACCTGAGGCATGGACCTCAACCCAAGCTCTCGACACGGCGGATGATCCGTTATTCCGCACATGTACAACACCCGGCAGAATACGGCTCAGTTTTACTGTGGGTTGTTAGAGCTACCACAATGTAATAACTGCAGAACATAATAATGCCTCTGAAATCTCCACGAGAAGTTGGTCGACTTTTCTGCTCCATTTATCCAGAAGAGCATAGAAAGCACTCAAAACTCCAGTAACCTTATGTTTTTCACATCATCTTGTTTCACATCCTTGGGAGTCTGGAAATGATTTGGACTGTAATATCACCATAAAACCCAAAGATTTTGTCTCCTCGCTGCTCTGCAGGCAAGCAGCCCCCAGTCGCCCCAGCCTGATGATTTCAGGCAGGCATCAGGATTTCCTCCTGCTCCAGGAAGGCCCCAAACCCCACTGTTCTCCCCCCAAACCAGGTGGGAAGCAGCACACCAGCATTGGTGACGTACGGAGCTACCAAGGTTGGTTGGCCCATGGCCTGATCAGGGCTTTGCCTGGAGCTTCAAGGCAACCATCAGGCCATTAGCTCCATATTTAATACAAGGAACAGAGTAAAGATCCATCAGTCTCTTCCAGAAGACATGATACAGCAGCTGCTCTGCCCATCTCCATGGCTGGGAGGCTGCAGGAACCTGCTGCGTTACCATAGCAAGGCTTGGCCTTCCCAATGCATGGACACATTCCTCCTGCCATCACACACACATTCCTCACTCCCACCAGGCCTTCCCTGGCAGGACTGTTTGCATAGAAGTCTTAATTTTAATTTTTTTTTTTTTTTTAATTACTGCTTTTAAGAATAGTGCCTCATCGCTGCTGAACATCTCTAGATGATTTTGGTGAGACTGTTCTCCTGCCACTTCAACACTAGATGCTTTCACAAAGCCTGCCACCTCCACCTTGGTCAAGAAAGGAAAAGCCTTGCAAGGAAAGGGAACACACAAAGGAAAATGCCTTGCTTTTTAGGAACACGTTGACTTCCTCTAGGATACAAAGTTGATTTGTATCCAACATACATGCTGAGAGCTTCAAATTGGCAGAAATTTAAAAAATAAAATAAATCCTCATATTAATTTTGCTTGGCTAGAAATGCTAACAGCTATTCCCGGGAATTTGACAGCATTAATAAAAAAAAAAGAACGAACATCACTTATGTGTGGGTGTCTTCTGCCAGCCCTCCTCCCCTCCCTGCCCTCCTCCCCTTTCTCTTCCTGAAGCTGCGTAGCAGAACTCCTTCTACAAACTACCTTGGCATTAAAAATTCAACTTAAAACACCAGTGGCCTTTTAAAGGATTTTCTCAGGCTTCAAAGCCACGCTTTGGCCCAACTAAGCTGTACAGGCGTTTCAAAAAGCAGAGGCAAAAGTGGTCTCCAAACATTCATGAGAAGAAAAGGAGAGCAGGTGATTTCCATCGTGGGAAATTTCCCCCCGGTGTGAAATTCCTCTGCTCAACGTCAGGCTTCTTGGGAGGTGTCTGAACACCCTACTCCACACATTGAGCTTGGAGCACCTCTAACGTCAAGATGGAAAGGAAAAAGGTTAGTTGTCCACCAACAGAGAAAAATACCCATCTAAGAGTCACATTAACCCCTTGTGTCCAATCTTTACCAATGAACAACAGCAAAAAGGGGACCCACAATTTTTAATGTCCTGCCCTTGGTGATGTCCAGAAGATGGGACTTGCTCCAGGCTACAGAGCCACCAGCACACAAGGTGACAGCCAAGTGTCCATGTGTTCTGTGCTTTGCCTACAGAAAGCTGAGGTCTTAAACCTGTGATTCAACAAGATGCAATTTTTACTTATATACAAGAAAATAAAATAAGCATATTCATCTAAAAATGCAAGAAATTAAACAGGTGTGAAAAATCCAACTGCTCTACCTTTGCTCTGGAGAATTTCTTTATCTTTCCTTAAAAAGCACCGACACCTTTCTTGCAATGTGGCTAGAATAATGAGAAGCATTTATTTAAAAGACAGTAGTCTTATTTAAATCACTTACACTTCCATCGGAGACCGTCACTGCGCTCGTTCTCATCAGCAAATTGTGCCGGGTGCTGCCGGGCACCTTAAAAAACTGAGTCTTTGTATTTTCTCTTGGTCAACGTGTAATCATGAATGTAGGGATTTTAGGTTGGGTTTTTTCTAAGTGAAACTTTCTGTTTGCCTGCAGGTGCCAGGCTCTACCCTGGGTGCAGAAAGTCAGATGTCTGCCTGGACTCCGTGGTTAAATGGATGTTCAGCTGCGAGTGACTGACTCATCTACACGGCTTCGCGATGTGATGCTTAATTAAAACTACACACTCCTCAAACAGAAGAAAAACATGTTTGTTTTAAGCTATAAAAAGCAGACATCTAAAAAAAATATATATATATATTTTTTTTTTTTTTAAGTTGGATGTCTCTCAAAATGAGATTTTTTTCCCAGCCAGGGAAGGATCTGCTGCTGCAGATCTCCAGCCTGTGCCTTCAGTTCTCGGTGGTGGTGAAGTCCAAGAGAGACACAAGGTCAGTCCCAGCACAAGAACCCACCACAGCCCAGGTGCAGACCTACTGCTCCAGCTTACACATACCACAGCTATTCCGTGCCATTCTGTACTGCAATCCTACACATTTATTTCCATTACAGCTCTTTTTTAAGACTGACCAGACTAAGGAAGCCACTGGGTCGTGCCTCCAGGCAGCTGGGAGGTGTCATCCTGATGTTCCACCCCAGATGGGTCTCTTCTGTGACTCCTTATGTTTGCACAGGATGGAACGGAGGAAAAGATGGTTTTAGCAGAGGGGGAGAAAAGCAGAAACACCACCTGTTTCAGTTTAACAGGCTCCTTCCAAACCACTTGCCAAGAACTGGAAGTTTCTAACGTGCTTCCAAAACAAACATGTAAGCAGCAGATTGGCTTCGGTATCATCCTAAATAGCTTAACCATTATGAAAACCAGAGAAATGCTGTGAGAAGCCTCAGTGGGTAGCCATGTTCTAAATTGGTATGATTTTAATTATTTATTTTATTTCTCCACTACTTTTTGCCTCAGTAAATCCTTAATAAACCTTAACGGAAAACATTACAAGATGGACCTCGGGTAGCACCGTTTCAAATAAAGAGAATATATCACAACAACTCTGCTGGCAACTTCCTCGGGGTGAAGCTAAGAGCTGGCAGCTTCTCAGGGTAAATACGAGAATGTCATAAGGGCTCCCCCAACATATGTATATATTTATTTGTATATTTATAAAATATTTGTATCTATAAAATGTAATCGATTGCTTGAACATAACATCCACTGCACACTTCCTCTGCCTCTGCCACACAAACCTGAATATTTCATCCCTGATAACTCTAGTATTTGCCCAAGGAGAGTTTATAGACTGCTACAGGTGCCCAGCTAATGAAAAGCCCCCTTTAATTCCATTTGGTTAAGATAAAAACCAAAAAACCTCCCAAAACAAACAAACATTGCAACTCCCAATGCAACTCCTCCTGCAGCCAGCAAAGGGCCACTGGTACCTAGGGGCAGACTCAGATAATTCATTATTACATTGCTCTAATAACCACAACAGTTCCACTCGGATAAATAAAGACCTAAAACAAAAAGAAGAAATAGTAAAAAATATTCTGTGGAACGCATCTTTTCACATACAACACCCCAATCTCTTCTCATGGAAATGAGGGTCTTTGCCAGGTTGTTACCAACTGAACTGTGTTTTGACACTGTGGCACACACGGTACTGAAGATCACTGGGTTTGCAATATCTTATTATCTTCAGGAATGTACAGAATAAACATATTTGGACACTCAACCACACATCACTCTCTGTTTTTTAAGAGCATCCATAATTTTTTCCACTGTGTTCCCTGAACAAAACCCATAAGCACTTTTATTCACTAAGAACCAACGGTATATTAAAATATAAATAAATTCATCCTAATTAACAAGCTTTTGGATCCTGTTATGACCAGGATGCTGTAAAAGCAATCGTCAACCGTACTCTTTATGATGGCACAAAATCTCATCAAACCCTTTTCTTGGCCTGCTTTCATCAAAACCAACATCAAAATCCACAGAATCATAGAATCACAGAATGGTTTGGGTTGGAAGGGACCTTAAAGCCCCCCCAGTGCCACCCCCTGCCCTGGGCAGGGACACCTCCCACCAGCCCAGGTTGCTCCAAGCCCCCTCCAACCTGGCCTTGAACCCTCCAGGGATGGGGCAGCCACAGCTTCTCTGGCCAACCTGGGCCAGGCTCTCACCACCCTCACAGTGACCACATCCACATTTGGCCATTTGGTTTCTTACAAGTCTGTGCCTTAAAAAGGTCCAAAAAGTCATCAAAATTACCCTATGTCCAGTAGGGATGAAAAAGGCTCTGATGGGAATAAAGTAATGGAGGGAAGGGGGACAGAAATAAAACAGCAAGAAAAAAACCCCTGCAAGTATCTTGTATTAAAAGGTCAGTTTTTCCCCCAAAATTCCCCCAAACAGAAAAAAAAAGAAAAAAAAGAAGAAAAAAAGAGCAGGGTGTGGATTACAGAAACCTTCCCTAGACGGGGAGCCCATGAGGGAGACTCCTGGAGCCAAGGTCGCACCCAGCTCGGCGGCCGCCCCGGTGGGTAATTGAAGCCCAACCTCCCCAGGTGTTGGGTGACCCTCCGTAAGGAGCTCCATGTGGCTGTCACACTAATCCTCTTGCCAAGGGACAAAGACCAGAGGCCCCGGCTGTAACGAATGGGCTCTGACGTGACCCGGCAGCCCCGCTCGCCGGCCGGAGCTGCCTGGATGGGATCTGACAGCAATTTAGACGTGGCTCTTCTGGAGGCTGCAGAGCTACTTAACGTCAGACAAGATGGGGAGTGTGGGTGGACTACTGAAGGGCTTTTAGCCTTGGGCCAGGGTTAAAAAAAAAAAATAGAAAAAAAAAAGGGCTTTTTTGGCATCAGGCTGATGGATCTTACAGAAGGAATCGATGGACTAGATGATCTCCAGAGGTCCCTTCCAACTCCTATCATCATTCTGTGACTGTGAATCTGCCCATGGGTGGAGAGGAAAACATTTTTGAGAATATTGCCCAATTACTTAGATTTAGGATGTAGCCACAACCCTTCTGCGAGTCACCTCAGGTACAAAACCATCCTCAGAGCATCAGCCAGCAGCAGAAGTTCTCTAAGTGGTATGAGACCAGTGAGGACAAATGGTCTTTGGGTCATTTTCCCCAGGAGATGCCATGCTGATGCCCAAGGACATGTCCCTGTCCTCCTGATACTGCCTCTCAGACAGGCTCCTGCGCCAACCAAAGCCACCATCAGTTCGGGATGTCTCCTGGCCATGAGCATCCATTAAAACCATTGGTCAACTGGGAAACTTCAGGTGGATCAAGCATCTCCAGAGCTTAGGCCATTAGTACCATTAATCATGAAGAGCACCTAAAAGTAAAATATTACATTTGCAGGAGAATTCACTGCTGATTCTCTAGGACATGAATGGTAAACTCCTGCCATGAAATAGTTATCAGGAACAAATATAATTTAAAAGGTTACATACTGTTGGTTTGGTTTTTATTTTTTTAAATGGCATTTTCTTATTTTATCAGCAAACGACTGAAGACAACTCTCCACGCCACACTCACGCGTGTGAAGGCAGCAGAATTCAGGGCTGGATAAAAAGTCACACTGTTTGAAAAGCGAGGGATGACCGTCCCTTCCTACACCTATCCACCTCTGTGCTTGTCTTACCAAGTCTTTTTTTTTTTTTTTTCTTAGAGAAATAGCTGCGTGTTACTTTTCAAATGGAAGAATCAGTAATGATTACCACACAAAAACTAACATTAAAATGAGAGTCAGTCATGCAGCATTATTCTTTACATAATAAATGTAGAGTTGGCTGGCATTTTTACTGAAGCTTTCATTGTGAAATTAAATAAAAATGCATTTTATCAGCACCTAAATGTCATTTAAATAGTCTTTCTTTGATAGATGAAGGCTAAAGCCACCCCAAAACTGCAGATGAATTATCTGGTCTCTAATGATTCCAAAACGATTACAGGATGCAGAGCAATCTCGTTAAATTTTATTCAAAAGCTTACTACACTTGTGTTTTCTCTTATTTTTCTATCAATGAAACCCAGGAGGTTTAAGAACAATTCATTATGTATGAGACCCAACTTACGGCGCTTGACTGTTGATTAATAGGAAAGTTTGCTGTATGTACATTTGCAACATTAGATGCATACAATATGCTAACTTATTCTTTCACCGAAGCTAATTATTTACAAAAATGACTACTTGAGACTACAATTTATTAAATGCATGCATCCAGTCTCAATTTGGCCCCAAAAGACAGCCTGGAATGAAGATCTTTTACTTGATGTGACAACTTCTAGAAACAGTGTTATTAATATTGTAAATGTGGCAAATAAAGAGTTCAAATAGCCGGATGTCTGCGGTGCAGCTTTTTTTCCCCACAACCGAATCAGGGAACAAAGCGGCTTTTTAGGTTTAAAATTCATGGGGAAGTGCATCCTCACGTAGTTTAATTTAGCTTCTTACAAATGAAGTGCCTGCATGACAGTAGTAAGAGATTAAAAAAAAAAAGGATGAGAGCTGCAATAAACAGAAATAACACCCCGATTCCTGCTGAACAACCCCACCGCCAGCGCTTTTAAGACCAAATTGATGCATTTACGGAAGAGTACGAGGACTCAGAACTAAGACGTGCTCCTTGTCATACAACCTCTGCAGTATTTTCTCCTTTCTGCTTTTATCCGTTACTGAGGACGTAAATTCTGACAGATCTGACTGGCCAGAAATTCCGCGTGAAAACGGTCTCTCTCTTTTACCCTCAAAAAGCAGCGCCTGCACAAAAACTTGGGTTTAAAATACAAATTCCAATAAAATAGATGCCTTCTTTGAGTAAAATACATTGGTATCCAAATGGCCTAGGCCTTTTTTTCCAGAGTCTGACAGTTAATGATGCTAAACCCAGGTGCCAAGCCGTGGTTGCCCAGGGAAGGGGCACAGGTAGCCCACCATCACAACCAGCCCCAGTGCCTGCAAAGCCCCTCGCTCCTGGTGCCCACCAGCAAACGCTTCAGAGAAGGGAGTGAGACTCCTGTCCTCACATGCCAAGATAAGGAAAATCAATGTCAATGCCCCGAAGACTCAAGTGATAACACTGAAGGTCATTAAACGCTGCTCACTGCCCTGTACCGTTACAGTTGTGATTGGAATCCTACAGAGAGAGACACAGATTTCAGAGGAGATCTGGCCCTGGGATGTGGTACCAAGAGACCAGGGAGGAGACACGGCAATCGGCGAGTGATGGACTGCCCCAGGGACACAAGAAACACCTTCAAGGAAAACAATGTTATGTGTGTGTGTGGGCTTGGATAATTTTTCCTGAATGTATTCCTTGTTTTTTCAGAGAATTGTACCTCATTACGGACAGATCTCTGTTCAAACAACGGTATGGTGCAAGGACAACCACTAAGAAGTTACGGTTCTTCATCCATCTCAATCTTCTGCAGTGCACCCCAATGCCCCAAGCCCTGCTTCATTGTACACTCCATGCCAACCTCCTTCCTTCTCCTTACATCGCCCAGATTCAATGTTCTCACCTTTTTCTACCCTGGCCATCACCCATCCTCCTGGAGTCACCTTGTATGGACCATCTCAGTGCTACTCATTCTCCAACCTTACTGCTCACAGAGAATTCATAGAATCATAGAATGGTCTGGGTTGGAAGGGACCTTAAAGACCATCCAGTTCCAACACCCAACACGTTTCTCCCTCATTTGTCCCAGCAGAGGTCATTCAGGCAGGTCAACAAAACTACAGTTAGTTCTGGTGCTCATCAGCACCGTGAGGCTGTATCACCTTGTGCTCAGCCCCAGAACCAGCCCAGAGACCTCCTTCCCCAGAGAGACCCATTCCCTCTCTATGAATGAAGCTTTTGAAAGGCCTACAGCTGGGCCACACTTAAAGAACAAAAATATTCCTAAGTATTTCTGTTTCAAATCAGTGGGTTTGGCAGCAGAATGACTGGAATATTTGTCTGAAAAAGAAAAAAAACCTCCAATTTCTGTGTATCTTCTTGTTGGAGAGGACCAACCTGTTCTAGATTGAGAATGGGGGAAATCAAACGCACTCCCAGGAGACCCTCAACCAGCAACAATTAAGCAGATGCTTCGCGTGAAATGCTTTAAAGAGAAAAGCAAAAATTCAGCCAAGTTCCAGGCAGCTGCAGCACACCCTCACCCGAGATGTTCGGCAACATTAAGCATAGGTGATATCATCAGTTCTATCTATAATTAGGTTAAAAGAAAGTCAGTTAATTTTAGCACTTACAAGAAACTGTTACAAAACATTTTTTTCCTTATATAAAAGGATTCTCCCATCAGACTTGCGAGGTCGGTTTTATCACAGGCAATTAACTGTGTTAGGGCTGGCTGCAGGGGACCCTTCAACCAGAGTCCCTTGGCATCCCACGGAGCTCCCGTTTTAGGGTGTTCACCACCACTCTCCCCACCATCTGCCCAACGGCCAGGTAGCATCACCTCCACCACCTCTATTCACAATCCACCTCTATTGCCTTGTAACCATAACCCAGCTGCTAACTGGTGTCTGAAGTAAGATTCAAATTTTTTCAACATATCTAAGATAGATATAATCCCAATTACGCATGGATTTTTTAAAAAAACCCACAAAAAACAACAACAAAATAAGGCAGTTAAAATACACATTACAACCTTTACACTGCAAGGGCTGGGTCTCCCACTGGTGCACAGGAAAATCGAAGGAGGAAAACTCAAGGCTGAATTATTGGAAGTGGGCTCTGACTTTGGGTGTCCACCTTGATGCGCGTTAGTGCATGAATTCCAGATGAAAGCGAGCGCCAAGAATTATAATCAACAGCACCTGCAGATAGTCCAGCCTATTAAAATGAATTAAGATAGAGATAAATCAGGCACCTCTTAAGAATTCAGCTCATTGGGACATTTTTCAAAGCCGCTTCTCAGCCTGGGCGTAGTGCAGTCTGTGCCCTCTGAGCATCTCCTGTGATGACAAACCATGTCCCATCAGGGCAGAGACAAGGGATGTTGAGCATCTTCTGCATGAAAAAAATGCCAAAAATATTTTCATTTCACGAATGAGGCCCTTTCTGATGCACTTCACATCCAAGGAGCTGTGTGGGAGAAAGGGAAGCCACCAGACAAAGCCCCTCAGGCCACTTTGACCCTCCCCATGTTATTGTGAAGCTTCTAACATCAGCACAAAGAAATAGTAATTAATTTTTTTCTTTTTTAAAACCAGATATGAACACTCAGAAACCACAGGAACACTGACATCAGATGGAACCATCAGGAAATTTGTCAAGATCTGGGTTTCTAGCAGGCATTCATCATCCAGAGTTCCATGTCAACCTAGGCTGAGAACAGAACTCTCAGAAAAAACTGCCAATATATGCCAATTAACACAGCACAGTTAATAAATATACTTTCTCCAAAGCTCTTCTACAGGGTTTTGAGATTGTCTCCCACGTGCACTGGCAGATTTTTCCTAAAATGAAGAATCAGCTTCACTTCTTACCAATTAAGCCTCAAAACCAGAAACACAACCCTACGATGGCAGGAAGAACAAAAAATACAGAGTATTTTCCTTCACTGTAAGCAAGAATCATCAGCCCTTCTTGTGTGCCATGCACTGCAGTGCCATAGATCACCTCTTCGGAGGTCACAGAAACACAACCCTACGATGGCAGGAAGAACAAAAAATACAGAGTATTTTCCTTCACTGTAAGCAAGAATCATCAGCCCTTCTTGTGTGCAATGCAAATAGATCACCTCCTCAGAGGTCTCTTCTTTGGAGGTCACCTCTTTGGAGGTGGGCTGTGGGAAGCCCAGAAGCCTTCAGGAGGGGCACAGGGCTGCCTGGGACCCCTCACCCAGAAGCATCCCCCCCCCATCGCCCACCTCCCTACATCTTCCAAATCGGGGAGAAAAGCTTTTTCTTCTCCCAGGTAACCGAGCAGAACCCAATCAGAGGATTGGAAAAACAGTAGGGCACATCAATAAAACCAATAAAAATACCGTTTCAAAAAAACTGCTGTTATAATTAACTGAAATGAGAGTCTATAAACCACTACCTCAAAAGAAGCTCGTTAAAGACTAAATACAGGAGCTGGAACAACCTCCCCCCTTCATGGACCACCATGACCCCCATGTCCACTTGCTTCTCCCACCCTCCTGCAAACCCCAGCCCTGGGAGCATCGCTGCTGGGAGCCAGGAGCTTTGGGACTTCTCCACGTAGAGGAGATGGATGTGAACCTGATGGGACCTTCTAATCGCACCTGAATTCCCCCCGCACGTAGAGGAGATGGATGTGAACCTGATGGGACCTTCTAGTCGCACCCGAATTCCCCCCCAAGGAGGACAAAATGGGGTGGAGAAAGTGGGATCCAGGGAGAGCTGTGATTTACAACCTTGGTACCAGCTCATTCCTCCTCTGCAACCCCACTGACATCCCGTGGCAGGAGAGACGGAGACGCTCACAGACAGACCACCCTTCTGTGGAAGAGGAGACAGACAAATCTACTTTGCATAACTCCATTTGGAATTGCACTGAGAGATTTTCCAGCGTGCTCTCTCTCCTCTCTCTTTTGAAGTGGCGAGCGGCGCCTGGAGACCGCCGTCCTCCGAGCTTTAGGTGCATCTGCATTACAACCCCATTAGCTTGTGTACTACACTCATTAATAAATAAGCTCCCCACTTAAGTGCCTTTCTTGTAAATTGGTTTGTTCTGTTCCATATAAATAATATAAATTTCTCTTATCAAGCGCGGTGGATTTTTTTCTTTACCTATGTACAGACACCAGAGTAATTTAACCCAAGGAGCAGCTCATGTCACGCGCGTCCTCCAGGCCCCTTGTCATGGGGCTGTATTTACTCCGGCAGCTGCACTATGCTAAAGAGTTAGCACAGCATAAAATCATGTCTTTAATAACTGGCATAAGCATATTGACCATATGTCAAAAGCAAAAGAAAAAAACTTCCTAAATGGATAGTTATTGTAATTGTATTTTAAAACACTGAGGTCATATTTAATTTTGAATCCAAGCTCTTAAAATGTGCTTTCTGGCAGGGACAGAATAATAAAACTCTTTAACAGTAGGAAAAAAAAAAAAAAAAGTGCGTTATTATCGCAAATCTCTTTTCCAGATTACTAATACTGCAATAAACAAACTGAATAAAAACTTTAATTGTCTTAATCAGAATTATCGTCACTGGCTTTGAAAAACTGCAGTTTGGAGCAAAAGGGAGAGAGATTCGAGCTCTTTGCTCCATCTTCCCACACCCGAGCCTGCCCGGACCCTCTCTGCCTCCCGGGGACAGGGACAAGGCTGTGTCCCCCCCACTGCTCCTCCACGGGGCAAGCAGTGCCTGCTCCTGGAGACAACGGGCAGAAAAACACTTGGAATCACCACTGGAATGTTTTTCAAATTAGTTTGGCAAACACCTATATTAATATAGCACACAATATACACATAAAACCAAATAAAGGCATCCTTGAAAAGACAGCCCTAACCAGCTGAATGGTAAAACCCAGTTTATTTAAATAAGTATATGGGAAGCAGCAAAGATAAGCC
>NW_015090865.1:6438587-6446087 GCF_001431845.1 Calidris pugnax | reverse complement strand
TTTCAAGTCTCACAGAACAAAAAAAAAAAGGGTTGATTCCTCATAAGAAAGTAAGAAAAAGAAATGGCTTATGCTGCAGCATCAAAGTGGTTTTAGGGCTGAGTAGAGAGGTCAAGATAGGGAAAAAACCCGACATTACCCCTCACTGTCTATTCATAACAAGCACACACAAAGCGACTTCAGGAACTTCTGTGGTTGCTTCAAAGCAAGAAGGAGTCTTTGCCCATAATCCATAGAGCCCACACAGCCTTCGCTTCCTTGTGAAGTTACTCGTCTGCTTGAAGGAAATGTGTGTTTGGTGGGTCTGTGGTACCTCGAGCAAGGAAATTCATTATGCTGTTGATGCTCAGGATACTTGGACAGTCTATTTTAAAAGCTGTGATGTTTATTAAAGTTGTGAATCGTTATTAAACATATTTCCATATGGGAAGAAGAGAGCTGTGAGTTGCCAAACACACGAGTTAATTAGGATTTTTTGCTGTACAAAGAAGAGACAGTGAAGGGCAGTGAACCCCATGACAAAGCTGACTTCCAGTCAGCCAGAGAAGCTGGGGACCAGAGGCCACAAAGTAAAAAAAGCCCAAATCAGTGCTTACTTGCACATACCAGAGACCACCACTTGCTCCAAAATACCAATAACGACCAAGTCCCAAGAAGCCTTTGTTAACATCAAACGTTGAACAACAGAGCCCAGGACATACATTTCATACTCTGAAATGTGCACTCACAGAACCCTAGAATTCAGGGAGCCCAGGACATACATTTCATACTCTGAAACGTGCACTCACAGAACCCTAGAATTCAGTTGGAAGGGACCTTAAAGCCCCCCCAGTGCCACCCCCTGCCCTGGGCAGGGACACCTCCCACCAGCCCAGGTTGCTCCAAGCCCCCTCCAACCTGGCCTTGAACCCCTCCAGGGATGGGGCAGCCACAGCTTCTCGGGGCAACCTGGGCCAGGCTCTCACCACCCTCAGAGTCAAGAATTTCTTCCTAAGAAGAAATTAATTAAATCCAAAATTCACAAAGTAGCCCTCCTTAAAACATTTCCTTCCAGAGCACACAAACACCAAAAAATAATAATAAAAATAATAAACTACAGAACTACATTCTGCTCATGAGGAGGTTCTTGGAGCTGGAAGAACACAAATACAGCTCCTTGTCTCCAAGGAGGACCTCGGGACCCACAGGCTGGTCAGCCCGACCTCCAACCCTCCTCTGATGCTTCCAGTCACGTCTCCTCATTTTAATTAGAGCCAAAAGCTACTTCTCATGGCTGAAATGTTCATGATGAAGTAAAGGCATGCATAGATAGGGATTTTTAACTTAAAAACCAGAAAAAGCACAGAAACTTTATAACGATATATAGTGAACTCCTACAGGCATTATGCAGAGTGAAAGATGAAAACACACTATTTCTGTGCTACAAATACACGTACAAGCCTGCAGTTACACGTTCTGGGTTTTACTCTGCAGCAAATAAGCATCATTAGTTCTGCATCTGACAGAAACTCAGATTTCAGGCTATTTAAAACAACGATTTCAGCTAGAAATTTATTTTTTGTATTTACCTTGGTCTGAACGATGCAGTGCATAATAGGTTAGCTGGATCTTGCTCATATTTGCATGACAAACAAAATTTTCTGCTTCAAGTCGAGCATCTTCCATTTCAAGAATGAGTCCAGTTCTAAAAACTGCTTCAGTTTTAAAAAAAATAACAATTTATTTCATATGTTTCTAATTAGCAGCACATCAATTGAATAATCGATTTTTCTAGCCATAAAAAAAATAAATCTGTGCTCGGATTGACCAGATTCAAAGCTCACAGATTCCTCACTGACATGAAACTTTCTAAGTTTGGGTTTTTTTGTGGCTTTGTTGTGGTTTTTTTTTTTAAATATTTAGCTTGAGAAAATCATGTTTTGTCTCAGACCCGGGTTTGTAAGACAGACACCAGAGTTGAGCACCAGAGGCACACAACTGGGTACGGAGTATTTTGCGTATCAGCATCTCAAGGAGGCCCCAAATCTGGACACAAACAACCAGCTCAGCTCTACGTCCCCTCTGCATCAAACTGAAACCTGGAAGAATTTCCCCATTTTCTCCAAAGCAAAGCCACGGGCTGAGCAGCCCCAGCTGCCCATGCGCCAGGTGTGGGTTAAGGGTGGGTTTTCATTTTGGAAAACATTTAAATCCAGGGGTATCGAGGTCTGTGTAATTAGGAACAGTGGGAAGAAGCACAGGATGTGCCCCATCTGTGCATAAACAGAAACCCGTAAATAAACGCTATTTATTGTTTGCTCTGAAAAGGGTCTCTCTCTTTTCCCTTTGGGCGAGCAATACTTTCTGCCACTCAGATATTTTTGCTGTTCTTGATTGAGCATAAACCCGTATTTGGTAATTGCTACTTTGAACATGCTAATAATGAGACCTAACTCTTCTTTATGTTCTAACATTTTTCTGTATTAAGTGCGAATTTTTATAGCATTTTTTCCCAACAAGACATCTTGCTTGTAAATAACACAACATTAAGTGTCATGATATAATTGATTTTCTAATGAGGTTTTCAAAAAGCATTATATTTCCGCATGTCAGAAAATCTTTACAACAGAAATAAGTCCTTCCATATTTATTCCTTATAAACTGAAATTTTTATTCCTACAGTGAAGTTGAGGTGGATTAAATCACGCAGATTGGATTGCCAGAAAACAATGTATTCTACCAGATATTTTTATGGTATTCTACGTTTGGAGGTCGCAGGGTGAGATTGGGTGGAAAACCAGAAAACCACCCTCAGGAGCCACCTGGAACAGGGGACAACCCCAACACACGAGGACAAGAACCGTGCCTTTAGCTCCAAGAGAAACCCAGGGGAACCTGACAGAGCAAACGAGGTGTTGAGGTGGATACAACCCCCAAAGAGATTCAATCCTGTCCTCCAGAAAATAAAATGTAAAAATTATGCTAATTTTGAAAATGCTGAGAGCGGAATTGTGGCTTTATTTTCTTAATGTATTTTTGTCTGAACTGCCAGATCACCTTAGTTAGGCAGAATGATTAAGAAACAACTAGAAGATGCCTCCTTGCCAACCAAGGATGGCTCAGAGAAATTTGTGTTGATGCTGGAGAAAATTTTAAGCCTAAACAGAGCACAAAGCAAGAGTTTCAAGAAGCCTTCACTTGCAAATTCCATCGGAAAAAGAAAATGCCCAACTCTCCACAGTCAAACGCTCTCCCTGCACCCACTGAAGTGCTGTGATTTCCACACGGCGAGAGCCGGCACCTGCGATCGCCCATCGATCCCATCGTTAGTGCTGGCTCGTTAGTGGAGCTGAGCTCGGACGGGTCTTCCCGAGAGCCTGAGTCAGCCTAGGAGGGGGTTAGGGACAGGAACAGAATCTCTGTGCTGCCGGAACAAAAAATTACATATTTTTTTCCTGAAGCTTTTTCTACAAGCCATCCACTATTTGAAGGGATCCGTCTGCCTGAGGACAAGAGAGCTCTCGCTTTCTGCAGGTCCAGGATTCACACTCTATTGACAGCTGAAAAGGAGATAATACACATAGACACACACCCAGGAATGGGGAGGGGGGATAAAAAAATGCTTCTACAAATTTCAGAATACGGTGGCACAAACCATCTCGTGCCTCTGAGTCCTGCAGACCGTCTCGGCGCACGCAACAAACAGAAAATATGATTTATGGCCCTGAATTACTGTAGGGCAGTTCCACTTGGAGCTCCCCCTTCAACACTTCCCAGCGATGCATTATTTATGAAGATGGACAAACACACACGCTTAAGCTTGGATTTGCAATTTAGCACAGGATTTCCAAAAGGAGCAGAAGAGACGGCGGGCGGCTGGTGGAGCTGAAGAGCACCAGGGTCTTTGGTCAGATCATCAACCTGCTGGGTGAGGCTGGCACCTGCAGAAGAAGGACTTCTGCAAAGGGGATGGGGAAATCCCTTCACACCTACCGGGGAGCCGTTCCACAAGAATTAAAACTTAGAGAAGTGGCAATTCATTAATTTCGATGCCTATCAATCCACAGTCCCAAGACAGAGTGTCCGTAATGGCTCTCTGCCACCCATGTCCCTGGAGGGACCTGTCCTGCTCATGGCCACCTGCTTGCCTGGGGTTTGTAAGAATATAATCATGTTCCTAGCCCTTGGTCAAACCGGGCTGAGACCATCCATCAAACTCAAAACCAACCGGAGAAAAGGAAACGAGAAGGACCCAACAGCACGATCGCGGCAGCCTCACTTCTACAGCAAGTGAGAGGGAAAAAAAGGAACTAAATAAAAGCCCGTGGTACACTTGGAGAAGCCTTGCCCCTGTGGAGAAACATCTACCCCAGCTTCTGCACCCCACAATAATTCCTCTGCCTCATCCATGCTCCCACCAGCATATCCTGGCCTGTTTGTGTGGTCACTGCAGGAAGCTGCACCCTGGGCAGGGCACCCACTGTCCTTCTCCAGAGCTGGTCCCCTCCATCCATCCTTCCACCTCCTCACTAAGGCCACGGATGCTTCCACCTTGAGATACAGGAGAGCCCCAAGGAGACACAGTTATGGTCCTAAAACAGGTTTTGTCAAGTGGTGCTTGTTGTCCCCTTGGTCTGACGAAGGTGGCAAGGTCCAAAGGGCACCAACCTGGTTCTGAAGAAGGATAATGGTGTTCCTGAGCATGAGGGCAGGGTCCAGCAACGTTGGCAAAGCCCTGGCGGCTGTGGCCCTACCAAAGCCTGGGTCCCCTCTGCTGGACTCTCCTCCTCTGACAGGGGAAAGAAATGGAAAAAAAAAATAATAAATCTAAAAATTTCCTGGATTTGGCCACCAGCATCAGCCTGAGCCCTGGCTGTCCCCACGCTGGGGACCAGGAGGTGACACTCACCCCAAAGATCCTCCCACTCCGAACCCCTGACCCCAGCCACTCCAGCTCACACCCACCAAAAAACGTGTATTTTTCAGTGTTTGGTGGAAATCGAGCCCTCAGGCCCCGTTTCCTCCCTCCGGGGGGTGGTTTTGCCCCGGGGTCCCGGGGGAGGCCCGGGCTGTCAGCGCCGCGTCCCGGCCCGCTCTACTGGAACCCCCCGAACCCGGCCTCGCGCCCCGCGCCGCATACGAAACACACCTCCCTGGCTACGGGGGAAGAAAAATCATACAACCACCACCAAAAGGAGAGAGGAGCTAAGATCTGGGCTTTTTTTCCCCTTTTGTTCTCCCCCTAGTAATCTTCACGAAACTTTCCTTTTTTTCTTCTATTTCACTTTGAACAGCCTTTTTGTTGTGGAAGTAGCAGGCTGGGGAGGTTGACAGGTTTTTCATTGTATATCCCTCACTCTGCCTTTTCCTCTTCAATGGTTGATAATGTCTGCGAGCTAAAATGGTTGGGATTTTTGTGTGTGTATGTGTTTTCTTTTTGTTTGTTTTTTTTTTTTTTTTCTTTTTTTTTTTCCTTAATTTGGCCAAACACCCTTTAGCCTTCATGGATATTTGGCTACCCAATTTCTAATTAAAATCAAAATAGCACTTGTTCTCCCTGTTTCTTTCAGCTTTTTTCCTAGGTCTCATCCAAAACCGACCCTACCCAGGGGCACTGGGCTGCGGGGGGACACGTTGCTCCAGACTCCCAGCCCCTCCAGCCCATGGCCCCCACGGCCAACACACACACACAGTCCTCAGCCAGCTCCCTATGCTCCTTCTCTTAAAAAAAAAATAAATTAAAAAAAGGATTAAAATTAAAAAAAAATAAATTAAAAATCAGTCATTATTTTTACACACTTAGCAATATTGCTGCTAATCAAAACACTGATTTAATTGCCAACACAAAGGGGCCCAGCAGGAGGAATTGGGCTGCCCACCCCTTTAACCTGCAGTATGTTTCCTATGGGTCATGGCAATGCAAACAGAAAAACGTTTCCTGGGATGAGCCTTTTTGCTCCCAAATGTTTCTGTGGCTGTGGGTACAGCAGCATCCGTAATCAGTGCAAGACCATTTAGTCCAATTGAGCAATAAAACCATATTTTTTTGTCGCATTCACCTCTACTGCTATCACAAGTGTTTCCTTGAAATACTTTCTGTGAGATTAAACGTGATCAAAATGAAACCTTTATCCTCCAATCTTTTTGTTTTGTTTTTATTTTTTACAAAAGCACCTTCTGGCACATCAGAACCCCCCCAAAAAAATTATATAAACGAGTTTAATACAATCACCGCAAGCGGACTGACATTTCATGCAGGTATTATAAAAAAATAAACACTTAAAAAGAAAAAGCGAGGCCATTAAACATGATGCCGTATCTCAGGGGTAGCCAACCTTTTAGGATCTGGGGACTATTTGACATGGTTTCAAGGGCTGCATGCACACGCTGTCCTGAATCCAGCCCCCGGGGACCCCCTGGCCAAGCAAACTTTGCAAACAAGCTACCCAGGCACTGCAAAGGAAATCAGAAGCTAAATTCGTAGGGTAAAAAAAAAAATAAAAAAAACCAAAAAAAATAAAACGTGTCTAGAAACACTTCACAAAGCCCATAAAGGGCAGATAAGCAGAACAGAAAGGGAAGGTTTCAGAAATCCAAGGAATCCAAGCGATGCCGGTACGACCAGCCCTGGAATATCTCACCAGTGCCTCGATGCTGGGGCAGCACCGGGGAGGACCCAGTGCCCAGGGGGGGACCTGCAGGACCAGCATCACCCACCCACCCCTCCAAGGAGCTCCTTCTGCCCTTCTCCCAAGCCATCAGCACCAGTTGTGTTGAGGCTGTGAAAGAACGTCAATGTTTATCTTATTTTTACAACGTGAACGTCAGGGTTTATTTTATTTTTTATAACCTAAAGGACAAAAGGAGCTGGTTTTGCCCAGAGAAGCTGTGGCTGCCCCATCCCTGGAGGGGTTCAAGGCCAGGCTGGAGGGGGCTTGGAGCAACCTGGTCTGGTGGGAGGTGTCCCTGCCCAGGGCAGGGGGTGGCACTGGGGGGGCTTTAAGGTCCCTTCCCACCCAAACCATTCCATGATTCCATGAAACACCTGCATTCCCATCAAATCCACCCGAGAGAGGAGGTGACAGCTGAGTTAAATAGGTGAAAAAAAAAGGGATAACCTTTAATTTACCAAACAAAAGCGAGAAGTGATATTTGGGTCACCAGGAGACCAAGGTTTTGGGCAGATATCAATGTAGAAGGAGACACTTGGGACTCACCAGGTCACAACCACGGAAGGAGTTGCTGCATCCGAGCGCAGCCCGGCTGGAGCTCGGCATCTTCAGCAGGAGCAGCCCCAGAAACTGCCTGGAATTGCTCGGAAAAAAACGGGACCAAGAGCTCTTCCCTCACCAGGAGCAACAGCCAGAGGTCCAGCTGGCAGGGCTCAGCCCACGGATAAAAAGGACAACTTTGCAGAAGGCACAGCCGTGCCGTTCCCTAAATAAAAAGCCTATAAAAAGAGGAAAGAGCCACTTTGCCCCGTGCCGAGCACACGTCAGAGCCGCCGAAACACAAAATACA
>NW_015090865.1:6416087-6436087 GCF_001431845.1 Calidris pugnax | reverse complement strand
ACACAAAGCAGCCACCTGACATGAAAGGATGCTTAGGAGAAAAAAACCCACATGGCATTCTCTCTTTGTATTTGTAGTTCTCTCTTTTTAAAAAAAAAAAAAACAAGACCAAATTCATCACCAACATATCCCTGGTCATTGGTTTCCTCCAAAGAGCACCAGGCATGGGACATCCCAGGGCACAACTTTTTAACAACCAGAAACACCAGCTGAGGCTGTGAGACACATCCACTCCACCAGCCAAGGGTGGATAGAGAGGAATTCTTTCTATTTTTAATTTAAGGGTTTTTTGGTATTTTTTTTAATAACAGACAGTCTTGAAATAAAATAAAAAGGCTGCCAGAGTCACCACCGGCCACCACACCGTGCTTCATCCCTGCCGCTCCGTACGTCTCCCACCATCACTTCCCTGCTCTGTCCCCTCCCTTTAAGACAAAATTTTAAGTCCCACGGAAAACAAGCTGTTTACTCGGCATTAATTAGAGCAAATAAGATAAAGCAGTCAGCAAGTGAGATCCCTTCGTTTTATCACCGCTCTTGTTTGACTGCTGACAATCTCTGTGGGGTTATTCTGTGTGTCTATTGCAAAATAAATCATATTTGAAGTTATCGCTTCTAGTTCAGGTTTTAATTTGCTGGACTTCATTTGGGAAAAAAACATGTGTTTTCTCCCTCAAACATTTGCAATGCAATAATTAACAGGATGCCAATATTTCAGTCCTAATGACTATCTAATCTTAGTGGTGCGTGTACGGAGTATTTTAATATTTCATAATGTTTTATTTCAATTGCACTAGAGTGAAGCTGCAGTTGAGTTTATCCACAGATTAAATTGTTTTAAATCACTGAAGTAAAAATATTACTTCATTTCTCTGCCTTTCCTTGACAATGCAAAATTAAAAGAGTCACTCATTTTTAAAGATCTGTGGGGGAAAGGAATGTTCTCTCTCTGATTCTGCTCCGCGAAGGCGGCGTCTGGGTGGGTTTTACCTCTCAAGAACTGCTGCTTCTTCACTTTCCTCCATTTGTCTCCCAGCAGAAATAGAGAAAAGGATGTAAATACCCCAAAAGTGCTGCTGGAGCTCTGTCCTCATGGTGAGACCCCACCAAGACCAATTTGTGCCTTTGGTGGGGCTGGGGACCCCCTGGGAAAGGAGGGACAGGAGCTGTGGGATGGCACAGACCCACCCCAGCACCCGTGGAACCAGTTATGAAGGATGGGTTTTTACATGATACAGAAACCCCTTGTACACAAGGAGTGTTTAGGAGCCCGAGCTTCCCTTGTCCTAAATCTCTACCCTGCAAGGATGAGAACCAAGACCACAACTCAATGACAAAGATGGTTTTAAAAGTTTACGTTAAAAACCCTGCAGAACAACCAACCGAGCTCCTTCCTGTAGGTCCCTCCACAAGGCGACGGCACCGCACGGAAAATTCCTCAACGGCACGACAACAAACCTTTGTACCCATTAATTTCCAGTTCGCAGATAGCTGTTCCGTACGAAAAAACATGTTACTGCATAATAAAGCTTGTTACCAAAAGTATTTAATATTCATCATGTTTTAGTAAGTAGCGAATCCTCATTAAGACGAGCGTGGTGCTTGCACCACTGGTTTCTGGGAGTCTTCACTTGGCGAGAACAATGCACAGCAACACTTGGGCACCGGCTTTGTTCCCTGCAAGAAGAGGCTCTTGGTAAGGTATTTATGGGGATAAAAGCCTTGGTTGTGTTCTGGCAGCCGTTCCTGTAGCGCAGAACAACGTTGTAATGGAAATCCCATTGAATTATTTAAGCACAAACACGCACACCCACCCACTGCCCCGTGCCAGGGAACATCACACCAACCTCCAGCACCGGTGGTGCCGGGGCAAGGCACAGGTTTTGCTGCCCCACAGGAGAGGAACCTGGTTTTGAAGAGCAAAACTGGCAAAATTTAACTAAAATATTGATAAGCTTTATTTATGGCAAAGTCTAAATAGTAATTGACATGAACAGCACACAGGATGGACCACTAAATATAAAGCTCCCCCTGTGCTGACACCTTCGTCCTTACAGTTTAAGACAACCCAACTCTAACAATGGAGCTGGTGAGGAAATGGCCTCAAGTTGGGCCAGGGGAGGTTTAGGATGGGTATTAGGAAAAATTTCTTCACTGAAAGGGTTGTCAAGCCTTGGAAGAGGAACTAGTGGAGTCACCATCCCTGGAGGGATTTAGACGTGGTGCTGAGACATGGGTTAGTGGTGGTTTGGGCAGTGTTGGGTTGATGGTTGGGTGCAATGATCTGAAAGGTCCCTTCCAACCTGGACAATTCTCGGATTCTCTGATTCTAACAGCATGGTCTAACTCCAGCAATGCATCAGTTCCACCATCCCTCCTGAGATGCCTCCAAACACGACTCCCAGCACTGGGGAGCTGCTCCTACAAACTGCCCTCCCCAGGAGATCCAGAGGACAACCATGGCCAACATCCACACCAGTGAGACCACTGCCGACCAGACTAAATACACCTCAAACCTGCTTCCAGGGGCAAACAATAACAAGGCCAATGTCGATCACCTAAGACGGTCAAGAACTGCATAAGGGACAGAAGGACACAATCACCCCAACTTTAAAAAAATACTTCAAATTTTTCAAGCTTCAATGGGCACTTTAGACAACCAAGACTGAAAATACAGTGAACCTTCAGCAGTAAAAACAGTTTAAAACACTTCTACCAGTGAAAACACAGGATTTTGCATTACATGTTGACTGCATAAAATCATTAATATTAATTTTAATTTATACCAATCAGCCCAAGGTGAAGGTGCATGAAATTAACTTGATGCCGTACATTCTGTATTTTACTACATGATGTACTTTAAAAGCTGTATTAATATAGCCCTCCAGTTGACAGAACTGAGCAAACTCCCTAAATTAAGATTTAAAAATTGGGCTTATTTATATACATATATAGATTTACACATTGAGGTCCATCAACCATTCATGCTGATGAAATAATCAATGGGTACTGATCATAACTGTTAAATCTTCCCAAACAAAAAGCCAACAGAATTATCGTAAATAAACCCTACTGATGCCCCAGCACTTTATATTGAAACTGGTTTTAAAATCCTCACTGACGGTGCAAGAGCTCATGGCAAGAGGATGAAGCAGTGAAGAGTTAGTGACCATCTTTGACAGCTCCTGGAGCACAGACGAGATCCCAGAGGATCTGCAAAGACGAGGGGGAAAAAGGAGACAGGAAGAAATTATAGACTAGTCAAACTTTGATATTGGGAGAGATAATGGAACAAATTATTAAAATATTTATAAGCATCTCAGGTTCATAAGGTTATAAACCACCAAACAAATCTAATCTTTTTCTTTGACAAGATAATTGGCCTCATGGATAAGGGGGGGAGCAAGAGGGGAAATATATACTGACTTTGGCAAGATTTTTATATACCTTTGCTGATGACATTCTCATAAAAAAAGAGGGAAATACAGTCTACATTAACAGAGTCTAAGGTGGGTGCCAAGAAAAGTTTTAAAAAATTTAAGCCGAAGTATTTACTGCACAAGGTTACAAGGGAAACAAAAACCTCTGCTCAAAACAGTGTTTTGCAGTAATATAAACTGAAAATCCCAGGCTGTGTGTTTTACCTGCCAGTACGATATACCCAAATGTACTGGCCACGCCAAAACTGGAGATGCCAAACTGGGACAGCATCGTACCTCCAGGTTCTGCCACGCTGGGTTAAGCCTGAGTGAGTTAGAGAATGTACTTACCAATCCTACACACACCGAGTTGGGATACGGTCCAAGCAGCTTATGTGAAAGAATCAGAAATCAAAATCATTTTGATGAATTAAGAGAAATAGCCCAAACCAGCAAGACAGGAGAGTCGTGGTCAGGTGCAGAACGCAACCACAAGAAACAAAAAAATCAATTATAGACACAGAAAGTAGTTCAGAGAGTCCCTTCTAACTCACACTTCTACCAACTCCCACAACTGGTGTGTAAATCTGCAATTAACGGTCTACTCCGTTTACTGTTAAAACGCTTCCGAAACTATTTAACAAGTGCAATGTTCTAAGGAGTTTAAACCCCACTATTGCTGGTTGGACTCAGCGATCTGAAAGGTTTCTTCCCACCTCGACAATTCTATGATTCTGTTTTTCCCGTGCTACAGCTCAGCACAAGACGCCAGGAACAGGTTTTTCTTCTGCTTTTCCAGAAGAGCTGGAGGAAAGAGGAAAGTGCTACCCCTGTGAATAATCCTCATTTTAGCTGGGAAAGCTTTTAAGGTGGCTGCAATTGTTTTCCAAACAGTGGAACTGTATCACTTGGATATCAATTGACATCTTGATTTTTGAGCTTAAACAAAAAAAGTGTATTCATATTTCCTCCTTCCTAGCTGGCTACTCAAAGTACCTACACAGACAGGAAATACTGAAATTGGGTTAATGACAAATTTTGCCCCAGCAGGGCAAAACCGTGAGTCAATCAGAGGAAGGGAAAGGGGGACATTATTTTAATGGCTGTATTTGAGTTTTTTGATTTTTGCAAGAGTTATCTTTTTTAAAGTTGTTAATTTTCCTGCAGATGTAGAGGCTTCAGCACCGTAAAAAATAGGAAATGGTTACAAATACCTGAAAACAGACACCGAGACCATGCCGTGTGCTGGTGAAATATATATATACACACACATATGGGGTTTTTTTAAATAAAAAGCACTATATGGAGCATTTTGAAGAGGATGGAGCCGGGCTGGTGGCGGTGCCCGGCGGTGCTTTCGGCTGCCGCCGTGCGGAGGAGAAGCCCCGGCGTCCCCGGGGAGGCAGCGAAGGCTCCATCACTCACACCAAAGCTCCTGCCAGAAAACCCACTCAGTGGCAGCTCGAAAGGTCACCTCAGCAACACAACTTCCATCTCCACCGAAAGCCATCTCGTAAGGCTTTACAAATATTTGGAGTCTGATTCTCCAAATACGATTTGTCAAAACAACACAGTGTAACAGCGTCGCGCCCAAAGAAAGCCCCTCTATAAATAGCCTCCCCGGGAAAAAAAAAAATGTTTACTTTATTTGCTGCATGTGAGAGGGAGGTAAAACCTAAACAAACTTTCAACAGGAGCTGAGTTTACATATTTAAACTTCAACGGTGCCAAAGTTGCAGCCTAACTGGCACCGAAAAACCTAACAAAAAAAGTCATATATTGACAAAACACACAGTCATAATAAAACCACATCCAGTTAATAACTTTGAGAACTAATGTTAACTCCTAGCACAATAGAAAAGTCTCCTTAAACACAATAAAGCAGTGATATAATTTACTCTCAGCTCCTTTTCAAAACATTACTCTCTGCCCACAATCACATTCAGATTACAAAATTCCTTTTGTAGTTTTCTCCTAGCTGTGGGAATAAAATAAACCACTTAGATGACAGTAAAGTGTCTGTAAAATATATAACAGCAATAACTCCTGGTGGAAATGCGGCAGATATTTATACAAGAGCCAAAGCACGAAGCGTTGTTAAAAAAAAAGGCAAACGCCAAGGAAAGGGCGTTTATTTGGAGAGGCCTCTCCTGGAGGAGCTGCTGGGGAAGGGGAAGGCTGGTGGTGAAGCCTCCCAGCCTAGGTTTACACTGGTTCCCAGTATGGGGATGAAGCACTGGGGAAGCCTTCATAGCCCCAGGCCACCAGTGCACCCACTGGTTGGGAAGGGACCGAGCATCCCTGCTCCTTGGGAGCTGCTCTCCAGGGGCCAGAAAAGGAAGGACTCAACAACAGCCAGAAACAACCTGCCTTAATTAAAGGTAATTCATTTCCACGCTGCTTCGTAGTTGTAGAACCTGGACATCGACCAAGTAACAACGTAAGGAATGATATTTATCAAATACAATGCCCATCACGCCTGAGTAACTGATGTAGCTGAGCTTCCTACATGGAAGGAAGGACGCTCAGCAGTCTACCCAGTGAAGAAGTCTCATTAATTTTTCTGCTCATTTAAAAGATCTCTAAAGGAGGCCATGCCAAGGTGGCCATCATGACCATGACTACCTGGAAAGATAGGCTGAGACCATAAAAAAATGTGAAGGATTCCATCTGTGCAAGTTCTGCTTGTCCTTGGTCCTCTGCTAACCAGCCAAGGACGAACAGAGAAGGCAAAGTCTCCCAAGACTCCACTTCTAAAGGTTATTTCATGGCAGATTAAATTGGGGTAAGGAGCTCGCCAAAGCAGCTTTTGTCCAGCTTTGGTTTATTTTATGTTCAGTGGTTACAGATGGGATGGAGATAGATGGGGGTTACACCAGTGTCAGAGGGATGGAGAAGGACCAAAGCTTGAAGCAGCATCTCCCCCAGGAAGGTCCCCCCCTTTCCTTCAGGCTACTGATGGGACTGGGGGCACGTCCAACCACCCAGCTGACTTCTACCACCAGCAACATCTGCCCACACCTGGAGACCACACTCAAACCGTGCTCACAGGTTCCGCTGCAGAGAAACGAATCAGTAGGGTCTTTCTGAGATCAGAGAACAAATGTATTAATTTGGATATTTTATATAAATACATAAAATTTGAGGTTGGCCAAGGTAAATCGAATGCCCTAATGAACGGAGCCCTGGACAACCACATTATTATGTGCGTTATGGGGAATGTACCCGTTCAGCATCAGTCACTGGTTACATACTTTGAATGTGTTTAAATATGTTCTCATGGAATTTAACCAATTGCTTAATTCCTTGATGAAAGAAATTGAGCTTTTACATCAAAAGCTACACTTTTAAAACTGAAAAGGGAAAACATTGCTTTATCTGCTACTGCAAAACACACCGTCCTGCAAAATAAACAGCCTTCGCTTTTGTTGAGTTGATCTTGTTGGTTTGGTTTTGAGTGTTGGTTTTTGAAAAGCATTTGCAAACAACATCAAAGAAAAAAGGCACAGGGTCAGTGATGGTAACAAATACAAAAAGCCAGAAGAATCTCTACAGTTCCAATTTTTTAAAAAAGTAAATCTTAAGTCAATTTCCAAGAAAAACCTGAGAACGCTTTCCCTGCTGCTCAAAATTATTTCCCAAACTCAACAAGTTTATGAATATTTCTCACTGACTTGACATTTTTCAATGAATAAAGTATTTGAGCAAATTGTTTGTCAGAATCTAATTACTTTACTTCTTCCTGTATTTGTATACAAGTCTTTGAATTCAAATGAGAAGTTATTATTAGGTTTACCATCTAGGACCAGTTGACATTATAAAAACCTAAAAATGCCCCAAAACAAAGACACCCATGAGGGTTAGGAGTACATTCAGATTTAGTTCAGCTGAGAACAAACTGCTTTAGTTTCAGAAGAAACAAAAAATAACTTCAGATCCCTCCTGGAGGGTGTTGGGCCGGTGGCTTCTTTGACTGCCCAGGGCAGGGGGTGGCACTGGATGATCTTTAAGGTCCCTTCCAACCCAAACCATTCTATTTCTCTCTCTCTATATATATATTCATTCTGGTAAACACATTTAAATAGCAGCTATTCAAGAATAGAAGACTAAACCTTCTTACAATGGACACCCCCCACCTTGTACCGGCGCTCAGCAAACAGCAGTACAAAAAAAAATCAAAAAAGCCACTTCATTGGGTAAATCCCATTCATTGTCCTGCCGCAAACCCCACCAAATCCCCAGCACTGTAACACCACCTTTACTAATAGTGCTGTCAAGTACAACAGTTTTTAACAGCCCTCAATGGTGAAAAAGGTTTGTGAACAGAGACATGGGAAAGACTTTTGTTCCTCAGTTCATATCACAATCCCGCTCAGAACCCCCCTGGATTTTCCCCAACATACCAATAACCACAGCTGGAAGGTGGCAAGGGGCAGGAGGGACCCCGAAGTCCAGCAGTCAAATGGAAATACTGGGGGAGTAACTTCACCCCCTGTAGAATTTACACCTTCAAAATGTTCTACCACAAGTTCTCCACAGCCAAGAAACACGACGGGGCTTTTGGGGCAGAACGACACCTTACAACAAAAGCCATGTGTGGCCCAAGAGTCGAGGGGAGCTGTTGGGAGGAAGCAATATGGCCACAATTCACCAATTAAAGCAAAGGATGAGGGACGCTTTCAAGCAGAGCAGAACTAGTCACCTCCTAAGTTTCAGTGTGTTTTACAACCTGCAAAAATTATTTTCTTGCACTTTTTCTGCACGTTATTTTCAAAGTTGTTTTACTGCGTATAAACCCATCAGGCTTTGGAAGCACACATAGGCTTTCTGCATAAAATATCACCTTATCTCTGTATAAGCAAACTATTTTAACTCCCTAGAGCTATTTAGCTAACCACTTGCTGTGACCTCTGAATTCTTATCCTGAATTATATTTTTATGTGCTATATAAAGGTACTGTTATGTTACTGTTTTTATTCCAGGTGCCAAAAAGGACAAGTTTATTGCCAACTGCTCACTCTGTGTCTTTTTTTTTTTTTTTTAAAAGACTTAACTGACCCAGCAGTCTAATTTGTTTTTAATTCACACGTGAATGGCCTATGAAAAAAATCACATCTAGTATGAAGAAAAAAAATAAACAAATCAGTAATATTTGGAGAAAAAAAAAAAAATCCCACACCCAGAAGTGTTGCCCAAAAGTGCTGGCATGACTGAAAAGCACTGTACCAGCACAGAGACCTGCTCTTCTTGGTGCTATATTTCTTCTGGGCGTTATATTTCATTAACACATAGTTTCCACAACAAGGGTAGTTTTGAGGGAAAAATCCTACCTTTCTTTTGTACAGGTTAAATTAGACATTTATCACGTCAGAAGACAGGACATCATCTCCTGCTCACACAACCAGCTTGAATAATTCGTACTGCCCAAAGATGAACCTCCGTATTCTTCCCCCTCAATTTAAAAAAAGAAAAATTAAAAAAAAGAGAAACAAAATAGAAAACCAGACTTGTCCATGAGAAATTCAGAACTTCCCTTTACCTTTTATGATTTCTCTGCTTTTGGTAGATAGAGGTGGCTCCTATAGAAAGTTGCACAGCTGCGATACGGCCACACCAGAGCTCCTTTTACACACAAAAAATACATCCTTCCCAATTAAAAAAAGAAAAATTAAAAAAAAGAGAAACAAAATAGAAAACCAGACTTGTCCATGAGAAATTCAGAACTTCCCTTTACCTTTTATGATTTCTCTGCTTTTGGTAGATAGAGGTGGCTCCTATAGAAAGTTGCACAGCTGCGATACGGCCACACCAGAGCTCCTTTTACACACAAAAAATACATCCTTCCCAATGTCTTCCTGATGTTGGAACTGTTTCATAGATCACAGTCTGGAGGCCAGTAGAGATGTCTTCTAGACATCCACAGGAAGAATTCAGTTTTGTGAAATCACCACCTGACATTTCAAATAACTCTACTGTTGTTGTAATACAATAATTTTAGATAGCCACCCATCTCAGATATTTTTCTTCTTATTTATGGTAAAAATGGAAGAGATTTCATTTTCTAAAGAAAAAACTGATCCAGAAAATTGTCTTCCTGATGTTGGAACTGTTTCATAGATCACAGTCTGGAGGCCAGTAGAGATGTCTTCTAGACATCCACAGGAAGAATTAAGTTTTGTGAAATCACCACCTGAAATTTCAAATAACTCTACCGTTGTTGTAATACAATAATTTTAGATAGCCACCCATCTCAGATATTTTTCTTCTTATTTATGGTAAAAATGGAAGAGATTTCATTTTCTAAAGAAAAAAATTCATCCAGACGGGTAGTCAAGAAAAAGATCTGCTTTTTTTGAGCATTCTGTCTCGTGTAACATTGTCTTTTATGCCATTAAATGACTTTACTCATTCCAAAGAGCTGTACAAGCTCAAGAAAAAGATCTGCTTTTTTTGAGCATTTTGTCTCGTGTAACATTAAATGATTTAACTCATTCCAACAGAAAGGATGAAGGAGCCCATCAGCAGAAGAGCTGTACAAGTAGACAGGACACCCCTACAGACTTCCATCAACTCTATGTTGAATAAGGAACTATTATTTCCCTCACAGAGGGGTTTTACATGAAAACAGCTATTTATACAGGGAATGAGATTATCCTTCATATACTTAAAGGCTCTGAAAGTAGTGAAGATCTTCACAAGCCAGGACCTATCAAGCTGTTGAAAGACAAATCACTGAAAGAGATGGGCAAAGGAAGAAGGGGTAACTGCTCCACATCTGGAGCAATATCCATGAAAGAATTACTCATTTATATCAATAACGTACTTGTCTTTAAAGCACTTCAAATTAAACAGAATGATGCCTGGAGATGGTTTCCCTACGTGTCTCTGGGAACACCAGGAAAGCAGAGAACCACCAAGGAGAGAGGACGGCACCTTCTCCCGCTGCGTCGGGCAGGTTGGTGGGAGGCTCTGAAAAATGAGGGACTGTTATTTGCTCGTGGCAAGAAAGAACCTTTATTCTTACGAATGACTGATTATTTCATTAATTGTGATTTAAGGGAATGAAAATGCTCAGGAGAAAGCTGGGAAGGGCTTCAGTGATTAAAGGGAAGCCCCAGTCACAGCCACTCCAGACAAGGAACATCTTCAGTCAAAATTTCTGTAAAGCAAGAGAAAGCAAACTTATTTCCAAATTGTGTGGTTTTTCACTACGACATTCCAAAAATGCTTTCAAAACCAGAACTGGTGTGGGTCTTGGATTTGCCTCTTCCAGAAGCTTGTGGGTCAGGACTGTTACGAAAATAGAAAGAGAAGCCAAGCGTTACTGCAGTTCAGTAAGTCATGTAAAGTTAAGCAAGATTAAGGTATCTCCAATCACAGTTAGAGATCGGTTTTCAAAACTGGCTTGAATAGAGATGCTGAAAACCCCCCAATTGCCTCTACCTGCAGCTGCACAAGAAAAAAAGCAGTTTCTGTGGCTGAGATTTACCAGAGAGTCAGAAAAAAGGCCCAAAGACTAATTTCTGTAAGTTGTACCATTTTTAAACTTCAGACTATCCAAGTACTCCTCAGCAAGCTAAAAGGGGTAAGATGATGATGAAGAGTGTGGCTTGGCAGTGGAGGGGGGCAGAAAATAAGCATTTTTTCCTTCCCTGCGGCTGGAGAATCAGCTGGAAACCCGCAGCCCCGCGAACCAACATCCTCCTGGGACACTGGGGACGGGAACTGAGGTGCAGCAGGAGGGGAATGAATCACTTGGGAGACCAGGCTGGAGAGGGTGGGGGCACCTGAAATGCAATTTCTCATAATTTATTGCTGCTGCCCATTGGTATTGATGAGAGAGGAGAACCTTGCTAGAAATGCCGTTAGAGGGCAAGAGATGAGTAGTTTGGATGCTCCCAGAAGGTAAGAGGATATGAAAAATCAGAGTGATCCAGGTCACCAGCTCTTGTAGACTTTGGGTTTCAACAGGCTACCGAGGAGAACATTATCCGTTAGCTTTTCACACCTCTAATGAGAATTTAAATAAAAGCAGAGCTCCCCATCACAGCCCATTAAGGAAGGAATACAGTAAGAGCGGATCTCGACTGAAGCCTCCGTAACGCTGCAGAAAATGTGCTTCCCACAAAAGTTCTACTATCAACATTTCTGAATAATTAATTTGGAAATGAAAGCTGTTCCAAGGTTAGCAAGGCTCTTTCACTGCTCTGAACAACTTGCAATATTCAACCAGTTCCAGCACAACAGAGCCCTCGGAGTTGTCTCCCTCAGCACGCCCAGATGACCCCAGGAAACACAGAAATACATGGAACGGTAAAACATAACCGCCTACAAGAAAATAAAAATCAAACATACTCACAGATGAAAACTAAATTTAATGTGTGCTCCTGAGGGATGGGGAAACTAGAAAGACGGGAAGGGCTTATATTGCATTGGCGCGGTGGAATGAGATGCAAAACGCATATGAAAGGCTTCCATCTGAGCTGCTGGAACCGCAGG
Organism: Calidris pugnax; assembly: GCF_001431845.1. Classification (NCBI taxonomy): domain Eukaryota; kingdom Metazoa; phylum Chordata; class Aves; order Charadriiformes; family Scolopacidae; genus Calidris; species Calidris pugnax. Next base: position 6,424,169 of record NW_015090865.1, on the reverse strand, counting down.
CTTTGGAGACTCTGCAGCGAGCAACGGCCGGGGTCTGGTGTCAATTTAAATGCACTGAACACCAGGAAAATGCCCCCAACTAAGGCTTCAAACTTGTACAGCACATTTCCACTCAACCCAACTAGATTGCCTGTCACATCTGACATGGCTTGTCAAAAGTTATCCTTCACTGCTCATGGGCAACATGGAGGGTCAAAAGACCAAATACAATGGTCCAACCCATCCCATATTTTACTTTTTTTTTTTTTTTTCCTTCCTTCAGAGCAGCAGATATTGAGCTCAGAGATGACAAGACAGAGCAGGTTGAGGCGGCTGCCAGAGAAAGAGAAGCTGTCCAGAGCCGCTGAGCTGAAGGAGAAAAACCAGCCGGTCTGTGCATGTCACGGCCGGGGCTCGGGCGCTGACAAGTCTCACACAAAAGGGGAGTGAAAAGCCCAGAAACCTGAGGTGGCCCCTTTGCAAACCATTTCAGCCGTTAAAACAAAAAAATTAAAAAAAAAAAAAAAAAAAAAAGGGGAAGAGGCGGTCACCCGGTAATGTGAAACGTGCCACGGAAGTGATTGAAGGGGAAAAGGATGAAAAGGATGTCCTCCCTTCCAGTCATGGGCACCCCCATCAACCAGGGGGGAATTTTAAAGTCTCTGGAAAAAAAAAAAAAAAAAATCAAATCAAATCTGAATTTTAAGAGTGGCTCTTGCAACTCCCAGCTTTATTTTTAGAAATAAAACCCTGAACTGAACACTTGAGAAAAGCAACACCTTCCTAAAGCAGCTCAAAATCTTTATCAATATTTTCAGCCGAGAGGTTTGCTCTTCTCTGACAGCAGAAGACGTTACATGATAATTTATGGAAAAGCGACTTATTAATAGCTGCAAATACAGAAGTTGCCACCGTAAGCCTGTTACAGTTAGTAGCCTTACGCCTTTTTGAATGGACAACTGCAGAGATTGTCCACAAAAATCACCAGAAAAGCAGCGGTCACACGTGGCACCGCGGCAAACCTCGGTGCATTCTCCTCCTCCTCCCTCCACCACCACCACAACCCTCCCTGCTTCCAGCTCTCTTTGTCCCTACACCAATCCCAACTCTATTCTTTTTTCTTTCTCCATAATAATTTGATTTTCACAGACCTTTTCCCCTTAAGCGAGTGGATTTACAATTAAAAAACATTTGTGTCCCTCCACCCACGCAACAGTGACCATGACCCTTGCTGAGATCCTCAGCCCCAGGTATGCCCACAGGTGACACAGCCATCGGGGACACCTCCCAGCACAGGTTAATAACGGGGTATTTTATGACCCCACCTTTGTGCTTTAATTACCTCAAAAGCAACACCAACCTCAGTTAATGAGGGAATCCAGGGTTACCACGGGTTCAGGTTTGCCATTGGTGGCAGAGCTGCCCGTAGACAACAGAGTGGCATTTTTAAAACCAGTGGCTAAAAACCTACTATTTGGACGTGAAAGCCTGCATTTTGCATCCTTCTGTAATTTAACGTTTTTCATTCTTTCTGGCCTGTGTTCCGTTCTCTTGGATAACCTTTTCCTCTAATCTACCATATGTCCCAATGAATTTTAGCACCTTACACCTATTCAAACACCCTCGATTTTCTTTCACAGACATTTTTTAAATTTTTTTTTTTGTAGTGGCTGCTGTCTTATCCAAGACCCTTCAGATCACTTACAAGCTATACGCTATATACACTTAATCACTATACGTTACTATAGATATGTATTTCACCTTGTTTGCACAAACAAATCTCGGGAATGAAAAAAGCTAGTATTTTAGACATTTTTAAGACCTTAATCTTAGGAAGGCAAAAATAAAATTAAATAATTAATTTCCTAGGCTCAGCTCCCACATTTGCCTTTTTGAATTGTTTCTCCCCCCAGTTTCCCCCCGTACCTCTCCCTGGTTTCGGGGAGGAGGATGAGGAGGTCCCTGGATCCTGCTGGGTCACGGGTTCCAGGGATGTGCCCTCCCCGTTGGCTCCATCTCCCATCCACGTCCCGCCACCTCCTCGCATTCAGAAGCTGCAATTTCACTCAAGTGCACTCGAGTTCCAGCAAACCCAAAGCGTCCGAGAGCGCGGTGCGAGGCTCGGGCTGAGGGGGGAGGTGGGTAAATATCCCGGCGGGGGGCGAGGATAACCTGCCCGCACATACACCAGCCCAATTAGCCCGGGCAAGGAAAAAAAAAGAGCTTTTATTCCCCAAAGAGTCAAAAAAAACCCCCCACCTCAGCGATGCTCGCTCCATCGTCCAGCCCGAGATGGAGCTACCGCCCGGTCCAGCAGGGTCTGAGCAGAGACACCGAGCGCTGAAGGTACAGCCCCCCCCCAAAAAAGGAGAAAGCTTGGAAGGAAAGAAGATGCAGAAAATAGAAGTTTATTGCTACGGTGGTTCTCTAGAGCTCTGAGAAACGTGGAAGGGAACAGCCTCCTCCCAGGGCAGAGGAAGAGGCATCTCTACCCGGCGTTACCTGGGCACGACTGAGACCCCCCCTCCAGAGACATCCTGAAACCACCTTTGTCTCCTCAAAACGGCAACAAGAAGTCCTTACACTGAAAGGCTAAAAAAAACCAAACTCAACAAAAGTCTAGAGAAAAGAGGAATTTCAAGCTTTAAAATAGTTAAAACTACAGTTTCAAATTGTTTAAACTGAAATTTCAAACTTGAAAAACAGCAACCTCATCTGATTAACAGACTTTTCCCACCCAGAGTGACTTCATCATCAAAGAGAGTCCAACCAGGGCAAGTCTGGGAGAAACTCCAGGCGTTTCAAGTGCACAACCAGGCGTCTCCAATGACTGACTCCATCCCTAATTCACTGCGCTTTCGAAACCACTCGGATAACGCTCATTGTCACAACTTTCTGCCCCCCAAAGAGTCAAAAAAAACCCCCCACCTCAGCGATGCTCGCTCCATCGTCCAGCCCGAGATGGAGCTACCGCCCGGTCCAGCAGGGTCTGAGCAGAGACACCGAGCGCTGAAGGTACAGCCCCCCCCCAAAAAAGGAGAAAGCTTGGAAGGAAAGAAGATGCAGAAAATAGAAGTTTATTGCTACGGTGGTTCTCTAGAGCTCTGAGAAACGTGGAAGGGAACAGCCTCCTCCCAGGGCAGAGGAAGAGGCATCTCTACCCGGCGTTACCTGGGCACGACTGAGACCCCCCCTCCAGAGACATCCTGAAACCACCTTTGTCTCCTCAAAACGGCAACAAGAAGTCCTTACACTGAAAGGCTAAAAAAAACCAAACTCAACAAAAGTCTAGAGAAAAGAGGAATTTCAAGTTTTAAAATAGTTAAAACCACAGTTTCAAATTGTTTAAACTGAAATTTCAAACTTTAAAAATAGCAACCTCATCTGATTAACAGACTTTTCCCACCCAGAGCGACTTCATCACCAAACAGAGTCCAACCAGGACAAGTCTGGGAGAAACTCCAGGCGTTTCAAGTGCACAACCAGACGTCTACAATGACTTGACTCCATCCTTAATTCACTGGGCTTTCGAAATCACTTGGATAACGCTCATTTTCACAACTTTCTGCCAATAAAGAAGACAAGGAAACCCAAAGAGGAAGGAGATGGATGGATGTACAATATCAAAGATGGAAAAACAGGAGTGGTCAGGACATTAAGAGAGAAGGAAAACTTAATGCAGAATTGGAGAGAACAACTGTAGTCAATAAAATTACTTCTTTAAATGGAAATAATAAACCCCACTTAGGGTTTTGAAGCAAACATTGTAGTCCAAAGGCTTTCAAACCCAAAATTAGCCAGTCTAAGAGCAAGACAACATGCGCTTTATGGTATGCGTGATTCAAAAGGGTTGGCCATGTCTGAATCAACAAAACTTGCCAAAAATCCGTGATGCTTTCACCCCTCCACGGGTCCCCGTCCCCTCCCACTGCCCCCGAGCCCCCCGTTTCCACACGCTGCTCCAGACGAAGCACCAGGAAATCCAACAGCCTCTTTAACCCCCCAAACGAGTTACTGACAAGACATTTTTGGCTCCGTATCGCGAGCCAACGTGGCAACCCTGTGTTTTCCCCCCCCCATTACAAACACGTGCCGCAGCCTGGCTCGCAGCCCTTTGGATGCTGATACAAGATTCATAATGGCTGTCAGAATCTGCAATTTTTCCTTTTGTTTTATGAGGTCAGGCAATATTACCTGCACTGATGTATTCCATTTCCCCAGCTGGAAACCTTCTCATTTGAGCCCGACAGGTTGAGGGGAGTCATGATTTTGCAACCCAGCATGTGAAACACGGTGCGAGGGGGCAGGTGGCTAACCCCGCGTTCTCCTTTTGCTCTTGTCCACTGGCAACAGTAAATTAAACTGTCAAAAACGGAATTGTCCTGTCATCAACAAAGCTATAGCTTCGCAAGTATTGCAACATGAGATATATTTCTAATTCTGCATTTCCCTGCACCTGTAATTTCATCAGGAACTCGCACTGGACCATGGTGAGAAGCTGTCCAGGGGACACTGGCACCGCCAGCTCCTTGGGAGCCTTGACATGGCATTTCGAAGATGGAAATTAATGAACAATACCAGCAATTTGTTTTATATATATATAAATATATATATAAAGCATTCTATGTGAGGTCCTGACCTTCCGCGTGGCTCCGCAGCCCGTCGAGGGCAGGGGTCCTAACGGGCTGCACCAAAGGACCCAAATCTGAATGTATTTAAATGCGTTAATTGCACAGAAAAAGTGGACATGGAGCTTCCAAACCTCCCCTCTTCCTCTTGGCCACTCCAGAGATGAAAAGCACCTTCACAAAGTTCTCCCTCCCATCACATGGGTTTTATTCTGGCCCGTGTTGCCAGAAAGAGTTTTTGGAGAGTAAATCCCAGTCACTTCACTTCAAATTGGGAACATTCAAACCTGTGTTTTCCTTTGTCACGCAATTCTCCAGGGGTCATTTTAAAGGAACGCGATTAACTACAATCTTTATGTCAGGATTTAAATGCCGTTTCAATTTTTCACTTGCAGATGACTTTTACCTCTTTTTAACCCGCTTTAGATCTCTTTGGGTAAAATCACTGACCTCAGGTGTTACATGTAAGCACAAACCACCCAGAGAACATGTATGCATCGCAAAACAAATAAAATATTGTCAAAACACTGTTTAAAAGCACAGGTAACGAGGCAGAATATCCAGCAGAAGTTTATACAAACGACAACCATTAAAGTGAGAGGGAGCATCTCTTCCGAGACGCTGATAAACAAGAAGAAAGGGGCTCGTTGTTATTAATTCAACGTTGCAATCAAATATTGTTTTAGATTACCTCTGTAAAAATTCTGAGCTTATCAATCATTAAACTGTGGACAGAAAGTTAAATTGAGCTAAGAAATCATTTCACGCAGCTTAATGCAGTCAAAGTGACTCAATATTCCTTTATTAATTCTCATTTAATATCACTTTAAATTGCCGCCATTATTATCCTACGGCATAGGAAGGGCTCCGGGTAATTAGTCTGTATTAAGCCCTTTTTTATTTAGAGGGAGCCAAATAAACAAACCCGCTTTAATTACCTGGGTGCCACAATATTGATCTGAGCATCAAATTTTAATAGGCCGTGCTTTGCCGCTGCCGCGGGGCGGGCGACGGGGCGAGGACGAGCCCGGACGCCAATTAGCCAGGGAGCCAAAAGTCAGGGAAGGGGGGAGGGAGAGGGGTCGGGGGGGGAGGAATCTTCTCCCTCCCAGCCCTTGTTCTCTCCCACTTCAGTACACGGTGTTAACGACATACAAATTTTTGAGGTCATTAAGTATAAACAGGAATTGAAAGGGAGACGGGCGCTCTTCCCGGAGCTGCCGATGTCAGCATTTCAAGTACTCTCCTAATCCCACAATGCAAGTTTCAGCATTATTGTCTCAATTTAACTTGCATTAGTACCTAGCACCTTGATTACACTGGTGGGGTGGTAATCTTCGCCTGCATATGCCATCATTACTTATGTCAAGCCTCTCGAGTTGTTATGAATACTATGTTGTTTTACGAGAGAGAGGAAATTAGTGCCAGTCCCCCAGAGTTTTGGGTGCTTAACACTGAAGCACTACACAGCCCTCTCAAATCCCACAACAAATCCTTGTTTAGTGCCACGCGGAGATAAGGACTTTGCAGCAACATCCCGGCATAAATAACCCGCATCCCTCTTTATTCGTAAAATGTCAAAAAAAAAAAACCCACCCCACAAAACCCTCCCCCCTCCCTTCTGCAATTTTTTTTTATTTTTCCTTTTTCCGCCTAAAAAAAGGCTCAAAGTGTATTTAATGGCGTGGGATGTCCCACCTTCACACAGCGTTTCGCCGCAACACCGAGCCCAGCAAACCCCACCTATTTTAAGATTATCTTAAAATGCAGTTTTAGCCACGTTTTTAATAAAAATCAAACTTATCAGAGCCGGAGGAAAGGCGCCGTAGTAAGATGAGGCTTCCCTCAGGAGTGCAATAAAGGGAGAAATTGTTGCCTCGCGTGTATCGCCCTCTCAATGTTTTTTTAAACATGATCCACTGTGTTGTTGAAAAGAATTATTTTACAGTATTGTAGGGATTTTTTGCATTGTCTGTTTATTCTGTTTACACAGCAAATGAAACCCCCGATATGAATAAGGTGAACTCCCCGGGGAGAAAAAGAAATTCAGAAATGATGTACAGATGGGGACAGAGGCCCACGGAAAGCGAATATAAATTAACGTGCCCTCAACAGTCACATCTGGAGCAGAACAGGCCAAATAAATAATTTTGACATTAAAAAAATGAAAGATCAAGCCCTATAAATAGTAGAATAAGTTTCCTCTAATGATATTACTTCACATTATAATTGAGGCGACATCTAAAAAGAAAGGTAATTTGATATATTTAGACCAAGTGTCTGGCTTCAAAATCCTTCTTGGGTTTCTCTTTGGAAGCTATTAAAATCCCACATTTGCAAGGACAGCGCAGAGAAAAGATGCCGTACACTGATTGCAAAAGTTTCCTTAGAAAAAAATCCGCCTCCTGAGGTTAGTTTAACATCTTCCTGCATAATATACAGTCTCTGTGGGCTTGCTTTTTCAAATATGAACTTGTACCAAAATGTTTTTCTAGCTTTAAAATATACATATTTAATTTTGTTAAAAATTAATAAATCTCTTAAAAAGGGCAAGCGGTTAATCATGTTATCCCTATAACAGCAGAGAAGCCATGGCAGATATCCAACCAGTAAATAAATAAATAAAAATTTAAAAAAATAAAATAATAAAATTAAAATAACCGCAGTTCTATTCGTTTCCTTTCTTCTGCCTCATTTACCAACTTCACCTCCGCGATTTCACATGGGCAAAAAAAGGGGAAATTAAACCTCCTGCAGCGTTTTCAGATGTGGGACCAGGCAGGGATCTTGGGGTTCCCCCAGGGATGCTGGGGTTCCCATGGGGATGTTGTGGTCCCCGGGAGGATGCTGGGGGTCCCTCGGGGATATGGGGGGCTGGGGGGGGCTCCCCAGCCCCTGAGTTCCCCCCCCGGCATTAGGCAGAGCCGGGCAGCGGCCGCCCCCACGTCCACCCAAATGATGCCAATTTTGAAGAATGGCTTTTGACAGCCCAATAAAACTTTCATGAAGTGACCAAAAAGGGTCCTCCTGAAACCGGGAGACTGACCAGAAGCCGCAAATGCAAGAAAACAATACATTTAGCCACTACTAAATTCTATAAGTGACGATCTCTGGAGTCAAATCGAATTCGCTGTTACCAAATCTTTTCACTGTCCACTGCATACACACAGCCTGGTGGGTGTTTTTTTTTTTTTTTTCCTACTGAAAGATGTTATTGATTTAAAGACCAAAGAAACGTGCACAAATCTTTTGGAAAGAGATGGTCTGACTGGAAGTGCAACTCAGCAGCTTCCTTCAGGGAAGATGTTTGTCATATGCATTCCTCCTTGTGAGGTTATCTGTGATACAATACAGAGTGGAAAAAAAAAAAGAAAGAAGCAAAATTTTACGGGAAAAGGTGGGCTTAATCAGGGGAAAAAAAAAAAAAAAAAAAAAAAAAAAGAGGATCCTGAAACAATTTAATTATTTCTACATA
>NW_015090865.1:6320608-6410608 GCF_001431845.1 Calidris pugnax | reverse complement strand
GCAGATGTTTACCTAATTTAACTCATTTCTTTTCTAAATACATCACCTAATTACAGTAATGGATGGTTTTCTGAGTGGTTCAACAAACAGAAAAGGAGGCTCAGAGAACACCAAACTACAAGCCCTGAGGACAGGCCCACGCGTGAGCTGCTGGAGACTGGAGGAGGCTTCTAGCCCATGGCAGACAGAACATCTCCCTGCATTATCATTCTTTGCAGAATATTTCCTAGCAGCTCCCCAAACACCATGATGTTGACCAATACTGGATTCTCTCACACACGTGGCAAGGCTCTTCCCACCACTCCCCATAACAATTAAAATTGTGAAATTGCTGTTAACCTTACTTGCTAGTTATTGCTAATATTTTCCCCAATTAAATCCTTGATTTTGCATTGAGAATTTTAATTAAACCTTTCCTTAATTGCGGGGTAGCAGAATTTCGTTGCGGCATCTTAAAATTCTGGGCCAACTCAAGATTTCACACATGGTGGTAAATAAAAAGTATTGTTGGGTTGGATGGACAACTTCAGTCAAACCAAAGCCTGCTTCAGACTGTTAAAGCCCTTAAATGTCAAAATCATACTGTGCCAATAAAGAAGTCACATGGCTTTTAATACTGATGATAAAGAAAGGCACCGTATTTATTTACGACAGGCTCAGTAATTCTACCCATTTTCTATGCACTTCACTTTACGACAGCGTTATAGACTGTGGTGTTTGTGCACAGGGACTCCAGAAAGTAAACCAGTTACACAGCCATGTACATGGTAATCTACCATAAAATATGCATTTCTAATTTTCAGTAGAACTCTACAGGAACCTAAACACCAGGTACTTTAAGATACATTATCTACACTCCGAGATACATGTCATAATTTGTACGGGTTAAGTAACCACTAGCACTATAATCCAATAAAACAAATTCTCTTACGTTCTCTTCCTCGATTTTTTCTTTCCCCCAATACTTCTTAAAACTTTTTCGCTCCCTTGCAGCAAGCTCAACAGCTAGGAAATTAGATACAAAATATAATTCTGGCCTAGTCATAAAGCTGTATTTTTGGTTCAAGTAAGTGTCATCTCAATGACAAAAAGCAAACCAAATCAGATCCAACTAACCCGTAGAAGACTTTAATCCTACCAATTGAGTAAACACAGGAACTACAGAATTACAGAAAAATAAGGCTCTAAAAAACGTTAATTTGGAAAGTCTTCTGCCAAATCAGTCATGCCAATGCAGAATCAGACTCACAGGCATTTTTCCCGACAGCCTTGTGCAGCTTTTTCCCCAGCCCTCCCCTGAAGAGACTTTCCAACCAGTCTGGCCAGTTGGCTCCAGAACATCAGCAGAGGTTTTGTGATTCGTGGTGGGAACTCTCCTGCTCCAACTGAAATCCTTCTGTCCTCCTCCCAGAAGTACCTCAAAACACTTGATGATTTTTTTTTCCCCTCCATACACAACATTTTCTAGACCCAACCACGGCTTTCACAGAAATCACATGCAAATTTAGGTGCTGTGCTAGCTCAAGCCATTTCTCTAGATGGCAACAAGAATGCCATCTGAAGATGTCTGAAGTCTTACTAAAAATCAAAACATCTTCCTCTTCTCACTTATGTAAAGAAACTTGACGTGCAAAAAGTAAATTGATAAAACCATAATTTTCCAGATCCACAACGGCTGCTGCACCCTTCCTTATCACCATCCAACTGCTTGCAATAGAAAATTCAGAATAAAACAAAGAAAAACCAAGTCTTATCATTTCCTAGGTTAATTTTACGCTTTACCCGAGGCCCCTCTACCACTGGTAGAAGCTACGTGCTTCTCCCTGTTTGATCTGAGGACTTGCCCAGCCTCTGAGAATTTCCACCAGTGCCTGCTGGTGTGACGACAAGTGCTTTCGCCAGTCCCTTAAGTATCCTCAGATTAAAACCATCAGGCCTTTTAAACCAGGCAGGACTCTAACAGTAGATCTCCTAGGTTGAGATCTTATCCATTTGCTGCTGGTATTAATTGTGCTAACCATCTGCTCACTTTTGATTTTTTTCTTTTAATTGAAAACAAATGCAGAAAGTCATTGAACACTTCAGTCTCATTTGCTAATAGCTCCCTGCTTCCCTCAAGGAGCAGACCAAACGCTTTACTTGGTTGTCTTCTTATTGCTAATGTACTTACCAATCGATTTCTCTATGTCTCTTGCTAGTTCCATCTGATTTTGTGCCTTCCTTCCTTTTTTTGTCCCCTTGTACACTGCTGCTGTTCCTTTTGTACTCTTCTCTTTCTTGTGTTTAAGGTCCTTGAACATCCAGCTTGAGATGTAGCCATGCAGGTTCCACCCATCTTCTTCCTCTTCCCTACACCGAAACTTCCCTCCCCTTCGATAAGGGACAGATATTAGCAGTTTTATCTTAAACTTTCCTACCAGGTTATTAAACCCTGTTTCCTTGAAGGGCACTGCTTTCATTTTGCCAGTTTTCCTGTTTTTTCTTGGGGGTTGTGGTTCTTCACCTCCAGAGTCACTCACGCTTACTCCATCCCACAGCTTTGCCTCGTGACTCAACACCACCGGCTCAGAACAAACAACTAAGAGTTTCTTACCCCTCTTCCCCATGTCACAGAAACATCAGCTCATTGCAACAGTTTTGCTGCATTTGTCCCCAAAGAGGTCCCTGAGGAGTTAAAGCCTCCATACGTTCTAGACGTTGGATGTTCTAGATCAGCTTTGTCCCCCTGATGGGAACACTTTATCTTATTGGGACTCATTACCCTGATTTGAAGTCCTATGAATTCTTAAAATGCAGAAAGGCAAATTTATGACAAACTGTTATTTGGTAGTTAACAGACGGGGAATCAAGAATGCCAGTGAGTAAATTGTCTGATATTTCACTTGAGGCAATTGTATCATTGTGCTGTGAATATTCTGGGCATAGAGTATCCCCTCTTTTATGTTAGTGGGATTAGAGTAAAAAAAGTAAAAATAAATTGTTGTAATGAATCTTGAAAATTGCCATGTGAAGATAAACTTATTTCATGCCCAGAAATCAGGAAATACCAATCCTTAACCCATATTAAAATGAGTTTACTTTGGGAAAAGTTGCTTACGTGTTGTGAACTTCTCCACAATTATTGTACATTTGAAATATTTTTCTATAAAATCATAAAAATACATCCATGAAGCCACATGTGAGAACAGCAATAGTATATAAACGGTTTATATAAAACCCCATCCCTCAGGGGGATGATAACATAAAGAATATAAAACCCCATCCCTCAGGGGGATGATAAGAACATAAAGAGTCTATAGAGACTGCATTTGGGAGCCCACCTTAAGCCAGAGGGATAGGGGATGAATGAAATACTTCTGAAAGATTTTCAACTCATTCTTTGATGCACCTGAGAAGTTTTCTGGTCCCTTCGTGGCTCCTGGGTGGGGAAGACATCACTCGGAAATACTGATGGCAGAGCTCCCTGGCTGTAAAATAAACTATATCCCTTCATGAACAATTCCTCTTCATGAAAATAGAAGGATCTGTAATTTTTAGGACTTTTTGTATCCTGGTTGTCTCATCACCACCATTTTCACCCTCCAAGAACAGCTCCATTTGAGGATATACAAATACTTCAACCAGAGTCTCAACATTTGGGCAAGTTGTACTAATATATCTGAATCTGTATGAAAAACCTGACCTATGGGTTAATCTATTTTACAAAGTCTAAAAAGAGATCAATTTTCTCCTTAAAACAGAGAGCCCCAGTAAAATTTAACGCTGTATCTCCAACTCTTACGGCAGTTAAAGGTTTTAGGATTGGATTGCTCAATGTAATTCAGTGACACTGAACCTATTTAACTGCCCTGAGGTTAAAAAGCCATATTCTGGTACCTTATCTATGGAGACTGGAAAAATTTGGACCTTTTTCATTTAAAAAAACAAAAATATTTTCTTACTTGACACTGGAATATGTATGCTATGGACAAAAACTTACCTGGAAAACACAGCAATTGCTTTGTCAACACTAAAAGGTGCTCGTGTAGTTTAAGTCTGTAAAATTCCCCTCCTGGCCCCCCAAAACCCAGAAAGGACAGAGCTCTCTGACAGCCAGCGGGGCGCAGAAATCCCTCATACTGTGCAAAAAAATATACATAGAACCCTGGGATTTAAATCTCGGACTTTCTCAAAATACAGCAAACCAAAGCATCCTGGATATTGGATTTAATACACAGCCTCCCCCTAACATACCGAGGCAGAGACACTCAGTCTGTTGGATTTATTACAGCTTTGCAAAGTGGGTTTGTTTTTTTTTTTTTGACAGTAATTTTTTCTGTGAATAACAAGACTGGTGTTTGGAGCAGGCTGTGAAGCAGAGGCGCAGGGTCCTTGGCCTCTCTGTTTACAGTTGTGCTGCCACTTCTCATGTTGCCTGTGCAGCTCATGTGGGAATAGTTCAAAATGCACCAATACACATTTTTGTCTCTTCAGAACAGTGTTTTTCACACTATTATAGTTAAGAGTATGCCGGAGTTTACACTTAAGATTTTATTTTTCAGAGGTGCATAATTATATATATTTACTTCAGAGCCAGCTGCCTGTACACAACGGTACGTACAGACAACTCCAACAGATCTGGTTCATTGCTTTTGCAGGCAGATATTCCGCTCTATTTGTGATTTGGGGTTACAGCAGCACGGGACACAGAGCTTTCCAGTTCTGCATCTGGCCACGGCCGTCACAAAATTGGAAAGAAATCCCTGTTTTCCCATCCTTGAAAGCTGGGTTTCCTGCTGGAGCTGAACGCCCCGCATTCCTCCCCCTAACAAATATCGGAAAAAAAACCCCATTGTTTACACTCTTTCTTTGTTGCCATCAGATTCCAATGTCACATTATCTTCCAATGTTTATCCGCCCAAGGAACATGGGAAGCTTGAAATGATTTTTTGTGTGTGTCTGTCCAACAATGCTAATTTGACATTTCTGTTATTTCTGACCGGAGTACGGGACCCAGAGCAGAATTTACACCAAGCATTTCTTGTGACAGTAGTAATTATGATTCCTCCCAGCAATCAACCCCTCTGAGCAACTGGAGCTGCCTCTTCAGATGCTGCCACCAGCCCTACCCCACAGCTCGGCTTTCTTTGAGAAAAGAGACCCATAACTCATTCCATGATAAACCCTGAGCTTGGAAATACCCTCCTTTCACCTCCACCAGCTCTTGCACTCCAGGGCTCAAAGTTAAGCACACGATTCTGGGAAGAAAGGTTTTCTGACCATTTGAAGGGGAGTTTCTGCTTGTGGAGGAGTTTAGGAGCCTTCTGCATCTTCTCATTATTAATAGAGCATCCATTTTAACCAAAATAAACATCTAAACAATTACAGAAAGGCATTAATATTGCTGGATTTTATATGAAATAAGTATTCTCCATAGATTCAAATAATCTTTGCCACAAGAAGAGTTCTGGCCACTGAGATTTCAGGGCTATAAGTGCTCAACAGATGGGGCTTCAGGATCCAAGGGGCAAGAGAGTGTTGTCCTCTTGGGGAAGTCAAGCTTTAATTCAAGGCCCTGCTGAGAGACAACTCGACAGCCCAACACTGCAGGGACTCAACTGCATCTACAAGATGTTTAGAAAACAAATGTTTTGTTTGGTATCCGATTCCATATTTAATTTGTCTGAAACCACCTCATTTGGTGGAGGAGGCAAATCTCTGCCCAATCTCATGCTACGCTGGGGTCTCACGTGATAAAAATAAGAAACTCAACAGCAAATTGAAGACCACGTGACCAAGGTTTGTGGGATTGAAGTTACCATTAACCACACAATTGTGGAATTAACTGGAAGTAAAGACAGACTTGAGATGTACAGACGGGGTTAAACCATCAGCTACTTCACAGAAAATTGTAGGTTCAAAAATCCAGCCATTGGCCATTTGGTACTAAGTGAGTCCTGCAGAAAATGGCTGAGGTCTACGCTACAGTTCTGCTTTCTGGAAGGCAGAAGGTTCCTGGGTGGTTCCTTAGCCAAGGACAGCAGAAATCCATGTTGAATACTTAGTCACCGAGCCTCGTACTGGAGGATAATGCTCTAGTTATTTTTAGTCAATAAAAAGGAAAAAAAATACCCAAGTGTGTCTGACAAAGAGGGACTGGAAGTACTGGAGGATTTTGAAATGTTAAGACAGAAAGCTTCTTATTTCATTCAATTTGAGAGGTGAAGAGGGAACTGTGCCACAGTTTGGAGGCAAGAATAAAAATTCCATGAAATAGTCTCATGAGACAACAGATAGCACTCATCCAGAGTTGGTGACACTCTGACTCTTTCATGAAAAAGGCAATTTTGCTTCCCAGAAAAAATATTCTGGCACTGGGGATTCAAGAGGACAAGGCTCTCACAGCGATTTCTGACTTTCTAACCCATATTAATATCTACAGTTATCAAATCCAGAACTTCAAACTGTGACTTTGTAACAAAGAGGATTCTCAAAACACAAAAAGCTCTCTCTTTTGTCATATATTTACAGCTGAAGAAATCCCATCCCTTTAGCTAATTCTTTCCCAATGAAATTTTTTTGCTATTTTAATGCAGCTTAACAGAAAAGTCTTACCAGGAATGATATTTTAATGCAGCTTAACAGAAAAGTCTTATCAGGAATGAAGTTGTATTATCCATCTCAAACCTACGCCGGCAGTTGAAGATACTCTGAAAATCATTTAAAATTGCACTTGATTTTATAGAAAAGCAGTAATCACAACTAAAATCTCTATACAGTAGTCTGGGACAAAACATTTAGAGCAATTTTTTTAGTCTCTAACAGAGTATCTCAAATCTTCCTTTATGGTGTATTTTTGTTCATTTCATCAGGTATTGCCTTTGATATATATAAAATTGACCTTGTCCATGGGACCTGAAATACCCAAAATCCCATCTGCCCATTCTAAAACACAACCCTGAGCTGTACTGTAATTAGATAAAACCATTTCCCTAATGAATGAGTTTGCGCAGAACATTGGGGAGATGCTTTGGAAAGGAACGGTTGGTTTTTAAGAAAACTCACCATATAATGCAAAATTGTTTCCTGGACAAGTTTTGTGAAAATTTCCCTCTTCCATAGAAAGGGCAAAGGTCACCCAGCCCTGGAAATCAGCATTTTTTTTTAAGGTGCAAGACTTTTCAGGTTTGTTTTTCTGCTATTGGAAAGAGATGGAAACAATTTGAGAAAGTAGGTGATGAACATTTCTAGGAAGAACAGAACACGACCGGCAAATGCAAACATTTAGTGTGGATTGAATTAATTTTGCATTGTAGCCTTTCGCACTTCTGAGGAAATTAATTCTGGGAAGTACAAGACGAGAAGCCACTGGCTTCTTTCCAGTACCTCCTCGCAGTCATCTGTTTGAAAAATCAGCTTCAAAATTGTGTATTTATTTTGGATGAATTACCCGTTTCTAGTGTTTTGAAGAGCAAAGACACAGACAGCTAAAATATTTACATTAAAGACTAGACACCAGTAGAAGAACTGCTAATTGTTTGCATGCAAAATGACTTTTTCCTAAAAAGAACAAACAGCAATAAAAAAAAAAAAGAGGTGGTTGAGGTTTTGGAAATCATTCAAACTTTTGTCTAAAGAAACGGTCCTACTTCCGAAACAAACTACTGTCCACTCATTGCCAATGAATTACTCCAAATTAAATATTGCAGAAAATATTTGACTTGACAAACTAAGTCAGGAGCGAGCGTATGGTCCCGGTCACTTGCACCAAGTGACTGGTTTTGTGAGACACACACAAACGTTGTTCTTGAGTGTAACTGATCTCTAAACAGGACTAAGGGCTGATGGTCCTAAGGCCCAAGTTTTAAACAAATACTCACGCAGAACCCACAAAATAAGTGTTTTTAGTACATGGAAACCCCTCATGTCCCTGGTGCAAGAGAGAGTTGGCACCTTGAACAAAATCAAATTTCGTTCCAATCTCCGCATCCTTAATCAAACTTTAGGACACGCGACTGGCTAAAAACTGCACCTTATTTCTACTCTTAGATGTACTTGCTCCCGTGCTGCGACGTGAATGAAGCTGTTAAAATTTCGGGACTTGGCCTGACATTTCCTCCTCCCCCTCACCCATCACCCTCTGCTGCCGGGGCACAGTAACTCCCGTTTGCTCCCGGCGCCGCGTTCGGCTCGATGCTGAGGTTCAAGAAGTTGTAATCTGCACGGGAACATTTTTGCCTGCCTGGCAACAGGAACGATTTCTATTTGCATGGTAATGAGACATTTTATTTGACAAGGTGTTGAAGGAAAAGATGCAATAATTTTAACAGTTGGGTGTTACACTTTAAAACCCATTCAGCAAATCTGGGGAAAACAAACATTGCTTCAACACCAAACTTTAGGCGAGGGGATCACGGGGTGGCAAAAAGGACCAAATCCTACTGGAAAAAAAAATAAATAAGCAGAGCACCCACCTGTATTAATTTAAATATTAAACTACAGAGTACAAGGGAAATTACTGGGTTGTTTTACCCTGTCTCCTGTGAAGTACAGGAGGCCCCGGAGACAGACAGACAGACAGGCTGGCAGCAGCGCAGACGGACGTGGGGAGATTTCCATCTCACTTAACCCCTAATCAAAATGAACTTGGACTCTACCTTTGGCTCTAACCAAGAGCCCCGATCTTAACTTCAAATAATCTAATTAACCCAGAGTTTGCCATCTTCCCCCTTTTTTACACTACAAAAAACAAACTTTGCTTTTACTTCAGAAAACGGGTGCTGACACGGGGTCGTCTGTGCGGCTGAAAACGCGATAGGATCTTTGACCTCGGACGTGTAGCTTGAATAATGATGGAGGCATTTGACTAGATGATAAACAGAGACCTTATTTCCTCTGCAAGGAAGCACCAGGAAACTTAACAAAGGCCAGTGCCACAGAGGTGTGCAGGCGGGCTGGAAACATTAAAAGTCACCTGGATTCACCTAACCAAGGAATCAGGCTGACATCACCAAAAAGGGATCTGAAATGTTTTCCCAGAATCAAATTTTTAAAAATAAATAATTATTAGTTAACTAGATAACCTGCCAGCATTGTTAAACACCCCCAAAATCAATGGTACCATTGGTTTCCCAGACCTCCAAACCTCATGCCGGGTGATGCTCGACCACAGCAGCCACCGTGGGGCTGTGACTGGGGAGACACAAAGAAAACTGAAGTCCTTTTTAGTGGAAAGCACCAGAACATCACTATTTTAATCCACGCTCCAGAAAGGCTGAGTTATGCCATAATAACCCATATTTCAGAGGGAACCTGCCCACTTCATCCCTCCCCAAGCCAAGTCTCTCAGGTATTCTCACCTGGTGTTTATTTTCCAACTGCTCACAGTCTCCTAAAGAAAAACTTGATCAGACAGCAGTACAGATAACAAAATAAACTGATATTTAGCTTAAGATAAACACAAAATAAGCAGTACTACTGCATTTAGTAGAGCGACGGCCGCCATGGGAAGACACATCTTGTTTAGAAACTTCAGTGAAGTTCTGCAAACAACAAAATGCTGCTATTTCATTATTTCTCTGTAAGACAGCTAAACTCATCTGAATTATTCAAAGCGTAACTCAGAGAGAGGTTACTAACAGTTACCGAGAGGCCTCTCCTACCACTGAGCTCCATCTGGAAACGAAGCATTTCAGCATTTTTGTTGCAAAACCCGTATTTCACTCAGCAACCGGGAAGTTACCGAGAGCTGGTGCCGTCCTCAGCGACGGCATTTTCTGCTCCTCCTCAGGCTGAGCTGCCACCAGAACACCCCGAATTCTTACCAACCACAGTTCACCTCATGAAATAAAAGCTAGAACCAGCACTGCCAACAAACAAGCTGCGAGCATCCCATTAGCTCTTGTCATCTCTGCACAGCTGAGAGACCCTTTGCTTTTTCTAAGGAAATTTCAGATTTTGGCTGCAGGTACCCGGGTAAACTCTACAAGATTTTATCCACCTTTGTAGATCCAACCCTCCCAAAACACCTTTGCTGAGATGAAGATTACAGGTCCACTTCTTCAAGTCAAATGAAACCAAAGAGAGGTGGTACAGATGTGGTACCCGCCAACAAAACTGTATGGACTTTGTGTTCCATTGCTTCTTCTGCTGAAGAATGTATCCTACATTCAAAGGTAGATGTTTAAGTGAATTCCCCAACAGCAGCTGTGGTTTTGCTTATTACTCACACAAAGACACACCAAGTTCTTTAACCTAGGCTAAGTCATAGAATCATAGAATGGTTTGGGTGGGAAGGGACCTTAAAGCCCCCCCAGTGCCACCCCCTGCCCTGGGCAGGGACACCTCCCACCAGACCAGGTTGCTCCAAGCCCCCTCCAACCTGCCCTTGAACCCCTTCAGGGATGGGGCAGCCACAGCTTCTCTGGGCAACCTGGGCCAGGCTCTCACCACCCTCACACCAAACAAGTTCTTCCCCGTATCTCAGCTCCATCTCCCCTCTTTCAGTGTCAAACCCTTCCCCCTCCTCCTAGGGCTCCCCTCCCTCATCCAGAGTCCCTCCCCAGCTTTCCTGGAGCCCCATGAGGGACTGGAAGGGGCTCCAAGGTCTCCCCAGAGCCTTCTCTTCTCCAGGCTGAACCCCCCCAACTGTCTCAGCCCCCCCTCCCAGCAGAGGGGCTCCAGCCCTCCCAGCATCTCCGGGGCCTCCTCTAGTCCCACTCCAACAGCTCCATGTCCTTCTGATGTTGGTGGCCCCAGGGCTGGAGGCAGCACTGGGGGGTGTCTCCCCAGAGTGGAGCAGAGGGGCATGGGGCTGGGGATGCAGCCCAGGGTGTGGGGGGTGTCTGGGCTGTGAGAGCACATCTTCTACCCTCAGAAGAACTAAAGGTCCCAACAGCCCACGGTGGGAGGGGAGGAGACTCCATCCCAACACCCGAGGAGCCTGCAGTAAGATGATGATGTGATTAGGGAAATTCAAGAAAATAAAGAACCACCACGGTGGAGCCCGTATTTTCCTGTATCCCCAGCCCCGTTATTTTGATTCATACGTTTCAAGCGAAGCAAACACCGACAGCAATTTGTGTAATAATACGACAGAAAGTTAAACAAGAGGAAGCAAACGGCAGGAAATTCATCACCAGAGAACACAATATCAAACAAGCGTGTCCCAAGGAACAAAAGCAAGAGGTGAAGACAACAATGAAGCATCCAATGTATACAAGAGGGAAAGCAGAGCGAGGGCAAGAAGCCAGACACATTACACACGACATAAGTAAATAAATCAAAGGAAGTGAGATTAAAACCTGAATTAACTGGAGGAGGGGGAGAGCTATAGCACCTGCACAGAGGTGTCCGCCCCACGGAGATTAATATCACACACTCTATGAAAAGCCTGATTTGTAGGGGCTGAGCAGGGAAAGTAAGAAAGATTCACATTTCAAAATCAGAGCGCTAAAAAAAAAAATAATAAATAAATACAAGCAGTGTCACTATTCCCTGGTTTCCAAACTGCAGCACCCACCTGAAAACACCACAGGATTGCTCAAAGATGATCATATCCAAACTGCAGCACCCACCTGAAAACACCACAGGATGGCTCAGAGAAGATCACGCTGATTTGGATTTATATTACAATAAAATGATATTTTAGTTCGATTTTGCACTGTGGTTGAACAAGGCAAATTTAAAACCAACCAGTTTGAAAACTGAGTATTTTCTCCATATACATTTTACAAAGTTTTATTTCTTTTCTATTGTATTGCAGCTCATGAACAGTCAAAGTTTTACCCACCTGAAAACACCACAGGATTGCTCAAAGATGATCATACTGATTTGGATTTATATTACAATAAAATGATATTTTAGTTCAGTTTTGCACTGTGGTTGAACAAGGCAAATTTAAAACCAACCAGTTTGAAAACTGAGTATTTTCTCCATATACATTTTACAAAGTTTTATTTCTTTTCTATCGTGTTGCAGCTCATGAACAGAGTTTTACTTTTCAAATCTTTTTGTAGACTTACAAAAAAAAAAGAAATCAGTAAAACTTAAGTTTCACTGGGTTGTTTTATACAAATATATATTTGAATTCTGTAGACACTGACTTGAAGCTTCAGACAAATATCAACTGCTCTTCAGCTGGGCGAGCACTTTGTATCAATGCCACCAAAGTCTCCAAATGCAAATCAAGTTCACCCCAAGCATCACAGTCTCATTTCAAACAGGAACAGCATGAAAAAAAAAATAATGTTTTTAAAAATATTTACAGAAAGTTGTGATATTTTTCTAAATAATAGTTCTGCCCCTCGACATCTTGATGTAAAGGATGCAGAGGGTTTGCTATTTATAAATCACGTTCAAAGAAGTCGCGTGCGATACGATACGATGGGGTCTTACATTGGCAAGATCACGGCGTCATCAAGGCAACTATTACGTGGGTGGATAAAACTGCTGACTTTCAGCAATTTTGTATGAAAAAGTTCTACAAAACTGAAGGTCTACAGAAAAATGTATTGATTTGTTAGAGGGATGTTCAACTAAAAAGCAAAACTGTTCTAAAACACAATACAAAGAATATTAAAAGCACTAAAATTTCTGTTCCCCATTGCAACACTCACATCTGTGTGCTGGGAATAGGGAAAATACAGCATATCTATTTTGAAGAATATAAATTTATCAGAACAGCAATAAATCCCTACCCATGACACAAACTACAAATAACTACACAGACCTCCCTAACAAATCATCTCGAATTTAATCTTTCCAAACCCAAAGACCATCATATTTGGCTAATACAGTACATCTTTTTCCACCACTTGCATGGGACTTCGCTCTGGAGTGATCCATTTATTTCTGACTTTTCTGGAAAATTCCAATTTCTAGAACTTACAGAGCAGTGATCAGCAAAGCCGTGAGACCTGATTTAAGAGAAAATTAAATAAACATACCAGCTTCCCATGACACTACATGCAGCATGAAATGGTAACAAACAGGAGGCAAAAGAATAGTTTTGCCCCTTGACACCTTGATGTAAAGGACGCAGAGGGTTTGCTATTTATAAATCACGTTCAAAGAAGTCGCGTGCGATACGATACGATGGGGTCTTACATTGGCAAGATCACGGCGTCATCAAGGCAACTATTACGTGGGTGGATAAAACTGCTGACTTTCAGCAATTTTGTATGAAAAAAATTCCTTGCCACTGAAGTAACAGTAAGATCACGGCGTCATCAAGGCAACTATTACGTGGGTGGATAAAACTGCTGACTTTCAGCAATTTTGTATGAAAAAAAATTCCTTGCCACTGAAGTTATAGCAAAACCAGTCAGGAGAACAATCATATGGAAAAATACAGAAACCGCCAATCCTCCTTTCCCTCAGGTTTTCCAACCACCTGCTGGCAAACTGCATTATAGTGTTTTTTCTTTTTTAAATATAAATGCCCCACGAGAAATAAATAAAATAAAAATCAAAGGATCCTCAAGATTTTCCCCAAGCATTTATTGATTATGGGATTTTTACGTTAAGAAGTGGCACACGTGCCCCTGCCACCCATTTGTCCCCTCTGCACTTAGGACAGCGAGGAGGAGGAGGGCGAAGGCACGAAGCGGCAAGTAACAGGCTGGAAGTTTCAATTTTAGATATGCGAGACCACAAAATTAATGAGCGCCTTTGGAGTAATAATTTGTAGACTTCACAGAGAACAGGGGAAGATTATAAACGCTGTTGACCTAGAAGTAGTAATAGAGGATTCAGTATTCAGTACTGAGGAACAATTTATAAGTGAATAAAGTCTAGCAGGCGGCAGGACTGCTGTCTGTTGACAGATGGCAGAGAAGTATCTTCTCCACTCTCTCTCATTAAAATAATTATGGCAATGTATGTTAGCCTCTCTTCAAGCCTGGCATTTTCACAGCACATACAGGGGGATCATCATCGTAGGAATAAGGTTAAATAATAATGGAAACACATTTCTGGCATGCAAAGGGCATTTGATATTAAACTTACCTGCTTCCAGAAATAACAGCAGGGAGAGATTTGTTACCTCGGAGTAAATGAAATGATTTAACTTATTTTAACAGGAGGTTAATTAGAGCTCTCTGCTAACTCGAGAAACGTGTCCCAAAACCAGGTCAAGCCAGGGCTGGGCTGAGGAGCCTGTGCCTTGTGTCCCCCCTCCAGAACCGGGCTCCCGGCTCCTTTTTCCCTTCGCTGCCGATCGCTCACGGTAAAACTGCAAATCAGATGCAGTCCAGTGTGAAACCTCTTCCACAGCTGTCAAATAATAAACTCTGCGAAACTATGGAGGGGGAAAAAAAAATATAATAATTTAGGTTACTAGAAGCCATGTAGAAAAATATTCCACTTTCACATGTATTTCTTGCACGACCAGTACGTTTGTGTCTGCGGCTCCAGCAAAACACCCAGGGAGGTTCATGGGAAGCCTTAGCCTAGTTATCCCCTGCCCTGCTAATTACTCCGAGGGGTAGTTAGTGACATCGGTTAATTACCCACCTCGGAATGGGGTTTCAAGACTTGGAAGTCAATGTCCCCCCCGTCACGCGTGACATTAACGCGGCGTGATGTCATGGCCAGGCAAAAATCACCCGGTGTCAGCGGCGGAGCCCGGCGCCTCTCGCTGCTGTTCTCCCCAATATGATTCACTTTCATTATTTATGAGACTTGTCTCACTAACCCTCAGCAACGGTTCCAAATAATGATAGGAATCTGTCAGTGTAGGATTGTATTTCTCAAAACAATAACCACAGTTCCTGGAAATGTCAATATGTCAATTGAGGGTAACACATCTCTCAATAAACCAATATTTTGTAAAAACAAAACAAAATCTAAAAAAAAAAAAATAAAAAATCATGCACAGAAAATGGGAATTTGAGCTGCACCGAGCTCTCCTCTCCCAATGTCGGGCAGGAAAATTCATCCTTCCTGCCAGATGGTGGAGACAGAAAAGCATATTTATATTTACCCCAATTACAAATTGTGAAACATTCAATATTTTAGTCCTTAATATTCATGAATTGCCCTGAGAAGGGCAATGAGGACCTTGACAAAAGTCAAAAGGCTCAGGCTACGGCAGAAACCAACCTTAGTAATACGATGTGCAAAAAGCTGTGCTAAGGACAAATCCCCCAGCCCTCACCAGTTCCATCCTCAACCTAATGATTTAGAAGTTTCGAGCCACTCAAAAGAATTTCTGCTCCACTCCCGAGATCAGCCCTGCACAAATCTGCATTTTACCCAGAGCTGATGAGAATCGAGGTGATGATCCAATCCCTGCCTCCAGCTCCAGGTAAACATAACCCTTAGCTTTACATTTCCATCCAAGTATCTGTTCTCTCACATTCTTAGAGGTCAACGTTAATCAAAGACTTTTTTTATTATTTTCTGAAAGTACTTATGTAGGTACATGAGAAGTATGTAGAGATACTGCATTCATCAACCGAACACTCATCTTCAGAAGAGATACTTAAGAATTTAGGTTCTACAGCACAAACCCTAAAAACTTAAAGCCACCTAGTAATTTAGGTTACAGTAGCTTTTTTTGAAAGCAGAAGCTTTTCCACAAAGGCCTTATCCCACCTGAGTTTTTACTCCACTGGTTTTCCTTCATGGGCAAAGTTTACAAAAGACCAGTTTGACCACGTTACAAAATGAAACGGGTGAAGGGCTCTCTCAGGACACAGCAGTAGCTTTAACACACAGGTGGGGAAAACCTGGAGGTATTTCAGATGATGCTTAAATTATCAGAAGGTTTAAAGACCATTTGCCATTTCTGAAATTCCAGGACACTGAGATTTTTAATACCAGAAGTGTAAACATACAAAAAAACCCCAACCACAAATAAAAGAAAGCAAAAAGTTCTACAAAACTGAAGGTCTACAGAAAAATGTATTGATTTGTTAGAGGGATGTTCAACTAAAAAGCAAAACTGTTCTAAAACACAATACAAAGAATATTAAAAGCACTAAAATTTCTGTTCCCCATTGCAACACTCACATCTGTGTGCTGGGAATAGGGAAAATACAGCATATCTATTTTGAAGAATATAAATTTATCAGAACAGCAATAAATCCCTACCCATGACACAAACTACAAATAACTACACAGACCTCCCTAACAAATCATCTCGAATTTAATCTTTCCAAACCCAAAGACCATCATATTTGGCTAATACAGTACATCTTTTTCCACCACTTGCATGGGACTTCGCTCTGGAGTGATCCATTTATTTCTGACTTTTCTGGAAAATTCCAATTTCTAGAACTTACAGAGCAGTGATCAGCAAAGCCGTGAGACCTGATTTAAGAGAAAATTAAATAAACAAATAATGATAGGAATCTGTCAGTGTAGGATTGTATTTCTCAAAACAATAACCACAGTTCCTGGAAATGTCAATATGTCAATTGAGGGTAACACATCTCTCAATAAACCAATATTTTGTAAAAACAAAACAAAATCTAAAAAAAAAAAAATAAAAAATCATGCACAGAAAATGGGAATTTGAGCTGCACCGAGCTCTCCTCTCCCAATGTCGGGCTGGAAAATTCATCCTTCCTGCCAGATGGTGGAGACAGAAAAGCATATTTATATTTCCCCCAATTACAAATTGTGAAACATTCAATATTTTAGTCCTTAATATTCATGAATTGCCCCGAGAAGGGCAATGAGGGCCTTGACAAAAGTCAAAAGGCTCAGGCTACGGCAGAAACCAACCTTAGTAATACGATGTGCAAAAAGCTGTGCTAAGGACAAATCCCCCAGCCCTCACCAGTTCCATCCTCAACCTAATGATTTAGAAATTTGGAGCTACTCAAATGAATTTCTGCTCCACTCCCGAGATCAGCCCTGCACAAATCTGCATTTTACCCAGAGCCGATGAGAATCGAGGTGATGATCCAATCCCTGCCTCCAGCTCCAGGTCAATACAACCCTTAGCTTTACATTTCCATCCAAGTATCTGTTCTCTCACATTCTTAGAGGTCAATGTTAATCAAAGACTTTTTTTTATTATTTTCTGAAAGTACTTATGTAGCTACATGAGAAGTATGTAGAGATACTACATTCATCAACCAAACACTCATCTTCAGAAGTGATACTTAAAAATTTAGGTTCTACAACGCAAACCCTAAAAGCTCAGTAAAGCCACCTAGTAATTTAGGTTACAGTGGTTTTTTTAAAAGCAGAAGCTTTTCCACAAAGGCCTTATCCCACCTGAGTTTTTACTCCACTGGTTTTCCTTCATGGGCAAAGTTTACAAAAGACCAGTTTGACCACGTTACAAAATGAAACGGGTGAAGGGCTCTCTCAGGACACAGCAGTAGCTTTAACACACAGGTGGGGAAAACCCGGAGGCATTTCAGATGATGCTTAAATTATCAGAAGGTTTAAAGACCATTTGCCATTTCTGAAATTCTAGGACATTAAGAATTTTAATACCAGAAGTGTAAACATACAAAAAAAAACCCAACCACAAATAAAAGAAAGCAAAAGCAAGTTCTACAAAACTGAAGGTCTACAGAAAAATGTATTGATTTGTTAGAGGGATGTTCAACTAAAAAGCAAAACTGTTCTAAAACACAATACAAAGAATATTAAAAGCACTAAAATTTCTGTTCCCCATTGCAACACTCACATCTGTGTGCTGGGAATAGGGAAAATACAGCATATCTATTTTGAAGAATATAAATTTATCAGAACAGCAATAAATCCCTACCCATGACACAAACTACAAATAACTACACAGACCTCCCTAACAAATCATCTCGAATTTAATCTTTCCAAACCCAAAGACCATCATATTTGGCTAATACAGTACATCTTTTTCCACCACTTGCATGGGACTTCGCTCTGGAGTGATCCATTTATTTCTGACTTTTCTGGAAAATTCCAATTTCTAGAACTTACAGAGCAGTGATCAGCAAAGCCGTGAGACCCGATTTAAGAGAAAATTAAATAAACTTACCGGCTTCCCATGACACTACATGCAGCATGCAACAGTAACAAACAGGAGGCAAAAAAGGCAATTAAACAACTTATATCTTTGAAAATGAACAGTCTCCCATTAGCCAGGAGCATTATTTTTTGGGTAGATAAGTATAATGGAGTTAGGAATGGGTGATTTCTCGGCAATCTCTACCACGCAGTCATGAGAACCATCAACATGAAGGATCTTCTTCAAAGGGAGCAAAAAATGACAAAGGATCTAATTATCATTTGGCCACAGAGCTTTAAAAATTAAGGGCTATAAACAACCAGTGGCTGATGAGATGTTCTGAGATAGGAAACAAGTGGCAAAGCCAAGGCAGTGACCAGTCCATGGACCAGCTTGGTGTCAGAGCCCCTGGAAGTGGTCAGTGCTGGTCTCAGCAATCAGACAGGACCAAAGCAGATGAATTCTCACTATAAAGCTCAGATTTCTCACTGTATCTTCCATTAAGAGTGAGTTTCTCCTCTATAAGGGACACTGAACCAACTGGTTCAGGGACAATTCTGACCCAATCATTCATCCTCATAGTAAACGAAGGAAAAGAGTGTTTCCCCAAATATCTGCTAAAACTGCAGAAGACATCTAGGCTATCAAGTTCCTTTATCTAAACAGCAGCATGGAAATACTGATTCAGAAATGCAGTAAACTTTGGGTTTCCTCAGTGTTTTTAGTGATGTGGCCCTCGAGGGTCTCTCCTTCCCTGTGTCCTGAAACCACGGCCTCTGCCACACACATCACACAGTTTTTGGCTCCACTTCTTGGCTTTCCTATTCTCCTTTTTCTTTTCTGTCCCATTCTTTAGGTTTCTGTTCCCCACTCTGTACACTCTTCTACATCACATCTTGGGTTATTACTTTTGCAATGGTATCTCACAAAGTTATAATTACCATATATCACATCACATCCTGATCTCCTGTTGCTCCCTCTGATTAGAAGCAGTTCCTCAGCTTTCCTCTCAAAAATATTCTTTTTCCTTTTCCCTAATAATATGTCATCCTTGACACTGCTGAGTTTGGATGAACAGGAATCCATCACTCTTCTAGTACTGGAAAAGTTTCATTTGCCCTCCTTTTTACACTGATAAAATTTTATTTTATATTTTACTTGTCCACACAACTCAGTATTGATAAAACCACATTCTTTCACCCCCATTCTAGCCACCATTTGTGAAAAGGCCACATTTTGGTGCCAGTGAAGCTCAGAGGACAGGACATTGAACAAAAATTGTTATTTGCTGCTAAACTTGCAGTTTGCAGCTGCATTGATGGGAGCTGACTAGTGACGGGAGATGTATTTATCATATAAACAAATAGGAACTCCCCAAATGAGAGAATCAATCTCCCCCTGCACACACGGTACCTCACACAGCCACGCAGACACATGGTTTAACCATGGGCTGGCACACCCATCAATCCACAGCAAACTTATCATAAAGCAATCATAGCTTAATTAAAGCCAGGGAGAGGTCAATATGTTCATATGCGAGATGATTCAGTATGATGTCACTTGGGTACAATCAATTAAAATGCACAGGATATTTTTTAAATGGGAAAACCTGAGTAGGGAGCCTGTTGTCTACCCAAAGGTTTTGCGATGCTTTAAAAGCTTCATTTAAATATTTTTTTCCCCTCCCCTTATTTATATGCACAAAAGTAATAGTTATATCAGATATTCATAGGTGATTTAGATGATTGATACCAATTTCTCTTCATAATATGACTAGCAAATAAAAACCACAGCAGTTCTAATATAAAAAAATAACATGTGACAAGGTTTCCTAAAACATTTCTATTTTGGACCTCACAAGCTAAATTGCTTTTGCTGGCCCCTTCCACCTCTCAGCATGGTTGACAGACAAATTGATCGAAACATCGGAAAATAATATGCTTGCAAAATTTCTCTGGGTGAGTTTTCAGTCTTTTGAATTTTTCATACCCGAACAAAATGAAAGATTGCCTCCTTGATTTTTCCTCCATTATGCGTCCCCATCTTATGTACTACAGGAGCACACAATACTTCAAATAGCAGCAATACATTGTAAACAAAATGTATAACATTTTTCATAGAACACCCAAGCCGTGGGAAGTTAAGAGACTGGGTAGCAGGCATCTTTGCCCTGCAGATTATGTTGTTCAATTATAATGAATTCATACATTTGAAGTTGCCTTAGGGCCTCTCATTAGACTTAGGGGTGTTTATTACAGGAAATATTGCTTGTATCATTTAAGAAGCAAGAAGGCTAGATGATTTGATTAGAAATGTTGACAGTTGAGGTGTGTAAAAAATATGTCATTCACCCGCATTTTCCCCCCACTTTAATATTAGGATCCTTCATTTTTTATGAATTCTTTAACCCCTTCCTCCCCTCCCCGCCAGCCCAGGGCTGCTGCGGCGCCGCCCGCTCCCAGGACCACTGATTCTTCACCAGGAATTACCATTCTGACACCAACCAAGGCTTTTCACCCGGCAGCAGGCAGGAAACCCAACCTCCACCAGGTCTCCATCACATCCCTCACATCCCTCCCTCCCTGCCACGGACGCATGCGTGGGGATGGCCGGTGGTCCAGCCGCTCCCGGCCCCCCCGCATCAAGGCACCATCCCAGATATTTACATCCCCACCTTCCGACACCAAACTAAATTATTGTCCTCCATACCACACAGGAAAGCCTTGGGAAAGAGTTCTGCAGCTTTCAGTCCATGTTAAATAAGCCCCGAGAGATTATCTTGAATTAAACCTTGCTTTTTGGCTGCTTTAAGTTTAAGGGGCTGATCAGGCGGCTATGGGGAAAAAAAATAAATAACTGTTCACGAATGTCTTGATATATTTGCTACCAAAAAAACCCAACTTTAACAATCTTGAAGCACTTTTAATTCCTACGCTACATAAACCGACCTCTAAATATGCTTTAGATAATCTGCAACTCAGAGAAAAAGAATTATTTTCCGCACAAGATCTCTTGACCCCCTCCAGGCTGGGTACCACCCGCCCCACACCTGCCGCCAGTGACCAGCAGTGATTTTTACAACAGCTTGGATTCCCCAAGTGGTTACTGCTCTTCTGTCAGTGGGATTTCAGAGTAAGTACATCCCTGGAAACAAGGGTGTATATTCTATAAAACTTGTATATAAAATAATGCAGTAAAAAATCATTAATTATGAGGACTGATAACACAGGTAAGAAAACGCAGCTTCTGGGTCTCACCTGTTTATCATCTATATTTTGCTTAGCTCAAATTGGGCTTCCATTTTTCCACATTGTTTAGCCAGAGAAATTTAAATAAAACACAGCTTTACTTTGAGAAATTTAAATAACTTAAAATGTGCATTTGAGAAACAAACACGGCTCTCACAGATCTTTCAGACCTCAGATGTGACACCAGCACCATTTAAAAAGGAATAGGAAAAAAATTTTCCAACAGTAATGAATCTGCATTTTTCTCTTGGAGAAGTTTTCCCTGCTCCAAGGCAGCCCGTGAAGGCAGGTACGAATTTAAATGGGACATTCTCGTTAACAGAGAGTTAAAGAAACATCAATGATGTGGAAAGTAATTAGGCTAAAATATGGGATGTATAATAATAATCTTGGACAAATTTCTAACGTGACTAGTAACCGCCTTCCTCCTCTGAGGACCTGGTATTTGCCATTTCATCCTGTCTGCAAAATATCACAGAATGTTGGTAGTTTGCAGCCAAATTTTATTTTCCTACCAAAAGTCAACAGAAACTAGAATTAAAAACTAATTTCATTAGTGCATTTGCATTTTTTTCTGTTTAGTCTGTTAGGTGCTAACTACACACACATAAATAAATACTTACATTGAAATAGGTATATATTTAATAGACTTTTTTAGTGCATTGATAGCCCTCACATCTATCAACCAAATAAATTTTAATCATGACTCTAAATGCTTGAGACAAAAATTTCCATTGTTGATGCTTATTTTATTTTCAGCTGTAGAACAGGGTCAGAAGTTTGGTTTCAGAGGGCACATCAGAAGGGTTTAGGACTCACACCCTCTGCAGTAACAGACCCCTCTCTCCTGTAGGTCCTAACGAGCTCTGTACAGCTCATCATCTCCCTAACGAAGCAGTCCCCACAGACCTGCATCCCACTGAGGCACAAGAACCACCCTAGAGGAGGCAAACTGGGTTTAAACCACGCACTGGAAAAACACCAAAATGGCAGTCCTGGCTCAGTTCAAAAACCTATGTTTCATTTTACATCATCCTAAACATGCAGATAACAGCAGCATAATCAGTTCATCAAATATTTTTCAACTCTACTGTGCCACAGGAGCTATGATTTAAGATCACGCGATTTCTATGCGGCATCACCAACACTTTGCATTTACTGTATCAAATCAATGCACAGCACTCCCAAAGTTGCTAATCTGCATTTAAAGACCTTCACATCTCTTAAAATACTTAACTAAATACTTTCGGGTGTTTAAAGCAAGAGCTGCCTACTATCTCCAAATATCTACAGAACTAACAGTAGCGTTCTTAACTTAGGAGTGACAAATACTAGAAAACCTCCACAATTTGGCTTCCATATCTCTGAATTGGTATTTCAGTGACAGATGTTTGTTGCGGCAAAAACCTCTGTCAGAACAAAATTAGGTGATCTATCATTTTAAGATATGGTCTTCATATACTGTTTACTCGAAGATATCACTTGCCTCAAGCCAATTTTGACCAAGAACATTTTGTGATATGGAAGTGATTTGTATATCATCATTTTTGTGATAAATGTAGCTCTTGAACACAAAATAACCCACTATTCCACAGTATTACAGTTAAAACTCCTTCCCCAGTAAATCTGTACTACTGCTTTTATTACTACAAAGATACTGCATCTAGACTTCAATGTATTTCCCATTTTTATTCACTGAATAGGGTTGCCCGGTTTCTTGGCTTTACATCAGGGAGCTTGGTCCTCTCCCCCTGTTTTGTGCCAAGATGCTCCTCCAGTTTGGGGGGGCACAGGAGGAACCAGCATCCACCCCAACACCAGTCCTTGGGTTGATTTCACCAAATGGGGCAAGGGAAACACAAAGGAATGTGAAATGTTTTCCAAAAGGACAGTGCCCAGAGGCAGGGACCGACTGCCCGAGTTGCTCATGCGACACGTCACATCCA
The DNA here is from genome assembly GCF_001431845.1 of Calidris pugnax. Classification (NCBI taxonomy): domain Eukaryota; kingdom Metazoa; phylum Chordata; class Aves; order Charadriiformes; family Scolopacidae; genus Calidris; species Calidris pugnax. The sequence goes on along the minus strand of NW_015090865.1, from coordinate 6,387,485 downwards.
AAATTAACGACTGTTCCACCACCACTATTTTAGAAGAACCATCCCTCCTCCAAGAGTCTAAAACCTTCTGATTCACTGATGACTGGAATAAACCATCAGCCTTCACCTCACCCCCTCATCTTCCACAGCAGCAGCAGGCGAGGAAGGGGACATGATGACAAAAGCCAGCCACAAAGGGCTGAGAACCACCATAAAACACAAAAGCTGGACAAATATTTGGACAAATGGACACTCAGAGGTGTAGGTGGATGAGAGAGAACAAGAAGGACATCCCAAGAGGCTGAGTAAACATAGAGAGAAGCATCCATTACTTGACCTGGGCAAAGCATCTTAAATGATAGAGTTGGGGATTTTCCACCACCAGAATCTGACACCTTTTCCAACACCCCTGGTTAGCAGGAACACCCCAAAACTAGAAAATTAATTGGGTCCATAAATTATTATATAAGCCACTGAAAAACCACAATTTAGTAACAAGCTCTAGCCATTACTACCCTTGGGTTAATCTAAACCAAAGTCCTAGTGATAAGGGGCTCTAGATTGAAACCCTTCCCAAAGCATGAGCTGACCTAACGTTGATGGGAGCTAGTGGACAAGCCAGAGAGCAACACCATGGACACTGGTCCTTGGCCATCAACTCATGGGATTTGCAGTTGGCCTTGTCAGGGCTCACAGCAAAAGGAACCTCAAGTCAAGAGGTGACAGGACCCTCTGCCTGCTCCACCATGGCAACTGGAGGCCAAGTTGCACAGAACCACCTCAAGAAATCACAGTTCCTTCTAGAACCGAAAAATTAGCAGAAGTCCTTACTAAAGGGGAGGCCCAACCAATACCAGTAGAACTTCCTTAGGAGTACATCAGCCAGAGTGGAATAAAACCTCAACCCAGTTGGAGTTTATGTTCTCCTGCTCAGCTCCACACCCCACGTGCTGCTCTTGGCACCCCACACATCCAGAATGACCCTCAGAAACCCATCTGCTCTCTGCGTGGTCCAGACTGGGGTAAACCCAGCCCCACAATCCACCAGGCACTATTTCTGGAAGAAAAGCAGCCTAAAGGGGAAAGATGGTTTTTAACCCAGTTCCAGTAGTAGGAGAACAGACTGGGAAGCAAAAAAGTTTCACTGGGGGGTGATGGGAAATAAATCTTATAATTAGGCTCCAGACATTTGAGAGCAACATTACAGTTTAGAGCTTCAACACTAAGATAAATGAATTTAAAGGAACCATGAGTACTATGGCCTTTGCTCCTTTCACAGGCTGAGATTTAAAATAGCACACATCAGGCTGCACAGCTAAAAATAGGCCACTGCAGTCTACAGTTTATTAAAAAATGCCATGTTTCAACAGGTGTTCATTTTCCCCACACGCTTATCAAGAGTTTTCAAGCAAAATATCCTTTATATCTTATATATTCTTAGGATAGTATAATTTCAAGACTGCTGGATTTAATACGATCCAATTTTCCTTTCGTTTTCAAAAGACAGAAGAAAAACGTCTACATTACATCCTCTGATCTTTTCACTCATTCAGATCAATACGTGCACGTCCTCACAAAAGGGAAATTCTCATTCACAGCTGCTTCGTAACTTAAATGAGCAAAATCACGAGTTAAAGTCACCTGTATCTAAAACCTGCCACAATGTGCAAAAATGACAAATTTGGACACCAAATATCAAAGTGTGTATTAAAGGCATGGAAGAAAACCTGAATGTTTCAAAGGAGAGAAAGGCTTGAATTTCTACTTCTCGGGGATTTCCTGACCACAATTAGTTTGTATCTGTCACAACCCTCTGAAACAACAATAACTCCCTTTTGCTATTACACCAAAACAAGACACCACCATGATTTGGCCTACAGCAACGTAACCACTGAAAGGAATTTTTGCTAGGGTTCAATTTGCATGATAAACTGTTGTTAACAGATACCATCTGTTTTTAAATTTAGTAAAAGGGCCCATATTATACAGCTCATTACAAATATTACTAACTCTTAGACAATGACTCTTGTAAAGTGTATATTGTAGCTAATGAAGTAGAAAGCTTAAACAACAAATCATTTACAAGTTTTTGTACAGTATTTCTAATGGAGGGAGTTTATAATCATAGAAAAATGTAATCACTTATGTTAAGCAATCCATGGACCTAGTCAATGTAGCACAAACAGCCATTATGCAAAATTATGACATTAAGGCAAAAAGACTATTGCAGACTTTGCATTTTACAGTATACGCCACACAGACTAATAACTTTGAGAGAATTAAACAGATGAGACCCCGCACTTCCGAAATAGCATTTTTTCCACCAAATATCAAGAGCATATTCAACTTGGACTGAGATTTGCTGCCCTGAATTAGACCTGACACCAGTAACAAAGGGGATTCTGTAATGGACATCGGCTCTTACAATACAGTGCATTAATGGGCATCATGGTGAACATAATCTGTCAGGAACAGTCACAATAAAGATGTTCTACTGATTAATGTTCCACTAGCCCCGTATTTAATAATTTATATAATTTGTATTAACTTTAAAATTGCCATCGCTGTGGTGGACAAGGAAAAAAAACACAAATAACTCAATATAAGAATTTTGCACAGGAAAAAAAATATACATTGCAATTAAAACTGTTAGGTTCATACAGGAGTAACTGTTCAAGATTTACAGAGATGAATTATTGTGAAACAAAGCTGCGCATTTAAACAATATAATAAGAGAATACTTCTAAGAGGTCATAAATACTTCATAAATTACATTAATATTAGTGTTTGGTATTATCATATTTGTATTCTTTCAAACTGTGTTTTTAAATATTATTCCCATAACAATACATGCTTAGATAAAACTAACAAACTTTTAAATAATGACAGTATGTCTTATAAAAAAACCATTATTTTTCGCCATTAATTTTTCTACACTTTGAATGGAGAAATAGTAACCTTAGAGTGCTAAGAAGTGGTCATTCTGCATTCATTCACCTAATCCTTATTTTTATACAAAGAATTAAGCGCCCCTTCCCGGAGCACGGCGCTGTGCGGTTCACGGGTGTTGGTCAAGAATATCCTGCGCTCCCCTATCAGGATGATTAATGAAGGCACCTTTTTCACAGAATGTCAGGCTCTGCCTTTTTAACAACTGACCTTTCATAGAATACTACTGAACTCATAATTCCACTTTTGTTCAGTTTCTTATTAGTGGAGTTAAAATTAATACTTATGGGAATGATGGCTAAGGTGATGCACAGTAAATCTTAGAGCACATCAACCTTCTGCACCGACTACCCAAGGAATAGCACCTGCATTTGTCTAGTTCAATAGCATAAGTATTCTAGTAAAACTCTGTGTCCTTTTAAAAGACAAATTAGGTCAATATTCAACCCTCTTTCAAGTACAAAGCTGTACATATGGAGAAAGACTTGCAAAGTTCAGGTATCCTCGTGAAATAGTTAAATGCCTACTGTACACGGAGGGGGTTTTGGTCCTGCTGCTCTGCTTGAAACTTCCAAGACGATGCGTGGCATAAAGCCACCCGTGGTGATCTGTGAGGAGAGATTTTATCCTTCCTTCCACACAGCTTGGTGACTACACCACTCACGTTTCCAAATCCTAAAAATCACCTCCTCCAAAAGAGGAGTAACGGCCCCGGAATGTGCCACCCCAAGGATTGTGAGGAAGTCACTGATGCCGTTGCAACAACCCTATTTTTGAAATCCCAACACTGAAAAGTCATCCGAGGTGAACAAAGGACCCCTGTTTCTTTGAGGTGTTTAACATCCAACTCACTGTCATCAGACCTCTTGTGGAAGGGAACCATGGTGTAACGTGACATTAACTGCTACTTTACTACCAACTTGGAACACCAAAAAATTAAAGCTGAATGAGCAAAATCCCAGAGTATCCACACACAAGCATCTAACCACCACTGCAGCCACTGGATGACATGCTACCCCTTGCAGAGGACACCACACATGTGGTAGACCCCCTCTTCTCCCAGGAGAATTACCACCATCCAGCCTTTCCAACTCCTTCATGGAATCAGGGCTGGTTTCCAACTCACAGCAACAGACCACTATCAGCTTCTCCACTTCACTATCCCACCACTTCTCTCTCCCTGGAAAACAACACCTCTTTTCAGCTCCCCTACATTCTCTTCCTGGTCTTCTCCTCCATCCTGATGAAGGCTGACCACAGCCATCTCCAGTTTATGGCTATGGCCAGACAGAGCTCAGGCCAGAGCCAGGCGGGGATGGTGACACTGGTCCCATCAAGCTGGAAAGCCCCCACAGAAGAGAACAGGTCCCATAACATGTACCAAAGCGATGCTGGCCAGGTCAGGATTGTTCTGCCCAAGGAGGTTCAGTTACAGGAGAACAACATTAAAAACAAGTAAGAAATTAAATCTTCAGTGAGTCTATTCATTAACATAACTGGATGTGTTTATATCTTTTAAAGGCACTGGCATCAACTCTTTTTCCTTGGTTTTATACATTAACTTTCCCTCAAACCAGAAGCTACAGAGAGCTCTCCATCCTTGAAGATATTTTAAGGTGATAAAGATGTGAAACTTTTTATTGGCACACGAAGATCAAAATGCATGCTCTGGCAGCGTTCTATCTGATGTCAAACACTTAAGACATCACACAACTGCCAGCAATTCTGTTGTAAAACACGCAATAACGCAAGCAAACTGCAGCTTAATTTTTCTCTACGCGTTCATTCACATTCATTACGAGGGAAGGCATCTGCATTATGGCTAAATATTGTATCTCACAAACAGAACGGCGTGTGCACTGCTTCAGCCCTCACGAATCAAAGAGGCCAGGAGGATTCCACCCTAAATGAGCTTTTCCAGAACAAAGCTAGAGGGCACGGGAAGGGATTTCAGCTTCCCCTTAGTATTTTTTCAGAAGGTCAACTGGGTTGTAACGTGACTGTCCCACCACCTGAGCCTCACGGAGATGTCCAGCTCCTCAGCAGAAAAAAGCTGTTCCTATAATACAAGATGCAAAGTCAGTGCTTAACAGGGCTCCCAAATTAAGAGTGCTGGGTGAATAAAAAAATAGGTATTTCCCAATTAAGGCACACAGATGTCTCTCCAGCCCAAAACTAACCAGACCTTGCAATTCTGCGAGTGCTGCCCTGATAGAGCCAGGAGTTGTGTGAGTTAGAATTAGCTTGGTCATAAATTATCCCAATTACTATAGATTTTTGATGACAAAGTGATAGAACTGAAAGAGAAGTATTGAGTGAAGACAAAGTTACAATGTGAATTGAGACAACACAAAAGTGTAACACACAGAAGTGTCACAACTGGGAGTATTTATTTTGTTATTTCAGAAATAAATAAATTAGTAAATGTGTGCTCATTCTGGTAGACCTTTTAAACTTTCAGTAAAACAAAGAATCAAGATGGGGCAAGCTTTTTGAATGAGTATCAATAAGCAAACTGACATAATTCAGAAATACCTTCAGTGATCCAAACGCTAAACCCAACGTGAAACAGCCCCTCCCTGGCTGCTCAGGTACAAAACCAAATTTTTAGTACCAGCATGCTGGATAAAAAAAATAACAATAAATGACTACAAGTGAGTGTTTAGGTAACACTGCTTTCAACGAGAGAAATTCTACTGTACCTGCAATTTTGCAGCCTACAAAACAATTCAAGATTCTAGATCCACATCACAGGGACTCACCCGAGATACGAACACAGCACCAGCAGCCACATAGAAAGTATTATCAAGAATTTCTATCCGATCTACTTTTTGTTTTCCATCAGCTTCGTTATACCTGGGGGTTGTTTTTTGGCTATTTGGCATCTTTTTAACTGTGATTCATCATTACTTCAGACAAAAGATTCTTTGTTCATTTTCAAATTACCTGCATGCACTGAAAATCATATATATCATGAATGTTTTTCTGTTCCTGTATTCTTTTTTTGCCTGCTTTTGTTATTGCTGTAAGTTCTATGAAAAAGAATTTAAAAACGTATTTCCCAGAACAGACAGGAAGCGAGACATGCTATCACAACCCTGAGGATATCCTCTGTTTCACGCCGAAACATAAATCTTAAAACCCAGAGGATATCTGCATAAATGAAGAGCATCTGGACAAGCTCAGAGTCACAAGCGATATTACCCAGCAGGCAGAAAACTCCTGACCTGCAGGAGTTGAGAGGTGATCCCAACCACCACCAGGAGAAACTGCCACCAAGGCTGGAGCAGACTGGAAGGGGGATCTGGTTTAACAGACAAACACGCAACCAGAGCAGCAAACCCAGAGAAAAATCCCAAAATATTCAAGTGCAAAAAGCCTTCAAAAGCGACAAAACCACCCCAGAAGACGACATCCACCTTGGTTAATTGTTCCTGTCATCAGCAGAAGAAATCAAAGAAAATCCAATCATTTCAGAGCATTCAAAGAGAGTGGAGAGAGTGGAGATAGTCCAAGGTGCTCCGTGTTGAGGAGATAGAAAGGCTGTGACCCAGAGATCGGGTCAGTCTGGACTTTTGAATTGCAAAGATATAAACAGAAGACATTTTCTACATTCTTCAAGTGTTCACAGCAGCATTTAAAATGAGAACAAACTGTTTTCAGAGGTGAAGAACATTCATGAGCTGTGAAGAATGACTACTTCCAAATTATTGAGGTATTACATTTCAAATTACCTTAATATAAGCTGATTTATATTTATGACCAAGTTTCACACTGTATTTAAACTTTCAAAAAACTCCTCCCAAGCCAGTCCACTGAACCTGAAGTTTTTTAAAAAAAAAAAAAAAAAGGCAGGAAATATTCTCCATCCTCCTTGTAACCAGGCATCTCCATTCTGGGCTGTTACATGCCATTATCCATCACAAGAAATTTTCTAAAAGTTGCATTTTGCTCGGCACAGTTGTAATTTATATATTAGTCTGCTGTGGCACCACCTTCCACAGGAGTCTGAGGTCTAAGGCAACTGCCATCAAAAACTTGGTGTAATTCCATGATGCTTTGTAGATTAATAAATGCAATTGCTGCCTGCTGGCTGTGGCGAGTAGCCACTTTTTGATGTTTAGCATGGACTCCTCCAGGCAGGAACCCAGCAGCCACTCTTTCAGGAAGACTCCTTCTCCTTGACAGCAATCTGGGCTATAACCCTTATTTCATTTCTAGGAAAATTTAGATGTTTCCTATTGAAGCATAAAGGGCTATAAAAGCATTTATCTTATTAAAGTGGACTCTCAAGGCCTTTCAATATGAGTGACCTCAGCGCCACAGGTTGGTTGAGGCAAGATGAAAATAAACAACTTGCCATTAGCTGTTAACTAAGGGCCTGAGAAGCGTTTTGGTGTCACACCAGACCCTGTCCTTCTGCAACAGGCTGGACCAAGCTGAACCACAGCCCTTACCCTGGGCCTTTGCAGTGCATGGGACTGAAAATTGAAAAAAAAGCTTACTGTTCAGACTTCATGGTAAGGACAAGCTGGGGAACCCTAAATTTTTTGTAAGGTTGGCTGTCTAACTTGGTTCTGCACGTGTGATGAGAAGTGTCCACCTGTCTGGCAACAGAGGTTTCATCAATGTGACAAAACCCAATCTTTCTGAATGCTTGAACTGGGGAATGACAAAAGCAAGAGTCACGAATAGAGAAGTAGAGGGGGAAAAAATTACAAGAAAACAACTGACTGATAATCTAAAGTGCAAAGTTATTTTAACTTTACCTCATTACTTCTTGCTCTCAATTAGCATAAGCAGAAGGAAAGTCTTCTGCAATAGTCCTGTTTCACACCAGAAAACCCTTACATCACAAATAAACCTACATTATTATGAAGTTCTTTAGGAAAATAAAACAGTTTAAAAAAATCTATTAGATGTATGACGATTTACAGCTCAGCAGACCACAACAGTAAGCCTCTCAAATGTCAAAATTAACTAAAGCAATTGATAGCTGTTCAGAACCTAATTTGATTAGCTGATCACCAGCATTCCACATTTGCCTTCTATGATATAATACATTTACTCAGAAGTTTAGAAGCAATCAAACAAAGCTTTTACAACCAGCAAGCACTCATTTTAATAAACTAAGAGGCAATTATGAGTATTTATCACTTGAAGGATTATATGCACTAAACAACCTTAAATTTCTCAAAAGCCAATAGGAACTTAGTTCTACTTAACCAGAACCTCTGGGAACTGGCAAGGACAGGCTGCTGGGTGTCCATATACAACATATTTATCTTTAAAAGTTATTCTCATTTAATCCTTTAACGAATAACTGTTTCAAGCAATCTGGGAAAGCTAGATTTGAAGACTATGTAGTAAGGCCAACTCCTGATAACACCAACGAAACCATCCTGGAGGGTCCAGCAGTTTTCCTGAACATCTGCACTTCCCAGCTGCCTCCAATGGGACACCATCTACCAGCTTCCCAAAAATTTCTTCTCCTAAAACTAAGTTTGCACATCACTTCCTCCGTCCTCACGCCTGTGGGATCCAGCAGGAGGGTCTCACAGTCCACCCAAGGCTGCCACCAACCCTACATCTCCAAACTGCTCTTCCTCACTTGTGAGCAACAGACCCTGCTGTTCATTGCCCTTGGCCATGCATCAACAAAGCACCCTTGATATCCTCCAGAAAGCATCTTGAGAGCTTGACTCCCACCACGCTGCCTGTTCATGAGGTATCAGGGAGGCTGAACTCCACCAGGAGAACAGGGGTCTGTGATTTGCAGACTCCAGCTGTTTAAATGTGGCTTCCATGGTTCACAGCCAACTCCCACCCTGTCACTATAAGTGGCCTCTGGCACATAATGCCAGTGGCATGGAGGAGCTCAGGTGCTGCCTATTAGCTTTGATAACTGCTTTAGTTATCAAAAACTAAAGACTTTAAAAACTTTCAGAAATGTTCATAATAGAATCACAGAATGGTTTGGGTTGGAAGGTACCTTTAAAGCCCACCCAGTCCCAAATCCCTGGGATGCTGGAGGCTTTCAGAAGAAGCCTGAGGTCTGGCATATCAATCAGTGTCCCATCACAATCTTCAGCCTCCCCAGCCAATGGACCACCAGCTCTGTTTGCCAAAGCCACAAAGCAGTGGCCACTCATGTCCCAGGTCCTTTACACCACCGCTTGGAGTTCTGCCTCTCAATTGTAAAGTTCTGCTGCAAAGTGAGGACAAGATGAAATGTGATACAGAAACCAGTACTAAATACTGAATACAATCAGCAACTCACCATTATGTCTAAAGTGTCTTTTTCCGGATAACTTTTCCACTGCATGATCCAAGTGAGAATATAATATGAGATGCTGCTTTTCAATAAGTTACACATTTCCCTTGCTTTACTTGAACATAACAATATCCCCATTATTAATATTTTTACTCTACAAAACAGCACTAGCCTTGCAAAGAAAAAAGTCCTTGACCAAAATATCAGAGGATATTAAACTGAGAAGTGATCTACTGATGCAAATCATTAAATCTATTTGCATTTGCTTACTGAACCCTAACACAGAAATTAAACTACATAGTGTGGGAAAAAGAGCTGGTTTTGCATGGTTAAAAGGAGACATCTTGGAAGATCCAAGCTCTATGTCATTAATTTTCCTTCTTCCCCTCATTAACAAGTAAAATGTTTTCACTGCTTGAAAAGTTTTAATAAATAGGAAAAAGCAGGGCAGCTGACATAAGTTTTTAATGTAATATACAAGAGCTTTTAATATTTTTACATATATTAATGTAAAAGCTAAAAATAAATGTTAAAAGGTTACATTTGTGAAGAAAGAAAAATGGCATTTACAGTTACAGGAAAAGGTTTTAGAAATTAACTCTCTCTTTCCCAGCACAGTGTTCTGAGGATCGTTTGCCACTTGACAGAAAGTCGATACAACTGGGAAGGTGACCCATTGCAGAAGGGACCTGTGGGGTAAGGACACGCATTGCCCCACAACTCTGTGCTCCAGGACCATCTACTGTGCTCTGTCCTACCAAGTCTCAAGTTCTTTTTATAGAAGGAATTAAGGTAGGCATTTTAAGAAGGGCTATAATTAGCACAAGCATTGGCAGTATGTGATCTTTCTGAGTTTTGCTGCAAATTCATGAACCAAAGTAGCCAACAACGACCTCTTGGCAAAACACTTCTGTGATTCAGTTCTCTGCAAGAAGGGTTCCTGTTAACCAGTGTTTGTTCTCAAACCACTTCTATGGCTTTAAATTATTCTCAGCATTATCTACATATCTAGATTTTTTTTTTTGGAGGACTAGAGAAGGCTGAGAAGAAACCCAAGATGCAGAGTTGCAGTATTTAAGAATACCCTCTAATTCTGATACCTAATAGAAACATAATCCAGGTCATTATGCAGCCCATTTTCCCATCCTTACAGCAAAGATTTGCAATGGAAAAATGCTCCACTGCATTAATCTACCTCTGGCAGGAGAAGCAGAAAGGTTCCACTCATGGCCTGAGCTGCAGAAGAGTAAAGATACACCAGGCAGAGCATCTGTGGCACAGGCACAGGGTGTCAGGAAAAGCTTTATTTCCTGAGAAATTTCTTGAAGAGATGATGCTGCATCGAGAAATTCTCACACTTCTCTCTGGTGAAATTATTTTTCATCACTATTGCAGCTTTACATCTTCCCCACAAAAACAAACCCATCGTATTTGTGGTAGTTGCAAGTGGGTGTCCGCACCAGTTATATTATCTAATACTGTTTGTTGTTATTTTTGCCATTTTAAAATATCATCACTGTAAAAGGTAATAACACTTCTTGCTTTGGAAATCTCGGCCAACCATCAAGGGTGACGAACACACACCAGCCAAGCAAAGCTGTTTGCTCTTCTGCACACTGAAATAGGCCTTCCAGCATTTCGAGATGGCATTGACTATGTTAACATTAAAGGTCTTAAAACATAGATTATTACCATGAATAACTGCCTAATAGATATCTAGATTTTTTTTTTTAAATTTAATTTTTTTCCATAGAGCCCTCACAGGCTTCTCCAGCCACGTTTATGGACAAAAACACAACTGTGAAGACCTGCAAAACCTGCTCCTCTTTGAATCTTTGACAGACAAATAGAAATGCAGCAGTGCTGTCAGGAAAAATAACCCATCTAAAGTGTAGTATTGGTTACTGTGGAGTTGCTCGAGATTCACTTCAGTTTAAGTGAAAGAGGAACGTGGGGTTTTGCCAATCACCCAAAATAAAGTTCACCATCCGCACCCGACACTAAAACTGATCCTACAAACCATTTCTAAAAACCTGTGAAACTGCACATTCGAGCTGGGCTAGGCAGAAGGCTTTGGCAAAGTCTAAACTTCCTACATGTTTTTGGAGTTTATTTTGTTTAAGTTTTTGAAACACTGTTTCCAATAAAAAGTTTTCTTATCTTGCTGCAGCATAAACAATCTGGAGCATCTTCCGCAAGAAACTATGAAAAAACCTAGCCCAGTTTATTTTTAATAAAAGGAGGACTATGCTATATAATAACTCTTCCTGCCACATCCATTGAATCTGCTGAAATAAAGATTGATGCCTGGATATTTGTAGACACTACTACCAGAGAAGATAATATTTCTTTTTTTCTTTCTGTTTTTTAAGAAATATACCACCTTCCCGGAATTTTGAAGTGATTTGAAGTAACAGGCAACATCTTCCTACAAAGGTATCTGCATGTTTTGGTTTTAAGACAAGTGGCAGAAAACCCACTGAGATTTGTGAAAGCTTCATGCCAGGAGTTAACGGATATTTAGAAATAAAAGGCTTAGAGAAAGATATGTAAGACTGTGACCTTCCCTTTTGGGTGGCTGTTCTGCTCAGGCACCCACAACACGCTTCCCCTTGACTCATCAATACAGGAATCAGGATTGTTGGGATAAAACGCGTGAGACGCAGACTGTAACTCAAACCTAATCTGTTTATATTAACGCCTACAAAAGATCCATCTAATGAACCATTTTCCAGTCACTGTAAACAGTAATTAAATACATTAAACTATAAAAAAAGGAAAGTGCCATGCCAAACATACTTTGATCATCGATAAGTGCCGTCAGCTTGGATGATTATGGTGTTTGCAGGAGTAAGTGCTCTGCTCCCGCTGGCAGGAGGAGTGATGCATCTGGACTTGTCCACTCGGGGTGTTTTAACATCCTCCCCTTCGGGAGCCAGGCTACGACCTCACAGAGGACAAACTCTGCTACAGCACTGGCTGAGAAAACCAACCAGAAATAAACCGTTTTCAAAAAAGCGGAAGGTTTTTTTAATGTTAATTTCCTTAAGGTCTATGACTGCGTGGACCACAGGATGACTCCATATGGACAGTGGTCTTGTCTTTGAAATAATCAGTAATATAGATTTATACAAAAATAATGGTTTCCCACATGGTCTTGTCTTTGAAATAATCAGTAATATACCTTTATTTATAAAAAAATAAATGGTTGCCCACGTTAAACAGAGGAAACTTCAGGCTCTGCAGAAGAACACAACCGAATGGTTTGGTTCCACTAAACCCACCACATCTTTCCTCAAGAAATTACCTGGCGTCTTTAGAGTCTACACTACCTGTAGCTTAAATTTCAAACAGGTCTCTAGAACACCTTTTCCCACCCTCCTGGCTCTACATTTAGAGACCACCCCAAAACCCATTAAATTCTTTATTGCAACAGGTTTTATCCTGTACCATTTTCATTATAAAATCTCCACCATTACACAACAATTTGAAGGAAGAACTCAATGGGGGAAGGGTGACACTTCCTCCAAACCACATCACCAATAACTTATTGCAACAGGTTTTATCCTGTACCATTTTAATTATAAAATCTCCACCATTAAACAACAATCTGAAGGAAGAACTCAATGGGGGAAGAGTGACACCTCTTCCAAACTACATCACCAATAACTCTGTTCTCATAGAATCATAGAATTGTTTGGGTTGGAAGGGACTTTAAAGATCATCCAGTGCCACCCCCTGCCCTGGGCAGGGACACCTCCCACCCCACCAGGTTGCTCAGAGCCCCCTCCAACCTGGCCTTGAACCCCTCCAGGGATGAGGCAGCCACAACCAATCTGGACAAACTCCTCCTAAGTCCCATCGGATGCTCAGGGTAAACCAGAGATCTATTCAAAGCAGGTGAGCAGAGCAGTCACACACCCACCTCCTCTGCTTGGATTTTAGCAGGCCCCTGAGCTCCACGAAGTTTCTTAGCCTTGGCTGATGCTTATTGGAAAAACAGGAGGAGTGGCACCCTCCCAAACGCCTCCCACTTGTGGCATCGAAGTGAGATATCACTCACCGTAAATTTTACAGTATGAGGAATGAAACAGTTAGCAAAGTTGACATTTAAACCATCATCGCTGGCGATGATTAAATACCTCGGAGATGAACAGAGTGGTTCGTGCCTCCCCAAGTTATTGTTCCAGGCTCTCACCAGGCTCCCACCCCCTGTGCTTCCACACGCTTGAGATTCCCTCTGAATCCCTAAGAGCTGGAAACCTGTTTAAACTGAGATTCTGGAGAGTTTCTGATCACGTTAAACTGGTGGAGAGAGACTGACTGAAACCCTGGTGACCTTCTTGAGCCACAGACTCCCCCATAAAGGTTTAGGGGGATTAATAATATAAGAATGGCCAAACTTAGTGCTCCTCATCCTCCTCTGATCTGAGGAAGACACAGGGAAATGAAACATGATAAAGAAAATTGCGAATAGCTTGCAAGAAATACAGAGGGCAGACGGGATCACGCCGCTTCCAGAAGAATCCCTCTTCTGCAGGGAGCATAAAGGGAAGTCTGGGGTATTCCTACAACACCAGGGAAAAGCACATTTTCACCGTTAAGCATTTGCCATATTTCAGGCAGGAATATTGGAGGAAAGAGAACCTTCTTGATCAAAACTAATCCTTACACTTGTATACACTGAAATAAAAGCTACAACAGCTGATTGAGTATTAAATACATATATATACAGATATATTTAGAGGATATATATAATGTTAGTTCTTTTTTTGACAATGTGAACCCTGAATCTGAAGTTCTTAGAAGCAGAGGTTTACAAAAATCAAGCTTCATCTTTGGTATACGTTTTGCCCCACTTTACACGCCTGAAGCAATACAGGATCAAACGCAAAGAATTTGATCATTCCAGAGCTATTCTGATACGGAGATCATCTACTCTGGCTCTACCTACAGCACTTCGTTAACAGACAACACCAACAAATAAGTTAATCTTCAATTTAAACACTGAAATAGAAATAGGTGATTTCAAGTTACTGTTTTAACTCAGCCAATTGTTAGTGCCACACTGAGATTGGAAAATTGTTAGAAACAATTTCAGTTAGCATTCAGTGAATTAAAGCTTTCACAATCAGGTTTAGCTGAAAGTCTTCATGCAAATATATACACAAAATTGTATGTATATGCACACATACGTATTTAAAAAGCACAAATAAAGTTTTCTCCTCCCCAAACAGAAGCCATTCCGCCGTGACATGCCTTGACTTTTAAAACTTCACAAGGAGCCGAATAACCTGAGGTTATTACAATTAGTTTCATCTCATTAATAGATCAATTTCTTTCAAGCACACTGAAAACTGAATTTTACTTTGTGGCTTCTCCTTTTAGGCTATGTTATAGTCTGTGTTCTTAAGTTTTAAGGCGAGCCATCACAGAAGAGGTTGTAATCTCAGGTGATTAATTGCGGAGCGTTTTACAAGCTGTAAAATAGAGCGAGATCTCCACAAACCGATTAGGCCATTAACCAGCCACTCTTATCAGATCCTGCTCCAACCAGCGGGTTTGTCTGACGGATTGCGAGTCTTAAGTATTTATATATTTCAAAGGTTTACTTATTTTTGTTGTTAAAAACCCCTAAAATCTATATTGATTGTTACATGCAATTCTACATGAAGAGTCCCGAGCACCGTGGAGCAGAATACCAATATTTATTACTAGACTCACGCTCATTATGGTTCTCTCTGACAGGGGTCCATTAAAATCAATTTTTATGTTTCTTATGTTTTTTTTTTTCCCCTACCCAATGTTCTTACTATAGTGTTTATTAGCCAGTTAGGAGAAACACTGGGCCCTGGTTTGGTTTTATTTTATTCTGTCAAAAATAATGAGGCCGGATTTAACAACTATTCACTAGCGATGAGCAGAAGAGATTAAATGTTATACTTCAGCACAAACATTTACAGATGGCTTTAAAATTTTTAGAACTTTATAATCGGTAAAGACAAAAGCAAGTCCTACCTTCCACCTCTTTTTTGGATGTAAATTCTTAAAGAAATTCTAAGAATATTCTGCTTACCATTAACTTGTGAACCACTCTTGAGTAACAGTCCATTCTATAACAATTTTTGCATATAATTTATCAGATTGCATGATTTAAGTGTTACCAAGATGCCACTAAAGCCACAACACTTCTGGGAGGCCAGGAAATTGAGTCAACTGAAAAAAGTGAAAGATCAACATCAGCTAAAAATTAAAGGATTGGGAAAAGGATCGAAATTGCCCGATGTCTGCCTGAAGAACACCTCATATTAAAGACAGACCTCAACCACAGACCTTTGCTCTTCTCCAGGAGAGCTACACAAACACACCCACTATAACAATCCCTCCCCATCCACCTTCTTGGTCTCTACTAATTATTGGAAGAACATAATTACAGGCTCTTAATCTGCCATTTCACTTTGAGCCTGTATTTTTTACGACCCATAACTTCATGACTTTGTCTTCAGCTTCTATTTTCACGCAGTTCCCTTGGTGCCCAGCATTCTAAAGAACACCACACAATTTCTCATATTCATCACCTTCAAGAACACACAGACCTTTTCCCTACTACTCCATTGACATTTTGTCTTCTGAAGGGTGAAGAGTCCTCGCCAGTTGTTCTTCAGGCAGATGCAGTTCTGCAGCAAAGGCAGGCTTCGGCCTCATCCTAAATACTGCTTTATTTCTGTTCCTCATCAGCAGAACCCCAGTACTGAAATTAGCACATGAAGAAACTCAAATACTTATTTCCATATCACTGGACTTGGCAAAACAGTAAAATCCAGAAGCTTGAGGGTGTTTGTATTACAGGCAAAACCATATTTCAACCAGGATACAAGTTATGCTTCATATTCCTGATTAATTTTTACATGCACTTAAATTACGATGATAAAAATAGGAGAACAGAAAAGGGGAAACCCCACAAATCAATGGAGAATTTCAGAAGTGAAAAAACAGGGGAGAAGTGGACAAGGTGGAGATTGAGTCTTGTCAGATGAAGCTCTGCTGTAACGGGCTGGGGCAAAGGCTGCAATTTTATCACCAAAGAAAAGCTGAAGAGACCAGCCTTAAATAAGTAGTTTTAGTAACTTCAATTTTGGCAGAGAAATTTGACAAAGAAATTTGGCATCTAGAAATTTTGAAAGAATTCAATGTTCCTTCTAAAGATGGCACTCAGCATTTCCTCACAAATATGGAAAAAAACATAGACCAAAGACCTGGACAGAACTTTAGCAGGTCCAACAGCACTTATATTCTGCAATGAAACGTACTGATACCTCCTCAACCAGTCCTGTACCCAAGACATCATCTCCACTTCCATCATCCGTTCTGAAGTCCAGAAGACATTACAGCTATGGAAAACCAATCAAAATTCTCACAACTGGAATGCAGTAATTAAAACAATTATTCAATCCTGGAACAATTATGTTCCAAAACGTAAGTATCTAGAGATGGGTCTGTACAATTCACAAAGTACTCAAGGAAGTCTTACTCCTCAGTGACAGATTGACACGTGTGTCCGAAATTAGGGGGCAGGATGTACTTGCAAAACCTACATTAAAAATACTTTTATTTTAGAACATTTCTTTGCCAAGGCAGCAGAAAAAGAAACACATTTTGGAGCCAACACCCCTTAAAAGCACTGGAGGCTGCTTCTGCCTCCCACAGGAGCCCGAACTGCCTTCCCAGGATGGTGAGTAACAACAAGTACCCGTAGTCCTGCCTTGGATCCTCAGGGCGATCTCTCTCCTCTACCACATACATAAACATGGGATCAATAGGACATGAACTCACCGACTTGGCAGCACGCTCATTTTGGGGAGTTTTATCTCGTGTAAGCCCATTTCACACCCAGAGATCTGGAGCTTCCCCACGGGGCAAAGCAGAACCGCACGCTGCTCCTTGCACTGAGACTCGCCTGCTTTGGGATTCACCTGTTCACAAAAACAAAACTCCTCTTTAATTGCATGCATTTTCATCAAGGGACATTCATCTCAAGGTATTTTGAGCAGTTTTCAAAAGTAATTTTAAAAAAAGGCATGAAAACAGCATATTTCAAGTTCCCTCAACTATGGCTTTTGCATTCAGAACTCCAACTTCAAACGATCCATCCTAAGGAGTCAGCATCTAAATGGGAGTCTCAAAACCCATGTTCACTAGCAGAACAGTGACCTCAGCAAAAATCTCAAATAATAGCAGTTTCATGGTTGGTTTATCAGCTCACATCCGATGTGTTTTGACACTGATTTCAAAAGGATTATTGTGACAACAAAGTATATTCACTGGTTCGGAGCAGCAGCGTTATGCAAATAACTGCAAGAACACAAATAGAATATGTCTGCTGGAAAAATACATAAAAAAAGCAATCATTCCTTAGTAAAGGAAACATTTTTTATTCCCATTGTTACCAGTCTGGTTTTACAATTACTGATAGGACGTAGTTGGAAACAGATGCCAAGCATTTCTCAGTATTATATGAGACCAACAATAACATACTTGTCAAATTAATCTTGGCTTAGAAAAAAACTCCAAACAAACAGTCTGAATGTTTAGTGGATGTTTGAGTTATGTTTACAGCTTGGTTTGTACAATCATTGGGAGAGAAACAGGACAGGACACCACAAGTATGTCCACTGCAGCCACCCAGACACCGAGCCCCGGGTTCAGACCTCGTCCATCGGCGCTGTACGAGCAGGGTAAAAAAAGCCTTTGCTCCAAAGAGCAACTTTCAAGTGAAACTCGACAAAAATGTGAAGAAACAAATCCAAGAAACTGTAAGGCAGCACAAGTTCCCTCCATCAAGAACCACCCTGCTTGCATCAAGACACCAAGAAGGTTTCTTGGTGTTCAAAGCCGCTCAGACCATACAGCAAACTTACAGCTTGCCTTACACCTGAAAAATTCCCTTTTTACTACAATATTCAGAACCAACTGCCTCCACTCAGCCAATTGCACAAACTGACTTCTCCCAGTATTTCCCCACGTTTATAGTCTGTCCCCCAAAGTGCTCTGAAGCCCACCCCACCTATGTCCACCCGTGGCAAAGGGAGGATGCTGCCAGGCTGATGGAGCATCAGATGGAACACCAAAGTGATTAACGAGCTGGGAGAAGGATGGAAGAACACAACAACTGATTAGGAGTGCACCAGGGAACAGGAAAATCTACACATGATGACTTACAGCTAACATTTCTTCAAAAGAAGGGAATTTCTTTTGAAATTCCATTAAATTTCAGCATTAAGTTCTATGAAATAAAGTCACACCTGCAAGTAATATAATCAGTGTGAAGAAAGGAAGAAAAAAATAATCAAGTAGGCAGTTTTGCCCACCAAGGCGAAAGGAAACTTAAATACCTGAATTTTTGGGAAGCCCATATGCAGTTCCTCAGTTCCAGGCATGCAGCAACCAGCAGAAAGGTTGGAGAAGTTCTGTACAGTGTGCCAGGCAAAGAACTGCAGGTTCCTGGTGGTTTATTTAGTTTGACCACAATCCACATCAGCTTTTTGCCAAATAATCAAATGTTTGCTGACATTACAAAGAAACTCTCCCTTTCAACCAGCTTCTCCCCCCTTCCTTTTCCCTCCTCCAGGGAAGAAGGTGGGTGAGCTTTTTTCGGAGCAGCACCTCGCTGCAGAAGTCTTGGTAAAAAAAAGCGACGCCAAAGTTTACATATGTGGAAAACCAGTACACATTCTTCATTTTTATTTGTGTGACAGCCCTAAACGAGATGCACTGAACCTCGTACCGTGTACTCCATGAATATAACAGCTTAGCGCTAAGAGGACAGCTTTTTCATTATAACAAAACACAGGATGCAGTGAGTAACAGAAAACTATAAATAACCCTATGAGTTCCCCCCAAGTCGAACTAAGCTTTATAGATGAAAACCTTGAGCGTGTACAACCAGTGTTTTCAGTCTTGTTTATCATATGCATTGGACAGCAATATTTAGGAGGTTTATTTTTATAGAAGAACGAAGCTGTGTGATATACATCCACACACACGTGTGGCTGGGTTGGGTCCCAGAGGCAAAGGTGACCGTGCAACACGCACCATCCTCTGCCCAGTCACTAACGGGCCCTTTCCCCATTTGCCTCCAGACACTGAGATGAGCCAGAGAACACCAAGATAACCATATCCTCCTGCTATTTTAAAATAAAGTGAAATTTTATCCAAGATTTACATCGCAACAGTTTTCAACTGCAAATAAGCGGCCTTTAAACTCGGCCAGCTTGAAATGTCCAAATGCTGCGCCATCCTTTCCTGCAGACTGGTGGACACTGGGAACCTGCTCCCACCCACATCCTTCCAACACAGGCAAAATTTTTTTCACCACCACCTTCCCCACAGTGCCCTTGCTGAAGCTGTGAGAACCAGAAGTGAACGGCAGCTTAAAGCAAAAATTCCAATAAATCCATATAAACTACCTTCTGCCTTTTTTTTTCCCCTCCAGCTCAGGTAAATGAATCGTTTGAGGAATTTTGATCAGGGACTGCATGAGCTCCACCTTCACACTTCCTTCCCACTTCCCTCCAAAGCTGTCTCAAAATATCTCATAATTTTCAAGTTTATTAGATAAAAAAACAAAATAGGACTTTTAGAGATGAATCGTTTCTTGCCATGCTTTGGAATTTTGCTACAGAAACCAAACCACAGGCAGAGTGTGTGGAAGCCTGTATCTCACTAGACTGTTAAAGACTCCATAGAAAATGGGAAGACTGTTGTTAGCCAACGGAATTCAGTCCTTTTTGTCATTAATAACAGACGAGTATCAAAAGGTTTTCACACCAGATGATTTATCAGTGGGAATATTAGTATGATTTATGAGTTAATGTCCTGTACAGAGGAGCCTCATTTTCCAGGCGTGCTCCTGTGACTTCGCAGCAGCCCGTGCCTCGGTGGCACCGCACTCCTCCTCCTCCAAAGGTCCTCTAAATGACACATCAACCCCACTGGACAACATGTACACACCACTCAAATTGCTTTCTTAGGGTTGAGATGACACAGATGCAAAAACAGCAGCGAGTTTTATCTCCTAAACAAGGTGCCATGAACCCAAAAGCCAGCATTACCCTGATGACTCATAAGGATCATCACCTCTTGTGCTTCCCACTGTAATTCAGTTTAACAGCCTGGCTGCAGCCAAGATTTTCAGTCCTAAAACATACCTCCCATTTGATTAAATACAGATTTTAATTAAATTTAGATCAATGGTCTTTCACATCACAGTAAATAATTCAAAATTATTTTCTGTGTTCTACTGCTCCTAAACGCCCCCAAAAAATTCCGTTGTAGTTTGATCTGAGACACATTAATTATTTTCTGTGTTCTACTGCTCCTAAACCCCCCCAAAAAAATTCTGTTGTAGTTTGGTCTGACACCCTAGAATCCAATTCATATCCATAATGGGGGAAATGGACAAACAAAAAAAGTGCAGAGAAATGGATCAACAAGTTAAAAAAAATCCACAGCAAAGCATTTCCACGCTTCATGTTCTCCCAAGAGGTTTGTATTTTCCAGAAGCCAACTCGAGAGAGCAAACCTCACAGCATCTCCTGCGCTTCAGCACCCAGCCCCAAATCACTGGTACCGAATGGATGGGGAGGAATAACACAAAACACCTTTGTGAACATCACTTTCCAACTTTTTTTTGATCTCCTCAAAGATCTCACAGCCCATGTACAGTGTTAAACCCCTGAAAACCACAGATTCCCACTGGAAAAATACATCAGTACTGCCCATGGATGTGTCTGCATCCATCACACATGTTTAGGATACCAGAAATTGTCTTAAAAACAAGTTCTGTCCGAAGGCTGTGGTCAAAGAGACCAAAGATGTCACCTTTTCACACATTTTCCCTTTGGTGTCATTGAGCACACGAATCCTCCCCATCAGGAAGGAGCCAGAGCCCCATCGCTGATGGATCTCCCTCCACAGCTTTTCCTATTTCCTTCACTCTGCTTTAGCAACACCACAAACCTACTGTGCCATATCAAAATATTAACAATAATCCCCTCTGCCACCACCCACATCTGATTTAACAGGGTATTTCCATCAGGCTATAGTATGTTGCTGAATTTCCAATGGAAGCCCTCATGATTTTTTTTTTTTAATGAGAATCAAGGCAAAAATAATATATTCAACTGCTAAACCTAAACTAACGTGTCCTTGCACATACCACAATTTTATTTTTTTTAAACCAAGAGTGCCCATGTGCACTTATGAGACATCACAGTTACCTCCAAAAAACATGTCTCTTGATCCTTTCAGATTAACAGTTCCTTGCACATACCACAATTTTATTTTTTTTTAAACCAAGAGTGCCCAAGTGCACTTACCAATGAGACATCACAGTTACCTCCAAAAAACGGGTCTCTTGATCCTTTCAGATTAACAGCCAGGGTTAATTGCTGAGCTCCCTGATAATGTAAATACTATCAAAGGGATGAAATTGCATTACAATTCTTTCCCCTATTTCACTTGCCATTTCTCAAACCCAGAAAGGGTTGTATTACTACCATTTCTAGACTACCCACCACTGCACATTTGAAAATTCTCCACTAAATTCTTCTGCACCATGAAAGTTACTGTTTAAAAATAAAGAATCCACCTAGATGGTTTTCTCATGCAATCTTGCTCCAATGTTGGGCTGGGGCATAACCACATGCTGGCTTCAAAAACTGAAAATAAGTGTCTATTGTCTGACAGTATCCTGAAAAGCACTACACTTTCTAGTAGCACAAATCATAGGGATTCTCAGCTGTAAAAGCTGAATTTTGGGAAGCATTTATCCCATAAGATCATAGCAGTTTGAGAGTAGTATCACTTGGAGAGCACTGATGGCAGCCCAGCCCACTCAAGGTACAAGTACCAGCCAGTTCATTTACTTCCTATGCTTCATAAATATATCCTAAAAACTCATCACTTTGATATTCTGACATATTTGCACTAGGAAACTAGCACGAGCTATAATTCTCAAGCACCTGCCCTGTTTCTACGATGCTATATAATATCAGTGACTTGCCAAAAAGCAATACGAGGAATTTGTTGAGTTTGAGAGGATGATCAATAAATGCCAGGGAAGTTGCTTCTTCATCCTAATTACAGGAAAGAAATATCAGTCCTGAACTCTTTAAGTGTCCTTCTTTTGAGTGTCGCAGCCTTCTCAAACCTGCTTTTTATTGATTCAAGTCTTGAATTAAAATTCAATGAAAGCTTGAAACACTGGATTTAAATTTGAGGGAAATACTTCAGAGTTACCTGGCCTGGTTTGGCAATTTGCTGCTTCATTTCAGTCATCTTGCTACAGTTGTTCTTCCCAAACCAGTAAACTGATGCCCTTCTCATAACAAAATCCTTATCAAATCACATCAGCAGTATTTGTCAAATATATCAAAATATAGCAAAAACAATCAGGAACCATCAGAAGAATGAAGAAGTTAGAGGTGTCCACCTCCATCATTATCAACTCCATGGCTGCAAGGTCAGCAGAACAGACCAGAGTTGACTGTTTAGGAACACCCCATCTATCCTGAAGTTTCAAGGTCAGTGTATCACTCATCTAATACAGTAATTAGGGCAATTAACAGTTGCCATCGCAGTCACACCCTTAACAGGGGTTTTGGAAACAAGGGCTGAGTGTGGCCCCCTGTCCCACACAGCCTACTAGTATTATAGTTCTCTCACCATCTCCTTAATAGTTTAAAACTTCCTGTATTTGTTTTACTGGTTTCTGCATGTTTATTTAAAAGGAAACAATCCATTGTACATTAAGAATATGGGAAGATATTAATAGTAAAGGTAATGCATTTGTGCACATACACTTCAGCGCAGAGGGTCATTTTCCAACCTTCTGCACAGTCTTACGTGAAAAAGCCATTTCTTATACTCACTGTTTTAAAGCAGAGAAAAAATTAAGGATTGGGAAAAAACACAGGATGCATGCATGCCTCCAGGGATGGGGCAGCCACAGCTTCTCTGGGCAACCTGGGCCAGGCTCTCACCACCCTCACACCAAACAAGTTCTTCCCCACATCTCAGCTCCATCTCCCCTCTTGCAGGGTCAAACCCTTCCCCTTCAGCCTATGGCTCCCCTCCCTCATGCAGAGTCCCTCCCCAGCTTTCCTGGAGCCCCTTTAGGGACTGGAAGGGGCTCCAAGATCTCCCCAAAGCCTTCTCCAGGCTGAACCTCCCCAACTCTCTCAGCCCCCCTCCCAGCAGAGGGGCTCCAGCCCTCCCAGCATCTCCATGATCTCCTGGATTCCTTTGCAAAATCACTGTATTTCCACCCTCTGGCTGGCACACCGGACTCATGCCATTAGCATGCCATTTCTTAGTTTAAGACAATTAAAGCATTCAGTTCTCATTATGAAACACAGCAGCCTGGATCTTCTCCAGTACTCCACTAATACTGCCAATGCTTCTCCGAGTAAATCTAACCCTGGTTCAGCCAAACCTGTAACTTCAGAGGGTGTGAAAACAAAACCTACTCTCGTTTCTCTTCCAAACCCACCCCAGCCAAGAAGTGTCAGACAGACTGTAAGCAAATCCAGGTTAGATTGGGGTGATACAATAATTTCTTCAGCTTCCAGAGAACTGATCCCATAAAAACTGTGAAGGTACAGAATTAAATTGTATATTTTGAACCAACACAAATATACCCTGGTGCAGCAGCCGTTACAAATCTGTCCCCATCCTCCCTTACCAAAGGTCCATGTCACAGGAACTCCCGACAAAGCAGAGCGATACCTGCTCACGGAGGGAGAGCAACATTTGCTTTCCACTGCATTTTAGAAGTATTCGACAAGAGCAAACACATAATTCTTTATTAAACAATCAAAGACAACAAAAAGCAAGTTTCTGTTGTCCCATCGCATTATACTACTAATCCTCTTTGGATGGCAATCAAAAGCCCCTGAAATGCCAAGCCATAAGAGAGTATTTCCAGGCAGTGGTAGCCTCTGGCTCTTTGGCTTCCTCTTCAGTCTGTTGCTTTGGCAGACAGGAGCAATCCCAGTCTGTCAAATGGCAAATTCCCAGTGTACTTACCAGGGAGACCTCAGCCTTCTTTATTTCACTTAAAGGAGGGTATTTTAATTGTAATTAACCAGCGTTTCTCTCCTTTAGAAAAGGCAGGTAGGTTATCACTACTGCAGTCAAGAAGTGCATTTTCCTACTTCATCTATTGCCCACACACCGAGCTTTGATTTGAGGTATCAGTAACAGCAGATACTTCAACACAAGACCTCAGTGGACTGTTAATACAGGAATTCAGATACATTATTTCCTCCAACACCTCTCTAAAACCAAGTAAACACATTTTGTACCTTCCCTCAGCTCTAACTTATATAAAAGGTTGTCAAGCATTGGAAGAGGCTGCCCAGGGAAGTGGTGGAGTCAGCATCCCTGGAGGTATCTAGAAGACGTGTAGATCTGATGCTGAGGGACACGGGTTGGTGATGAACCTGGCAGTGTTGGGTTGATAGCTGGACTCGACCTTAAAGATCTTTTCCAAACTAAACTATGATTCCATAAGAAAATTCAATGCTATGCAAGTGCAGCAGCCACCGCTGCGGCTATATATATTGTAGAATATTTATGTCCTCATTTTGTATCATTAACTTGAAGTTAAGATAAGCATTTTCAAAAAAAGTCAAATGTTTACATGCAGCACACAAGTAAAATACCATTAAGAGAGTGTGGCATTAACAAGCTATACAAATCAGTGGTTGTGGAAGGTCAGCATCAAGGTTGCAGGACTGGGTCCTGTTGTCCCAGGGATGCACCTCGGTGGCCAGGAGAAAAAGGAAGTGAAAGAATCTGACAAGTTTAGAGACACCCACTTACTTTAGGATATCTCACTTGGAACGGTGTGCTGCCTGGGGATAAAGTAATTAATTGGAGCAGAATTGGACAAGAAATGAAGTGCCAACAACAGGAAAAAGATGACAGGACAGGGCTAGATATTTCTATAATAATCAAATTATACCCCCAACAGCAATGACAGAAATCATAGTTGTGTACATTCCTTGCTGTTAGGAAGGAAAACTGTAAATCCCACCAGCACTCGTTCCTGGAAGCCACACTGCTTGGTGTATCTACCAGGGGATGGGATGCCATCACCTTAGTGATGACCCAAAACCAGATAAGGGACCCCTTATTTTTAGGCTGGAAATCACGTGCCAGAAGATGCAGTTTGAAGCACTGAGCAATGCACTACGGTCTCTCTCTTATTATTACGTTCCTGGAAGCCACACTGCTTGGTGTATCTACCAGGGGATGGGATGCCATCACCTTAGTGATGACCCAAAACCAGATAAGGGACCCCTTATTTTTAGGCTGGAAATCACGTGCCAGAAGATGCAGTTCGAAGCACTGAGCAATGCACTACGGTCTCATACTTGTTCAGTAATAATAACACGTGATTACAGATAATAAAACACTAACTCTTCATTAAGAAATTTGTCACCAAACAATTAAAGACAAATACCACGCTCAAGAACAAAAAAATTAAGAATGTGGTCTCTAAGAATTAAAAGGTCCCCAAAATTAGCATCTAGTCATTCCTGGTTTCAGTTTTAACAAATGTCACACAAAGGAAAACAAGTCATCACTTCTAAAAATCAACTCAAGGTATTAGTTAACATTTTAAGACCTACTCCTTAGTTACCACTGAGGCGCTTGTGACCATTGAATTGCTTGCTGTAAAAGCGTGTATATACTTAATAACGAGAAGGTTATACTTTGAGGCACTGAGAAATATAAAATTTAACTGCCAAACCCACCACCTGATGTCTATACAGACATACAGCAAGGCTGACCTGCTCTACTGTCGCAGGGTTCAGCTGTGTATGCAAATATACAGCTACTCCTCTAATACAAGGAAAAGAGGTGCAAGTTTAATCACATGAGACTCATATCAGGTTCAGAGCAACCAAAAATGGGCTAAGAATGAAAAAAATATCTTGCAGCAGAATGACTTTAACATGAGGTCACATTTCAAATTTTTATCACCTAAATCCACCAAATTCTTGATCTGCTCCTTCCTGCATTCTCTGCAGAGCCGAAGTCAGGACCAGCTAAATAAAAGATAATGCAACTAGGCATAACACAATAAAAGATATTACCTTCACAATGCATTATTGCTGCCAATTATAAGAATCACTTCAACTTAATTTCAAAGGCACAATCACCCTCAACTGTAACAGTCTCTTTTTTAAATTTCAAACAGTATTACATTAAGGCAATAACTCACCTTCCAGCTATAATATCAGTCTCCCTTATTGCAAAAATACATTTCATAAATACTTCTCATCGACAAGTCAAGCTAATTCAGGTTAATTTTATTGTATTTTGGTGCTATCTCACATTTGTGTGCAATTACCTTTATCATTTTATTGCCGTGCCAGAAAGTAATCAGAACAATTATTTGAAAAAGGAGGTGTATAAATTCTAAATCACACTTGCTGGCATTTTTGATAAAATAGCAGCTTTATCTCAGAAAGTGGCAGGGACATCGGATAAATCATGCATCAGTCAAGTGTAGCTGACCCCCAAGTGCATTGCACAATATCAGGAGTGCTTCAAAAGAAACTTTCCTATATAATCCATCATTCTTTATAATACCAAAATAGCTCTACCTGAAGAGTAGGAGCTAGAGAATAATAACAAAATAAATCTAAGCAATATGAACAAACCCATTAATAGTGCTCCTTTTTAAGCTGAAGAAGAGTCAGGAAGCTGAATTGTCTTCGAGGAAAGAACGTCATTGAAATGTTTAAAATGAGTAGAGCAGCTTTAAACAAATGAAGCGGCAAACTGTGTATTAAGAATTCACTAAAAATACAGATACATCTACAGGAAAATAAATACACACAAAAGACAGGTGTCAAAAAGACTAGTACAAAAATACAAGATCATATCTGAATTTTTCTTTCGCTACCACGGTTCGGTACAGGACAAGAATTTCACTGTATTAACAGAGAACAAAGCAGTAGAGTTAGTACAAAAGTCTGTTTACTAAGTTTAAATTTAATAAGTACGAGAAATCCAGAAAGGAATGGAATTACCTTTAGAATTCAATTTTTCATGAAATATAAAGATTGCCATGTTGTCCTGAGAACAGCAGAGACCCCAAAGCCCCCTCACCACAGCCCTGTTCCTGATGTACCCTCAGCCTCTTCCAACAGACCCAACACACACCCTGCAGAATCAGGGATCAAGCAGGAGACAAATAACAACAATTGTGGAAAAAAATGCCCATGTCGAGCTGCTTTCAGCACCCATTTTTCAGCAACCTGCTTAAAACCAGCAGGTTACAGCAGTTTCCCAGCTATTCACACCTGGCTCTGAATGAGAGGGAAGAGGTGACTCTCCCTCCCGTGCCCAATTTTGAAAACAATCAAATATTTCTCTGCAGATATTCCAGGTAACTGCTAAAATATATTTGCAACTGGAAGACACATAACTAAACAGATTAATTTTTTAACAAAAAAAAAAGTGAAGCAAGAATTTATTTTCCTGAATGTCTCCCTCTACCATTTAATCTAAAAAAAAAAATATTATTTTGTGGAAAAGAGAAAGCAAATATTCTACAGAGGGGTGGACACTGAATATGCCAGAATACGACTTTTCCAAACCACATTACATTAAGCAGATTAAAACCACAAGAGATGCCACTATTAAGACATTTTTAACTATGATATAAGTTGCCAGCAGGAATAGTTAGAGATGCAACTTTGATTGTGCTATAAATATTTTCTCCCTCTACCATTTAATCTAAAAAAAAAAAAAATACTGTTTTGTGGAAAAGAGAAAGCAAATATTCTACAGAGGGGTGGACACTGAATATGCCAGAATACGACTTTTCCAAACCACATTACATTAAGCAGATTAAAACCACAAGAGATGCCACTATTAAGACATTTTTAACTGTGATATAAGTTGCCAGCAGGAATAGTTAGAGATGCAACTTTGATTGTGCTATAAATATTTTCCTAGTGGAGTATTACTCATGTTACAAAAGCAGTTATTCCACAGAATAAAATGCATTCGTACCTTCAAAGTTCATTTTAATTATTTGAAGAATATGGTTATTGATTAAAGCAGTTATTCCACAGAATAAAATGCATTCATACCTTCAAAGTCCATTTTAATTATTTGAAGAATATGGTTATCGATTAAAATATGTTAGTGCCTTTCTTTCAGTAAGGTAAATTATGCTGAATTTCTTGATAAACAGATTCTGTTAGTGCCTTTCTTTCAGTAAGGTAAATTGTGCTGAATTTCTTGATAAACAGATTTTTTTTATTTTACTATAAATACATGTATTTCATTGAAGCACGAAGCCTCAAAATTAAGCCTGTTTTGTTTTCAGTAAGTGAGGTATTTACTAGGAAATGGAAGCAGCTAACTTGTAACTGAAAATACAGCCTTGTCCTGTTAGTTTATGCTCTGCGGAAGATGGATACGTGATGGGGAAAGGTCCACTGATGCCTGTTCCCAACCATGACAGAGCTGCAGAGATTTACAATCCAGCATCAATCTTGTCAACTGGGTTCTTAATACTGACTGCTGGACACTGGGGAGAAAAAAAAACTATGTTACGTGAACTCTTTTGTAATGCTGGACTTTCAACATACACCTAAAGGCAAGGGTATTTCACTAAAAACTTACTTTTGGAACAAGCCTTGATGCCATGGTGGCTGAAAGGTCTCCACCTGTAAGGAAAAAAAAAAAATCTCATTTAGATTGAGATTTAATTTGAATTCCACAGGAAGAATTGTATGTCTGTAGCATCATTTCTCTTTTAACCAACTCTGTATCAGTTTTTTAAATGAGCTCCAAGTTTCAGTATATATAATTTCAAAAGGGAGTCTGATATTTTAATTATTTTTTTTTTTTACAAGCAACCAGGTCATCTGCTGTTTGTTATGAGTCAAACAAAAGATGAACAGATAGCACATTGAAGAATTCCTCCATAACAAGCACAACTTGAGTATTTTGTCTAAGAATGCCTTAAAAGATATAGTATTAATTTAAGAAATATTTGTATAGGCAGTAATGAACTTCTGAGTTAATTAGTAAGATAAATAGCATTTTGCACCTAAGAAATGTTAACTTCAATTGTTATAATTCTAGTCTTAAACAGCATTGTTATTTATATATCATTACCAAAAAATACAAAAGGTTCCTCTTTGTTCTCCCTGTTGAAATAAAGGACAATTGCTATTTCTGTGGCATTTACTTAGTTCCCCCTCCTGCCCATTTTTCTTTTCAGTGCTATGTAGCTGAGATCACTACATCTTTGTGATGACATGCTATAAACATTACATCTTTGAAAATTGGGGAGACTATTGGCCAAAGCTCAGCCCCCGAGTCCCAACTCAGAGCCAACCTCAACAGGAACATCCCCCTGAACTCGGGGAACTCGCTGCTCCACGGGAGAGGATAACTCTCTGCTTAAGAAATTATAAACCTCTTAAAAGAAATTGCATGAACAAACATCTGAGGCTTCTCGAGTCCCCTCAAACACATCAAGCCTTGGGGTCCAAGGCAGTGGCAGAACTTCCAGCCCCTTCCAAACCACTTATGAGAAAACAGTAATATTTAATTTTAATATTACATCTCTATTTTAAAACTTTAAAATTCAGATCCTGAATACTTATTATTTTAAATACACTAACAATCTACCATCAAGGCAGGCACTGCAAAATCACTCGCTCCATTTTCAGATGTGAATAAGTCAGGCAGATGAGCAATCTAATAATATTACTTAAAATATCTGTGTCAGAGCTAAAAATAAAATAGCAATTTATTTCTGTTGTCAGTTCAGAGCTTCGACTTTCAAGGTGCGCAGCAACACTCAGCTTTTTCTGAAGGGTAAAGCGAGAACATTTGCCTCAAGAAGCAGATTTATCCAGAAGCCCATTTTAAACCTGGGCCAAAGGTGAGAGAGAAGAGCAGTGAGTGCCCTGAATTAAGCCAACGTCACACACAGACACCCAGGAGCCCGTCTGTCCCCTTTGCTACACCTCCCCAGGAGGCCAAGGAGCAGAGGAGGTGCCCAGATGGCTGAGGACAATGTGGGGAGATGGTCGGGGACAGCCGTGAAGGAGCTCAGAGCCCAGCAGACACCTCTGGGACAAAACCAGTCAGGAAACATCCCTTTTCCGAACAAATTTTTTAGTTTGTATTTACTCACACCACAGTCTCTCTCCCTGTTAGTGAAAGACTGTGCCAAATGCCAAAATCAAGTTAAATTTCAAGTTGTTGTTTTAAATAGCATCTAATTTGTGGTGACGACAGCGGTGTAATTACCAGCCATGATCCACCCAGTGCATCCGTGTTGATCTAAAAATCTCTGCTGCACCCCCACAAGGATGCTCACATTCCCAGCAGACACCTCTGGGACAAAACCAGTCAGGAAACATCCCTTTTCCAAACAAATTTTTTAGTTTCTATTTACTCACACCACAGTCTCTCTCCCTGTTCGTGAAAGACTGTGCCAAATGCCAAAATCAAGTTAAATTTCAAGTTGTTGTTTTAAATAGCATCTAATTTGTGGTGACAACAGCGGTGTAATTGCTAGCCATGATCCACCCAGTGTTGATCTAAAAATCTCTGCAGCACCCAACAAAGATGCTCACATACTTTTAAGTGCAATCCCCACAGAGCTCAGGAGTAAATCCAGATCAGCCACCAAAAATGTCTTCAACAGTCTTGGGCAATTCCCCTTGACTCCTCCTCAATGGAATAGTCCTCAAAAAGCATGGGTGAAGCACACCCATTGATGTGCAACTCATGTCATTGGTGAAAACAAACTAGTTCTACTGCTAAGGCTGATTTTGAAGGTAAGAACCCAAAACCTGTTCTGAACAGCAGAGGAATTGCCACTGAGCAAATTCAATCCCGATACCTTGTTCTGGATCAAATTCCAGAAACCTTCAACAGTCTTGGGCAATTCCCCTTGACTCCTCCTCAATGGAATAGTCCTCAAAAAGCATGGGTGAAGCACACCCATTGATGTGCAACTCATGTCATTGGTGAAAACAAACTAGTTCTACTGCTAAGGCTGATTTTGAAGGTAAGAACCCAAAACCTGTTCTGAACAGCAGAGGAATTGCCACTGAGCAAATTCAATCCCGATACCTTGTTCTGGATCAAATTCCAGAAACCAAGACACCAGAATCACTGGACCCATCTTAGACTGAAACCTTACTGTCAACAACCCCTTCACCCAAATGGACAATTCCTTCCTGCATTTCTAAAGTAGGAAAATCTGAAGGAATCCATTAAGCAGAAGTAAGAAAAAAATGTAAATAAACAAACAGTAATTTGTCTTCATCTTCACGAGCTCAGAGCTGCCTCAGACCAGTGAAGCCCATCTCCCATTGAGCTCCTGCCTCAGCTCCTCTTGGCCTTTCAATCACGATGTGCTCAAGTTCTCCAGAACTTCTGTTCCCACACAAGAGCTGTGCTGAGGCTGAAGCCATACTGAGGAGCAGCCAAGGACTGGGATGCTCCTGAGATACCTGGAAGATCCAGAAATGCCCTCTGGTGCTGACGAGGAGCTCCATGCTCCTGAGATACCTGGAAGATCCAGAAACACCCTCAGGTGTTGATGAGGAGCTCCAGCTCAGGAGAAGGGAGACGGTGCAGGAACCTAATACATCACAGACCCACCTTGTAAGCATTCCAAAACTTTGAATATGTCAAGAGACCAGAAATCTAATGAAAAGTTAGAGGTTACATCAAAAATCAGATCCTTAAAAGCTGTGAAAAATCTCAGCAATATTGTGTTGATGGTCTAGAACAAGAGTCTACCAGAAATCTAATGAAAAGTTAGAGGTTACATCAAAAATCAGATCCTTAAAAGCTGTGGAAAATCTCAGCAATAGTGTCGATGGTCTAGAACAAGAGTCCTTGGGTTTTAAGATCCCTTCCTGTTTACTTTCACAGCACTGCAGCCTGAAAAGCACATGTGATGGCAGCTCTACAGTAAGAACTCTTAGATTCATAAAAGTACTTTTCGCAGTTCATCAACTTTTAAACACTAAAGGAAGATTCTCCTTGAAAGACAAGTCCTCAGGATCCGCAGAACGTAATACTCTCTGGTTTCAGTGCTGAAATTTAAAAACAGCTATTATATCAACTCAGTATATGAATAAAATTCCATATGAAAACATTTAAAGTACATTAGATTTTTGGTCAAGATGAAAGACTGAAAAAAACTCAAGCAATCTATTCTAATTGGGTTCCCATGGTAACTGTACAATTGGGTTTTTCAGTATAACATCCCAAAGGCCCAATGCACACTTGTAAAATATACTTCAAACAGCCTGAATTGTTTTTACATTACAGCACTCCCAGGAAGATCAATTACTATACATCCCCACCCTAACTATTAGTGGCAGGAGATGTTAACACTATTGGCCGTATTAACATAAGTCATGTAAAAACCACCACGGATCGCCATCGTTATATAAAACTAATTACACATTTCAGATTCATCAAACACGTTCCGAGTAATAACCCAATACTAGTCTTGTCACAAGATCATGTTTACTGAATGGTAGAAATCAACCCCAAATATATGCCGAACCAGTTTGCTTCTCCTATTGATTTCAAGGATAAACAGAATCAATCATTAATAATTACATTATAAGACGACCCATAGGGTTAATCATATTCTTAGAAACTCTGACTATGGAATCAAATAGAGCTGCACAAAAAGGCAACTGAAAAGCATTCAAATCCAGGCTATATATATTACCAATAACACAAAACAAGGTGTACTAACTCAAGGCATTGGTGAAAACAAATCAGAACTATTGTTCTGTTTAAAAAAAACACAAGCATTTATTACAAATTTCTCTCAGATTAAGGACTTGGCCTTGTTGGGCCTCAATTTTCTTTCTGAAAGCAAAACACTGCCTCAGCCTCAAGCTAAAAGGGGCTGATGATCCAGGCCCAGTAAGGAGGACCAAACTTTTAGTTGGTTCAAAAGCAACTAAAGCAGTTAAACTTCTAGGGGGAAAAAATAAAAGAAAGAAAAACTGTGGCCAGTTTGAATAAAATCAGTCCCACTTCTCAACCAACCAACCCGAAACCCTAGTATTCCATGGGCTGAAGTCAGCAAAGGACCAGAGGAGACCATGGAAGGGATTTCCCTTTTCTCCCCACCCTTCCCATGACGTCACATCCCATCAGATGGGACTTCAGTGGAGCAAGACAAAGGGAAAATGAAGTTGTGAGTTGTTTCTCCAGGACCCTGCTGCCAACCTAAAAACAAATCCTCAGAGCCAGCCCAAAGCCAAGTGTGCCCATTTCATGTGTCTTTTTAGATGCTGTACACTCCATCTTGTGAGTTTTATACATGAAACAGAAAAATTAATCTTTTAACAGTGCCTTAAGTATACTTTAGGTGTTTATTAAAAAGTTTAATTAACAGGCCTTCTGCATACTTGAATGTACAAACAACCAAAGATCATGTTATTGTTTGCATTGTACCGACTGATGTAAAGCAGTCAGATAATCTAAATATTAGTGAATGATGCTTATGCAGCAACATTTACAAGACAGCACTAACACTTGCTAACGCAGAGCTCCTGGAGGGAGCTAAAGCTGCTTTTGGAACATGTAGATGGCATATCCCATCTTCAACAGCACGTAGCTACTGAGCACTAGAAAAAGAAAGACCAGGCCTTTAATGATTTTTACTAGTATTCTTTGTATCAATGAGCTCTCCTCTTCCTCCTTAAGATTAAAGGTGACTTGTTCAGATATAAGTGTTTTAAATCACCTTCAGAACCTCCACTCTGTTGGGGAGAATTTCAGCTGCGTGTCCAAGTTTCACAAGTGTCTTGAAGATACCTGAAATGATTTATACCATTTAATTTGGGACAATATAAATCAAAATAGATCGCATAATCCTGACAGATAGCAGGACAGGGTGCTTTTGCTCTGCTGATATAAAACAGTAAATAAGGAAACAACTTGAAAAAGGATTAGCAAAAAGCATCAAAACAGCAACATATTTCCAAATAACTCACAATTACTCAATTTCCCTGAAACTCCAAAGCCACATAAAGCTTTATTCACAAATACATTTGACTTCGTAAACAGTGGCATCACCATGCAAGTAGATCATCAGTTTTAAAAATCCATTTTGTATTTCTAGAAAATATTTCAGTACAGGCCTAGCTTTATAATTTCGTTGTTCCTCCAGCTGGACATTTAACATAATGCTGGCCCGAAGTCACCAGCACTGAGTGATAACATCAGCCTTACAGGAGATGAAATTTAACACAGGATTTTTTTTTTTCTTGCATCAGGAAGGTTTTCCTCATTATCCCTTCAGATCAATTAGCACAATCAAAGCCCTTGCCAGCAGAGGTTTGTAGAATGGCAACCTTCACCACTATCAATGGGGTAAGAAACTCAAGAATTACAAGTCTGCAGGAAGGACACCAACACAGACCTTTCAGTTTTTAATTATGGCATTAATGAAGAATTTAAATTTTGCAAAACCAGCCAAGAGACACGCTGAAACCTGTCACTACCTACAACATTTCAAGCCTTCTGAAATTAGAACTTTGTCCTGCATTGTCCCATTAGTTCCATTCTCTTCACCAATCCAGATATCTTATGAACACTGGGTAAACTAGAGAATTGCACAATCCGTCAATAAAGTAAGCGTATTTTGAACTACTGTCCATATGACTCAATTTGTCAGTAAAAACTGCCACCAGCGCTGCACTTGCAGAAAAATGTCCATAAATGCATTATTGCGACTGGCAGATCGATGTCCATAATAAAAACAAATAGATTTAACAAGCGCTGGCTTTTACGAGCTCTGCCATTGGTGGGACGTGCATTCAGCTTCTCCTGACAACTTCTGGGAAGGGGCGATGTGGACCCGGCTGGGCACTTGCCGACTTCACTCGCCTTACAAACAGGAAATTATTCCAACACAGGAAATCTTTAAAAGCGTCAGACTGAATACTAACGCCTTCAGGATGTATTTAGAAGTTTCACACATTCAGAATTTAACATATTGTTCTGTGAAATACAAAATGAGAGAAGTTAACAACTACCACAAGCAGTGAGGCTTTTTTTTTTTTTTGCGCCTCACTGGCTTTGCAGAAAATAAGTTTAATTTAGGTCAGCCACATCCCAGGCAGAGTAACTCTCTAGTCTTGGGGCTGATGTTAAACACCTCAATAAATCAGGACCTACAATTTGTTCCCACAAAGCTCTTACAGCAGCAACACCACAACGACCATCATTGCTGAAACCACCTTTCAGTCACCATGAGTTGGGATGCTGCCCTTGGTATCGAGGTGGAGGACAGAGCTCATGGGGGAATTATGGTTTAGAGCAGGAGTGGGTACAGCAGCCAGCACACCGAGGCTTCATTCATAACCATCAGTTGTTCTCACTCCTCCAAAACCCTAATTGCATGGGAAAAGAACACGACAAGAACAGTCAACCATGTCTTGGACACGTTCTCCGTTGGCTTTCTGCAGCGCTGTTTCTTCTAACAGCTTCCCCTGTCACCAAAGTCAGTTTAAGCAGAATTTCTCTAGTGCAGCCTTTCCATCTTATCCACTCTTCCCATAACAAACTTAATACTTTTTCTGTACAAGTCCTTAAATTAGCCATTCAAGGAAACCTCGATAACCTTCCCAAAGGGCATGAGCTTCTCCTTCAGGCTACTATCCTTTTAGTAATGCCATTAACTGATTCTCTACATACGTTAAGCATTAAACAGTGGTGACAAGTTAATTACAGAGTTATCAAGAGATAAAGTAGTCACGGTAACACAAGTTGCAATATAACTACAACAGTTTCCTATAGAGCTTCTGTTCAGTTGCTGGTGTAATTGGTGTAATTAACTTGTCATGGATCAGAATGCAGATAGGAATTGCTAAAGCCACCTTGCAAGCTCACATGGCTACATTTTTTTTTTTTTCCCCTCTGAAGCTTGAGGCTTTTGGTAGAATTGTCCAGATTTGGCACATTTCTGTCTGAAAACAAAGCAAACAAAACTTTTTACTTGGAAAAATTATGTCACAGACTGCCACAACAAAATAAGCAACTTTGCAAGTTTCACATAAACTGCATGTTTTTAGACAGAAGTACCCAGCATTACATGGGTGGATTTGTTGCCCCAGAGGCAGTAAGTTTCACAACCATCCTAGCACTCAAAGCTGCGTTAAAGGACTTAAAAGATGAATCAAGCCAGAGAGGGGAGGTGGACCTGTTCAAGAGGGCAAAAAGCCGCAACCCAAAATTAAGACCTGAAGAAATAACACAGGTATAAAGCAAGATATTCTGTGGTATCTATGATTCTTAGTTCTAAGGCAGCAAGCACACTAGCCTAAAAACCAGAGCCAGGTTGTCCCACCTTTGCTAACCCTTCAGGTCTTGACACAAGAGGCAGACGTAAAGGCATAACGGCTCCACTCGCTTCTTCCTGCAGAGACCATACAGAAACCTTTGCAAAGAAGGGGTGCCCGTGCATGGGGGACAGAACAGAGCAGTTGGAGGAGACTTTGGGCTCACCAGACCTTCTGTGGTCTCCACAGGGCAGGGACACATCATCATGTGCCAGGAGATCCCCCATCATGGCTCCACTTAAGCCGCATTTCCATGCGAGCAAGGGGAGACCAAAGGCCACAGAGGCAGGTCAGGGAGGGAGAGCTCCTACAGCATCAGTTTTAGTCCCCTGTGCATCAGGGAGACAGGCAGGGCTTGGAGGCCAAAACCTCCATCAGGTTCACAAGGGAACCCTGTCATCCAAACAGACCCTCCCCCAGAAGATGACCCCTCGTCTTCTGTGCAGGGGGAGCACAAGCCTGGACCCAAGAGTTATGCTGTGACAGCCATTTCTAAACTCACTGTGATGCCCCAGTTCATAATGGAAGGCTTTCCCATGTAAAACCCTGCAGACACTGCAGTGTTACCATTTAATAAGAGCTCCATTTCACAGAAATAAGATACAACTCAGTAACAGGTTTATTTGGGAGGTGGGGGTAAAAAAAAAAATAAACCATTCTTTACATTCACTGGTTTTTAAAAGCTGTATGCAGTAACAATATTACACTTATTTTACAAAGAATTGAGAGCTGAGCTTTTACATCAACAGCAAAAGGACTTTTCAATGTTAATATCAATTTGACATGCATGATTTTAGGGCAGTTTCATACCAACCCAATCTGACCACAGGCTGCTGGCGAGGACAGGGTGCTCCCACCCATTTGCCCCTTGCTGCTCCATTGGCAGCCCAGTAGAAACCAAAGTACTTTTAGGAATGCCTGGGCTGAGAGTGGCCTCCAGAATCCTTCCCCTGGGCAAGGGAAGGGCTCTGCAGAGCTGGCTGGGGCAGGAGCAGCTTAACACCAGTTTGGGTTAAGCTTTACAACCAGTACTGCCCTGCAGGAACGGCTACCAACACATGGGCCTACTGCCTGCCCTGGCACCAAAGGCCCTGGCACCAAAATAGGGATATTTCCTCTCCTAAGGCCTGTGGCTACCAGTGAATATGGACACTGGGCTGCAAACAGGCCACTATCACTCAGTTGGCTGTAAGAATAATCACAGAATGGTTTGGGTGGGAAGGGACCTTAAAGCCCCCCCAGTGCCACCCCCTGCCCTGGGCAGGGACACCTCTCACCAGCCCAGGTTGCTCCAAGCCTCCTCGAACCTGCCCTTGGACCCCTCCAGGGATGGGGCAGCCACAGCTTCTCGGGGCAACCTGGGCCAGGCTCTCACCACCCTCACACCAAATAATTTCCTCCCCACATCTCATCTAAATCATCCCTTTTTCAGTTTAAAGCCACCCCCCTCGTCCCATGGCTCCCCTCCCTGCAACAAGTTCTTCCCCACATCTCATCTAAATCATCCTTTTTTCAGTTTAAAACCACCCCTTTCCTCCTATGGCTCCCCTCCCTGATCCAGAGTCCCTCCCCATCTCTCCTGGAGGGACTGGAAGGGGCTCTAAGGTCTCCCCGGAAACTTCTTTCTCTTCTCTGGGCTGAAGTATTAAAGCCCCAGGGCAGAGATAAGTGTGAAGGGGCTGTGACCGCTCACCGCTGCCCCCGGGGACTCGGGAGGCCACGGCCCTGGCCCCCGCAGCTCCCGCCGGCCCGGCCTGCCCCGCGGCCCGCAGCCATCTTGCCCCCCGCTCCCGCCCCCCGCCATACGGCGGCCGCGCTGCCCGGGCCAGGCCGGGGGAGGCCGCCCCGAGCCCGCCCCGCCAGGCCCCGGAGCCCCGCGGGATCCCCGGCCCTCCCGCACACCTGCCCGCCAGGAGAAAGAGGGAGAACGGCGGGGGAAAGGCCACCACCGCCGCCGCTGCGTTTCCCGCCGCCCACAGCGAACTCGGCGCCACCGAGAGGGGGCCGGGCCTGTGGCGCCGCCGGGGCGGAGCCGCCCTGCCCGCCCCCGGAGCCCGGAAAACGGCGCCGACCCCAGCTCCAGCCCCGGGCGGCGGTGCGGCCTATCGGGCCCGGGCCTCGCCAAGAGCCCCTTACCTGACTCTGCTCCGGGCGCGGCCCTAGGGGGGTCCCTTTCCCCCTCGCCCTGCTTATATGGCCGGGGAGAGGAGGTGCGGGTCGTCCCGGTGATGCGGCCCACCTGAAAGCCAGGGTGGCAGCTGCAGGTCACACAGGTGGTCAGAAATGAGGATTTCTGGCAAATTCCGTCCCAAAAAGGGCGGTGAGGCAGGAGGAGAGGGAGGACACACAGCGTTGAGCCCTTGGGGCCATCGGGCATCTCAGCTCTGCCCTGAGGGGCTGAAATGTGGGTGGCTGCTGAGCAGAATTCACCCCGACTGGAAGCAAAATGCAGCCCTTATCACCTAAATGTATTTTTTAAAAACATGCCTAGGCTTGTCCTTTGTTCTGCTCGCACCGTGGGGCAGGATGATGAAGGGCAGTATTCAGAAACCGGCCCTTTTCACTCATTTTTGAGGGGGTGAGGGTGGGGACAGTGAATTGTCCCCAAGTTTGCAGAGGGGGAAGCATTGTGCAAATACAATTCCCAAAAGAGGAGATGTGGAGGGGATCAGAGGATGTGAAATGCCAGAGGAAAGTGGACCATAGGGTGAGGTTTATTTGAGGTCATAAAAAAAACCCCAAAAAACAAAAACCAGGACAAAAAGTGCCAGTAAAATTTGCAACAAGAAACCACCAATCTTCAAGCCAGGGAATCTTTTGCTGTCTTGAATCTTAATCTGAGTAATACCAGCAGAAATTTTATTAGTCATGTTGTATGACTCGGAAGGTATCACAAACCAGAGGAATCCACTTGGGAATGGTCAGAACAATTTTCAAAAAGTCATTACAGAATTCTGGAAATCGTTTTTTTTTTTGATAGGTAATGAACACTGTAAATAAAATGGCATCAAGTTAGTGCTTGTGTGTTAAATCCAAGGGTCCAACATGCAGAAGTTTCTCCAACGCAATTTGGTTTGGGTAGTGGATCCGCAGGTTGTCTGGTCGCACAGTCTCCATTTGTCTCCAGCTTTCTTGCAATGTCACTCGATGAAGTGTCATATATATCTGTTAGTAAATGAGGGGAAAAATGAGGTAAAAACCCCCTCCTGATGTGCTTTCTCTCTGCCCTCACAATTGTGAGCACCTTATTCAAATCTCCCTTATCCCAGACTTTGATCTGGGTTGCTCTAAGTAGACGCCATTATAATTTCAACCACTGAACTTTCGCATTTCCACCTAATCTGTCCTTTAACACCAAGAGCAAGGCTGAGGAGACTGTTCCTAATTAGTTAGTCAATGACACCCCTGTCAACAGAACATACATATATGTAGTTACATCCTTTTTTTCATGTCTTTAGGCCTATTCCAACTACAGGATCTTGTCAAACTTCTTTATTAAATTATCTTAGAGGGCCACTAGGTGTTAATGTTCCTCCTAAGAGTTTCCAGGATTCAGTTATGGCACATCCAGTCTAGTTCCCTAAAACTAAGGCTTATGGGGAAATTTTCTTAACGCTGATACTGTAAGAAGATAAAAAATTTCTAAAATATTTTTCAGGTCGTGCCCTGTGTATTTGTTTTTGATTCAAGGCAACTTCTTCCAGTTCTTTATTTGTTATGAAGTCTGCTGCTTCTAAGACGTCGCTCATTTAACGTGGCATTTTCAGGTATAGGGTAGTGTTTTCCTGGGACTGGAACATCTGTCTGCAGTTGAGTGCAAAATGCCCTTCCAGTGACAGCACCTGGATTTATTCATTATTGGATTTATTTATTCATTACTGGATTTATTCATCCAAGTAAACTGAGGCTTAAACCAGACCATGAACTTCAGGGTCACGGACTGTAACGGGGCGGGGTGGAAAACGGAAAAAGGAGGTTTTCATTAAATGCCTTGAGATGTGAATTCGCAAATATTTCAGCCCGGATTAAATTCCTTGTTAAGGACTAACCTCTGAAAGCGGCTGCTTTCTGCAACATCTGCTGTGGAAGAGAGACTTGGGCACCGGCGCTGTAACTGCCCTCTTGCTGGCTTGAGAGAGAAACAGATGGAGTCTCGGGGAAGATGTAGGACTGAAAATCACTGTGATTTGGACCTCACTTGTAGTTCTTTAATTTCCCCCCAGAGAAAATTGTCAGATCGGAGCACGGGCGTAATATATTTCTGCCTTTGTGTGTGATTCTGCCTTTTCTGAGTCAGAATCTGGCCTCCATCGCTTCCTATGCTCCTGTGACCTCTCCCCACCAACCTCCTCAGCTGTGAATAAGTGCGGAATTGTAACCTTGGATGATTTCACTCCAACCCATAAATAAGTCTTGCTTTTCACATTTATAATCACCAGAAAAAAAAAAAAAAAAAAAGAAAAAAAAATGCTGAATGAAACCAGAAACTGTGATTTCCTCTGCCAAGACGCTTGTGTTTTCTCAACAGCAGGGACGTGTCCTGCAAATTTAAATCTGGAAAGTTCATGTCGATGCAGAGCGAAGTATTTGATCTGGGCACGTTGTGTGCTTTAACTGGCCCTGAAGGAGAGCGTGCGTTTGTGAAAAGCCCTCCGAATCGTGTTTCAAGATAGGTTTTTTAATAATAGGAGTGATCTCTTAGGCCAGGCTTTTGTTTGCAGCGGTTAGGGGAGTTTGTCCTCGTGTTTTAATTGGGGTGAAACGCCCAGAAATGCCCGCCTGGGTCACGGGGAAGGGGAGCCTGTGTCTGGGTGGGTGTGTGAGTGCTGGTGGTTCTAGGAACGGGAAAAGGAGTTAAATTTTGGTGATGTGGGATGTGATCTGTAGTAAGAAAAGAGGTCTAAGGGGTGGTTCTGGAGAAGTCTGGTATTCTAAGGCCCATCCTTCAGTCCAGGCAGGAGCAGTTTGGAGATTTGAAGGCCCATTTGTAGCAAAATGGGGAGACCTGTAAGAACCACTGGTGATGGCACATAATTTCCAGGGGCAGCTGAGATTACTAAAGAACACTCCTTTAAAGTGTTCTTTAGTACACTCCTTAAGTAGTAAAGTAAACACTCCTTAAAGAAGAGGAGAGTATTTTCCTTGCATAAAAAATGGGAACATTCTGGGTCTCTGCAGTTAATCTCCACAATTCTTGAAATTTGAGGGAATTCAGATAAAGATCCATACATTGTAAATTGCCGTCGTCTCTGAAATAGTTTGTATTCCCTGCTAATAAAATGTCTTTTCTCTCTTTTCCACCAAAACACTCTCCAAGCCAGTTTGATTCCATGTGGAAGGATGGACTCATCTCTATTCAACAAAAACAAAGAGTAAACTGGGAGTCCGGATATACGGAGCAGGAATACAACTGGTTCCTGCCTGGGAGAGGAAGGAAATTGGGTGGTTCGAGGTGTAGAGTTACTGGTAGGTTAAGAAAATGTATTTTAATAGGCAAACCATTTTCAGCGCTTATGAAGAAGCTTGGCATCGGGAGAAATATGATTTCCTGTAATCAAGGTGCTGGGAGTTGTTTGCCAACCACTAACGCCTTTAGGGAAATCTAGTAGCAAACGGTGTAAATGAAAGGGATATTAGCAGAGATTGGCTTCATTTTCTTTAGGGCAAAAAACATAAAAAGTTATGGTGTTTCATATGCCCTACTTTGGTGGGTTTAGTTATCTGCTGGCTGCTCTGTTCCAGAAGTTGTTGGAAAATGCTTTGACCTATTGGTGAAGCACACCGGTGTGAATGGTATCTGTTACGCTGCAGAGACATTTGTGTGGCAAAAAGGCTTATAAATGTTAAATAAGAGGAAATTTTGGTCAATAAGGCCACTGATAAATCTCCTGTTAAATTAAATGTGCTTGGAGTCCTATATTTAGTGGAGCTTTTGTAGCTGTTGCCAAATTCCAGCAAGGCTCAAGCATTTCCAATAATTATTACAGCACAATTTACAGCATGTATTTTTTTTCCTATTGACATACTAAGCAGATTTGCAATAGAACACATCCTTCAAGTGATTGCCTTATTGTGGCCTGTTTAGAGACGTGCCCGTCTTTGTAATCATTGTAAATTATTTGAAAAATATTCTTAATAATTCTTTTTTAACTGATGAAGGTGCCTCCTTTTGTTCCGTCCTATGCTGAGGGCAGGTGGAGGTGCCAGGAGTGACCTGTGCCGTTGTGTTGGTATCAGTTACTCTGTAGGGACAGTCTTGCCCCCAGATGAAACTGGGAGGCACTGGAAATTAAATCGGGATAATGCCTGTTGGCTCTCCCAGCCCAGCTGCGTGTGCGTGTTGTAGAATCAGGTCCTGTCGTGCCAGAAATGAACCCACTGGAAGTTGGTACTAACCCGCCTCTTGCGTGGCTGGAAATGGATATTACGATTGCTGTGGTGAAACGTGCGCTCAAATGCATCGGGAGCCTGATACTATTTTTCAAACTGCCAAATAGATAATGTCAGAACATTTCTGAAATGGGATACTAACATCAAGATATACGGCACCAATCAGCTCACATCAGGCAAAGTACAGCCTGAAACTGGGGATGTAGGAGACTACTACAGAATTTCCATTTTCATTCCCTATGTCAACAGCTTTGTAACTTACCTACTAGATTGTTTTATGTTTTCCAGACATATTCTCAGTAGACTACAAACACTACATTCAGCTCAGCCTTCAGAACCCAAAGAATTAGATATGCTGTAGTTTATGAAATGGATGTTTATGAAAGTATCCTTTGTTTGAATTGCTCAAAAACCCAACATGAATTCAAACTTTGACAGCGTAAGCAGAAAATAAGAGGGCCATAGTGATCTCCCAAATGTAGCCTTAACTATTGAGGTTCTCATATTGAAAATGCAATTTTCTGTCTAGATGTTTATGAATGTCTTCAAATTCCCTTTCATAATAGCCCCTTTTTGACAGGCCTTTTTCAACTCTGAAATATGAGCAGCAAGGTTGCCGCGGAATGCAGCATATACCATTACGGGAGGTGCACCTCTGTCCCTCAAGCCAACAGGGCTCTTTTGGAAGTCAATGATGATATATGCATCTGGAGGAGGGTGCGGAGCCCGGGGTCCGTGGCGGAGCAGCAGGATTCTTTCACTGAATCGCAGCGAGTTCCCATGCTGAAATACGGTGTGACACCTCAGGGAGCCCACCGATGGAAAATGGATGAATTCTGTGTGATTTTATAAACTGCGTGGAAAACTCCAGCCTTGTGTGATCTTCAGAGTGCTGGCAGACCTCACCGCGGAGCCGCCGAAGAGCAGTCAAAAACTCTTAATCCCATTTTCACATTGTCCTCCTGCTTTTATGAAAAT
The DNA here is from genome assembly GCF_001431845.1 of Calidris pugnax. Taxonomy (NCBI): domain Eukaryota; kingdom Metazoa; phylum Chordata; class Aves; order Charadriiformes; family Scolopacidae; genus Calidris; species Calidris pugnax. Next base: position 6,343,475 of record NW_015090865.1, on the reverse strand, counting down.
CCGAGGGCAGGGGGTTGTGTGCTTGGGCAGCTGCTATGGTTTGAGAAACCCACAGCAATTTATCGTTGTTTAGACAATTATTCTCTCACCCCATGACCCCACTTCACCTGGGAAGGGGAATCAGGGAAGAACAAAGAAAGTGTTGAAATATAAGTAGATTTAATGGGATAAAACTAAATAATTAACATTAATAGTACTAAGGAACCAATATTGATCCTGATACCAATACAAAATATATGAGGATTGTCGTCAGCCCATTCTGTCCCAGGAAGCTGTGTGCTCCCAGCAGGGACAGCCAACGTGGGACACCTCGGGAGGAAGGGAAGGGTTCAGGGCTCCAGCACTGGGGCTAGGAGTTCCTGGGATGGCAGCCATCAAAGGAGAGAGAGAGAGAGAGAGAGCAAACTCAGCAAACTTCCTGATTTATATTGAATGTGACATTCATGGGAAGGAAGATGCTCTCAGGGCTCCAGCACTGGGGCTAGGAGTTCCTGGGATGGCAGCCATCAAAGGAGAGAGAGAGAGAGAGAGAGCAAACTCAGCAAACTTCCTGATTTATATTGAATGTGACATTCATGGGAAGGAAGATGCTGAGGTTCCTCCAGCAGCAGGGACTCGTGAGACAAGAAGAACCTTGCAGGTGTCTAAGGTGAGGTAGTCACTGAGCAATGCCCATCCTTTAGTTTGGAGGATCCTGATTTATATTGAATGTGACATTCATGGGAAGGAAGATGCTGAGGTTCCTCCAGCAGCAGGGACTCGTGAGACAAGAAGAACCTTGCAGGTGTCTAAGGTGAGGTAGTCACTGAGCAATGCCCATCCTTTAGTTTGGAGGATTCATTGAATTTCATTGAATTTCATTGAATTTCTAGAGTTGGAAGGGACCATAGAGATCATCTAGTCCAACTCCCCTGCTGAAGCAGGATTGCCTAGAGCTAGAGCATGTTACTCAGGACTACATCCAGGCGGGTTTTGAAAATCTCCAAAGAAGGGGACTCCACAACCTCCCTGGGCAGCCTGTTCCAGGGTTCCGTCACCCTCACCGTGAAGAAGTTTCTCCTCATATTTGAGTGGAACCTCTTATGTTCCAACTTGTGCCCGTTGCCCCTCGTCCTCTCGGTGGGAACCACTGAAAAGAGTCTGGCTCCCTCCTCCTTCAACCCTCCCTTGAGATACTTGTAGGCGTTGATAAGGTCTCCCCTCAGCCTTCTCTTCTCCAGACTAAAGAGTCCCAGCTCTCTCAGTCTCTCCTCATAAGGGAGATGCTCCAATCCCTGAATCATCTTTGCAGCCCTACGCTGGACTCTTTCTAGTAGTTCCCTGTCCCTCTTGAACTGCATATGAGCATCCTGGATGCCAGGCAAAGTCCAGGAAGACAATAGACAAACAAAAAGTACTGTCTAAGGTGAGGTAGTCACTGAGCAATGCTCATCCTTTAGTTTGGAGGATTCAAGCATAGGAGCATCCTGGATGCCAGGCAAAGTCCAGGAAGACCACAGACAAACAAAAAATATTGGATACAGATTATTTTATCACTTTTCAGTGTTGTGAACATATGTACTTGGTAGATACTACCTCTATAATGGACTGCAGTGAGATGGAACAAATTGTTCTTTGCAGGAAAGGTAGAAAGGAGAATGATCTTCATTTTCTTTGTTGTCTATTGTCACCAAATGTTGGGGAAATTACCTGTTTGGGGGAAATACTGCTCTGAAGTTGTTGCAGAAGTGCTTGGTGTAAAGCTCTGATGCCATCCAGCATCAGTATGTTCTCCAGGAGAGCCGTTTGCTGCTGCAGCGTTATCAGTTGTGCTTCTGAGACTCTATCCCTGTCTTTTTCTCTGCTCCCTTGATCACTCTTTACTGCCTTCTTTTTCTTTGTTTTCTGTCTTTTTTGAGCATCTTTTTCTCCAACATAATTTGGACAGGTTCCCAGCTGATGTTCAGTCCTGCTTGTAATCATCGTGTTGAAAAAGGAGCTAGAGATCAACAAATTCATTGTCCAGCCACAGCGTTCAGTTTAGTGACAGTAAAAGCTGCTTTTTGTTTTCCTTTGGAGTGAAAGTTTTTTCCTTTTAAGTCTCTGTAGCGTGAATTGTCTCATAACAGTATTAAGATATACCCAGGACACTGTCTGTAGCGTGAATTGTCTCATAACAGTATTAGGATATACCCACTGTCCCTCACAGTGGTCTTGGGTCTGTCTGGGTTCAGCTCCCCACTCAAACAGCAGCCTAAGTATAGAATATATAAATTATATAAATCTATAGAAGTATTTTTTAACCATAAAAACGGGTGAAATTAGAAGGTGCTGGTGTCCAGGATTGATGCAGAGGACCATGCAGGATAACGAGGGCTGTGATGGAGCTGGGCTGGGATGTCCCTCAGCTGGGATGCGCTGGACCTGGCTGGATGTCACCTACCAGGAGGTGACATCCCTCCAAAACACTCCTGAAACAGTGGTCCACCAAATAAAAAAGCTGCTGAGCGATGCACAGATGTGATGGGGCAGCTCCCACCTGTACATCCATGGAGGCAAATCTACGCTCAGGTTTCTACCTGGCTTTAATAAGACACATTAAAATCCTAACTGACCCACAACAGGAGGGAAGAAAAAAAAAAAAAGTTTATGACATTAAGCACCTTAACATGAAATAATTCAAGTTAACCTGCAGCAGAGTTTTTAAGCATAAGCAAGTCCCTGGAGGGGCAAGGTAAAAGTGCACCCCCCGAAAAGGTCGTGCAGCTGCTGGAACCTCGTGTGCTCCCAGTTCTCACAAAACCGAGATGTTGGTGAAGGCAGCTCCAGAGCAAGCCCGAGGTCTGAGAAGGGAGCTGTGCTCCTCAGAAGAGAGGTAACATTTACATTTCTAATAACGCCGTGAGGTACCAGGAATCAGAAGGAGCCGACGAACAACCGCTCCGTCTCCCAAATTTGCAAATCTTGTTTAAAAAGTTGCTCCCTTCTGTTCCGCTTCTGAGGATGCCTCCTTCCCAGCACTGCCACCCCCTGCCTGGTTTCAGCTGTAACTGGCCTTTGTGGGAGTGCGAGAGGAAAATGAGCGTAGTTTAACCCAGCAGAATGGTTGAATAGTTTCATACTGAACTGGAACACGGAGTAGAGATCGTTTTGATTAGTATATTGTTTCCACGCTGGACAAATACACATGTTTCTCTTGAGTCTAAGGATATTTTTAATACTGCTTTTCAGATGTTGTTTTATTTTGCTTGAAACTCCAAATGTGTTCTTCCCAGAATTTTTATACTCCTTCTTTTAATTTTTTTAAGGGTATCCTGTCAGGTTTTGAATACAGTCTTTTCATGTTGCCAATGAATGGCTTTGATCTGCATCTGGTGAGATGCAGCTTCCTCATTGCTCAGCTTTGCCAAGAGTTTCGAGTGCGTCTGCGATCGAGCCCCTCAGAATCCTAAAGCTGGGAAAATAAAGTTCCTGACAAGACTTTCCGAAGCAATTTTTTTTCCACTGTCTATAAAGCAAAAAGCCCAGAACAAGGCGTCTGTGTTTTAGCAGTGTAAAAGTGAATGAAGAAAAAAGAAGCAGAGTTTGATTAACGTGTTCTTTGCTTTATTTACATGGTAATAGCTGTGAAAAAAAAAAGTTCTATTTCTCTTTCTCTGCACCACATCTTCATGTGTCAAGCGAGGACCTCGCAGCACAGAGGGGATACACAAATTGCCCCTAAAGTGGTCTTAAAAAATTTATCCTGAAAAGAACAATGGACAGTGATGCTGTAGGACCATAAGATGGCCCAGGCTGGACTGGAGGAGGTCTCCAGGTCAGCCCTGTCCCCAGCAGGGCCAGCTCTGGGATCGGACCTGGCTGACTGGGACTTTCCCCCTGGAGGTCTTGACACCCCAGGAACCCATCCCTCAACTCCTCCGCCCTCCTGGCGAAGGTATTTTTTAATGAAAATTCAGTTCTTTGGGTGCCCCTCTGTGCCGAAGCTCAGGAAACCCAGTTCCCTTGAGGGGAAGTGGGCTTTCTTTGTTAATTCCTATCAAATTACATAGTAGTTGGAAGAGGTAGCCCAACATTATCCTCAACAGTACCATAGTTGTGTCAGACTGGGGCGAGCAATTCTCTTTAGTTTAACTGCTGCCTGAATTCTGCAGCATATTTCAGGGAATAAGTAAGTAAATAAAACGCCATTCATGCCGTGGGATCAGCATACTAATTTACGTCCAGATCTGAAGCCTTTTCCCAAGGCAAAATACAATTAAAGCTTGGCAGAACTTGACCTGAGCGAGGACTTCAGCATTTGATCTGTGAATTTTACTTTTCAGCATTTTTATTATTTTGTACAGTAGTAAAAATATTTCTCCTGCTGGTGATTTTACATTGTGCTGGATATTGAATTCCTCGCCGTAAAGGTCTAACCTCTGGAAACCTAATCTTATAGAGCGTGCTATCTAAAGAACTTAATTCTTATTGGGATAACAAGTTTAAAAATATATGTTTTTAAAGCGCGTCCATGACATTTTTGTTAACCTGGTTCTAATAGTGATCCAGCAGCAGCAGTAAGGGATGAAAAGGGAAGAACAGGCTGAGATCTAATCTGACCCAACTCATTGATTCCCTCCCTGACCTTGGGTAAGCCTTTTGACCCGCCTGCACCTCAGTCAACTCAGCTGGAAAATTGGGTAAAGAGAGGAGCCTGTTAGAAAACCATCTTCAAATCGAACAAAGAATTTCCTGGAGATCCCCCCCCCCAAAAAAAAAAATGAGCGCAGTCATTTTGTACAGACATAATTGATTGCGGACCGTGCAAGAATAACATCCTGAGCTGTGGGATACCATGGGTGACATCTCATTCGTCCTGCGGTGGCTGGGTGGTCTTCGTGTCCACCACAGCTCGGCCACTTTTCATGTGCCCAGAGCTGGGTTTTAACTTCCACGGCATTAGTCCGTGTCTGCTCTTGGTAGGAATGTGGCTCAGATATTGAATGGAGGAGTAATTACTGTTGTGTGTTTGGTTCAGAGTTACTTGAATAAGTTATCATGACCTAAAGTGGCATCACACACTGCTGTGTCAATAAAACATAAAAATGAAATCAGGTCTTTAGCCAGAATTACAGAATCACTGAATTAGAGAATTGCAGGGGTTGGAAGGGGCCTCTGGAGATCATCTGGTCCAACCCCCTGCCAGGGCAGGTTGGGCAGGAACATGTCCAGGTGGGTTTTGAGTGTCTCCAAAGAAGGAGACTCCACAACTCCATTCACCCCATGCTTTCCAGCGTGGCCTCACTCTCCCAAGTTGGGTTTCATGCCATCGGTCTATAATGAGCAGTAATTGCCAAGAGGAAGATCCAAGCTGCAATCCTGATGTTAAGCCTCACGCCTACGCCCAAAGGAGGATGGGTTTGCCCCACAGGGTTGGCTTCGTCCTGAGTTGTCCAACCCCATAAGCGTGGTGTTGGCTTTGTCCTGGGGTGTCCAACAAGAGTGGTCTTGGTTTTGTCCCAGGTTGTCCAACCCCATGAGTGTGGTGTTGGCTTTGTCCTGGGGTGTCCAACAAGCGTGGTCTTGGTTTTGTCCCGGAGGGAGCCGTCTGTCTGTCCATTCAGCCCCCCAGGGGCGATGGGGAGAGGCTGGAGCCCCACAGAGAGAAGAGCTGAGGGCATTCCCATGGTGTGTGGATCACCAGGCAGGATTGGCAGCCGGCGCCCGGCCGCACGCCTGGGGCTCCCAACTCTCACAGATTTGGCACCGTTTGTCCTGGGCAAAGGCCAGCTTCTCTCGCTGGTGCCAGCGTGTTTTAAACTCTCCTGGACTTGTACTAATCTATTCTCCGTGACCCGCGCTGGAAAAATGACCGTTTCCTTTTCCCAATTCCCACAGCTGCTATTTGTTTTTCCTCTCTTTTGCCGTCCCGAGAGTCGGGAAGGAGTTCAGGAATGCGGAGCCCTGTTCAAACCGAAGCTGACCTCAGCCACCGAGGGGCATTTATCTGCAGCCTTTGTAGGTAAAGAGCTAAGGGGAAATGGCCACGTTTCTCCCCTTCCACGCGCATATTTCTAGACATTTTGAGATGAAATAAAAGTCTTGATTTTGTTCTGAAATGTTAGCTAGCTGGATGGCAAGGGTAGGAGTGATGCAGTATTGCCAGTGGAAACCAGTAAATCCTGCTCTGCCGGTTAATTGGCTCTGTCATTATCCTCCCATGAAATACTTTTAAGTTTTAGCATTAATATTAGGTGCAAACACCTAAAAAAAGTCACTTCTACCAGTCCAAATGAAATTACTATGTGGGAATGACATTTACGCTGGAATAAAATCATCACTGTGCCTCATATAACATAATATATATATATATTTTGCATTAAGAAAAATCCCAGGCTCTACTCACTTCGAAAGCGCGGGCACAGGGAAACAAAATGAAATTTCACTTGAAAATATTCAATTTTCTGAATGGAATATTCTGCAAGTGTATGTTTCATTTAGAAGACCTAAATAGGTCTTCTAAGGAACTCTGAAAAGCAGTAAGGACAAATACAGTGTGGGAGCAAAATGCAGTCAAAAGTTGCAGAATGACACAAAATATTGCAGTCTTGAGAGGGTTTTGATCACTTAAAAGGGGATGTCTTAACGTTGACTTCATTGGGGTGAAGAAATCACCTTTTTTTTCCAAAGAAAAGGGCTTGATAGACTTCCTTAAATGCATTTCTCTGTGATCCTTTTCAATCTGAATGAATTGATTTTAAAAATTTTTAGGCACCCAGCGTGCACAAAGATATATATGCACCCTTGAAAAAAGAACAATAAAACCAATCGCATCTTGGGAGAGGTAAACTTGTTAAGAAAGATGAAAGGGAGATTTAACCAAGAGAGTTATTATCCACAGAGATGCTTATATGCCTTTTTTTTTTTAACAACTTCAGTGGAAGTTTGGTGTCAAAATAGAAACCGGAGGCTAAAAATGGGATCTAGGTCCACTGCTGCATTTTCCTCTGGGCTTAGAAGACTAAGCAGAAGCACCGGAATTACCCACAAATATTTGGTGAGGTTTATATCGAGAGCCTAAAATAGATGCGGACTTCTGGAACTAATGGGAAAGTAATTTTAAAAGAGCTGATTAAACTGGCTGCGATGCTGCTTTTTAGATTAATGGCCAAGGATGAGGAGCTGAATTTTTCTGACTTTTGATACACGTGTTCCTACTAGTAATGAGAATTTGATGCCAGGAATTAGCTGAATAGCAATGAGTGTGAGGAAAGGGCTGAGGTTTGCCTGCAGCACGCCTGGGTGCCCGCTGGCCAGCGATGGGTGAAACCTCCTGCCCTGTCCTCTCCTGCGAGGTGGCACGTGGACCACGTGTGTGTGTCACCAGCAGTCCTCGAAGAGTTCTGAAAACTCCTGTGTACTCATATATCATCTACCCTTATCACTCCTGCATTCCTTTTGCTTTTGCTTCTGGCCAGATTTCCTCTCACCACGGAGGACCTTTGTTTAAGATTATTTTCCCCTAGATATATGAGGTTGCATTTTTTCCGAGCTGAATGTCACTCGTTGAGTCAGAGACTGCACGCTCTGCTTTGAAATACCCTCTGATCACTGAGGCCCTCGGCTCTGGCTATCGTAGGAAGAGAAGTTGGAGATGAAAAGTGCTATTAGGTCACCCAGCCCATCTCCCTGCCAGAGCTCCCTGCATGGAGCCCGTGTCCGACGGGAGCCGTGGTGGTATCTTTGGGCAGCTCTCGTTGGATCTGGGCTCGGTGTTTGCTCTCGCCGGCAGATAAGGTTCTCTTTTATGTCCCTGTGCCATCAGAAGAGGAAAACCCCACCGCGCTGGTGGAATGACTCCACCATTGTTACTGGGAGACCCTGCACAGTCTCAAAAGAGATTGTGTGTCTGGGCATCAAAGAACGGCAACGGCGACAGCAGAGAGTCATGGGTTGTGCCCTCCGAGTAGAGTCCTTAGTCTGTTTGCAGAGAAGCACATGAATAAAATAAGTGTTTGAAATACACAACGTATTTTGGGCATAACGCTTAAATATGGAACCATTTCGTGCAGCATGAAAGGCAGAAATAGAGTTATAAAGTGATCAAAAACCCATACTTTGGGTAGAAAATGAATAGAAACAGCCAAAGTGAGGGGATAATCCTTTTCTCACTGAAGTCAGCGGCAAAGCTCCCTTTGATTTTGATAGGCATAAATTACAGGTGAAGAGAAAACCGGGGTTATTTGTAGTTGTAATTGACTGAGTTTGTGATGACAAAGTTGCTGCGCGGAGGGAAGGTGTGCATCCTGATTGTCTCCAATCTCCTGCTCCCGCTGAATTTAACTGTGACTGCCCGTCGGTCTGTAATATATTTTTTTTTCCCCTGCTGGGACACTTTGCTGTGCATGTTAACAGCCCTGCAACTGTGGTAGGGACAGCCCTGGCTGATGTTCAATTAGATTAAAAACAGTGATTTTTTTTTTTTTTAAGTGCTTTTGTTGTGCTTTTTGACGTGTGGGTGGGCTTTTGTTTCTTTAGAAATATGGCACAAGATTCATCACGGTGAGAGTGGCCCTTTATAAGCTGGAACAAAAGGGTTATAGAGAAAGCAGGTACGTCTTTTAGCATAACTACAACCAAAAAAAGGCAAAGAAGGAAAAAAAACAATTTAAATGCTTTAGTGTCTGTGTTTAGGTGAAACCTTCAAACTGACTGTCTTTCAGCTCAACTAATTGAGCAGAGAATGGTGCCATAAAAGCATTTTTTGTTAGAGAAGTAATTAATTGATCATATGTTGTTTCTTTAGCAATTATGAGATATTCTCCAGTTAATCTGTTCAAAATTTTTTGTCTCAGTGTAAACATGCAGCATCTCTGCCGTTTCCAAGAGTAGATCGATGAGGTCCCTCTCCCATCCCTGGTCAGCCGTGGGGACCTGTGGCTCCCTCCAGCCAAGCCTTTCCAGGACGCCGTTTCAGGGATGCCAGATAACTCTGCAGATGGGAGACTTTCCCCATAATTAAACTCTGTGCAAAATAACGGGGAGATCTTCATCACGCTCTTTGTATTCATATAAACTGTGTTGCCATGGGAGCTGGCGCTGAACAGCAAGGGAGGCAAAATCGGGAACGTTACGTTACGTTTGCCCTGTAGCCACTGGAGGGTCCCTTAAAATAAAGTCGCCTTTTATCTTTGCTTTCTGAATAAACATAAAACTAGATTTTTAGTGCAAAATCCTGATTTCAAGGTTATTGATGCCAGACTAAATTAATACAGTCTGTGCGATAGCATACAAAATCCCCAGCAAAGCCGGGGATACTCCTGTCTTTTGAAAGCTTGACATTTGTTTTTCATCATGAACTTAAAGGTCACCAGCTACAGATGAATCAGGATACCTGCTTGAGTTTACATTTACATGCATTTTATTTTATTCCCCTGTGCGCTTTTTATGAGATCCATCACTGGAATAAAACTGTAGCTCTCTCTTATTATCCGGGGTTGATAATCTAGAAGAGTTATCAACCTGCTGCCTCCAAGAGCAGACGAGTTGTCTCCAGCGCATCGCGGTGCAGCCGCAATTCCCTGCCATGGGCTCCAAGAAATGCCTCTTTTCTTCACTCGACCCCAGCGTCACCACCCGTTTCAGCTGTAAACACAACCTTCAAAAGTGTCTCTCTGTCCCTAATCTGTAATTCTCCGTGTTCTGTCATCCTGCGCAATCCCTGAAACGACGGCAACGTTGCACCGTCAAACTTACTGAAAAATAGTTTGTGTGTGTTGATGCTTGTTTAATTCTCATTTTATTTCTGCAGATGAAGATGCAGTTAATCAAAACGCAGGTTTCGGAACTTCCAGGGATTCGAAATGCCTCATTCAGACTCACAATGAGTGTGTCCCGTGTCTTCCGCATATGAATTCTTGTTTTTGTTCAGACTAGCAAGTGACCTGTGTTGCTGCACAGATTTTTTTTGAAACCAAATAACATTTTATATTTTTACCAAAATACCTGTGGAGCTGACAGAGCATGATGCATTCATTTTCCTTGATTTTGTAGTGAGGGAAAAGGCTAGCATGAATAATTCAAAAATAATGCTGAGACTGTTAAGATTTAGTACTGGAGAGGTCATCACAGTTGGGAGAATGAGCTAGGAGACTATTACTATTCCACGATCTTTGAATCTCAAGGTGACATCATTATTATTTCTCTATATCTATAATGTGGTGCTGCAACCAACTTATTGCAGTGTTTCTCATGTAGGGTAGAAAGATCAATTACATACAGACCTCAAAATGTGAACTATAAGCATAGTGTCCAATAAAACTGTCATTAACAGTCACCACAATTTTAACTGTATGCTTCCAGGTCAAGCTGTTTTAAAAATGATAACTGACATTGAAAGGTTGAATAAAGAGCACCCCTTCCAAAGGGAACAATTCTTTACCCAAATCAGTTGTCATTAACAAATAACGCTAATTCCGTTTTCAGTTTACGAAAGCATTTGGCATTTCCCTCCTCGTTTCTGGTGCGCACGTTCACAGGCAACTCTGGGAAAAAGCCCAAAATGCGAAGTTTTCCACATGATCAGCATCAACAGCGGTGTTGGTGAATGCAGAGAGAGCATCCCTCTGCAATTTGATTTAATTCATTCCCGTCTTCGACGAGGAACGGAAAGCTATTACCCAAATGGAAGTTACATTTCGGTAGCGCTCCTTGCGTTACTTTAACTATTTCCTCCCCTCCCCGCGTGCCGCTGACTCAGAGTCAGCCCGTGGAAACCTGCCCCATCCAAAATAAACAACTCGCTGAGGAATATGCAGAAGAAATGTATGCCAGGAAACAGCCGGTAGGACTTCAGAGGCGTCTCTCCATTGGGCGAGCGCTGCCTTGTGTGTTTAATTAAACATCCATTTCCCTTGGAGAATATTCCTCAAGACTGTAACTCTTCCAATAAACACTTTTTCCCTACTTGTTTTGTTTTCTTTTTGTAATTTTCACATGAGTTGGAAAGATAAATAAGGCAGCTTTCATAAGGAAATTACAGAGAAAAAAGGGTTGGTGAGCCACCTGTTCCAAACGCCAGGATGTTTTGATGTGAGGAGCGCTCAAATGTTTCTAAAAAATATGCTGCGACTCTTTGAGACAGTGATTTCCTCTTCTGTTTTTGAGGGAACAAGCTACTCTCCTCCTCTCTTACTTCTTTCCCGTTTATTTTAATGGGATTCAGGCTTACAGCATCGTGACAGCTCCTTACAGTAGACTCTTTGAGACAGTGATTTCCTCTTCTGTTTTTGAGGGAACAAGCTACTCTCCTCCTCTCTTACTTCTTTCCCGTTTATTTTAATGGGATTCAGGCTTCCAGCGTCGTGACAGCTCCTTACAGTAAGCTATAAAAATATTAATATGACCAAGCATAAACAAGGGGCAAATAGATGAAAATATGTAAAAAAAGGAAATTATTTGTTATTTTCCTGGCAAGGAACTTCTGGAGGGAAGGGACAGTGGGGCAGGGCAATGGACCCCAGCCCCGCTGAACCAAAAGATTAAGAGGAGATGGGTCTAAGCTATAAAAATATTAATATGACCAAGCACAAACAAGGGGCAAATAGATGAAAATATGTGAAAAAAGAAGAGGAATCCAAATTATACAGGCTGGTAGAGACGTGATCTTGTGGCAGGAAAAATAAAACAACTGTGAATCAATGTCTTTCTAATGACTACAGGAAAAGTAGAAAGAGAGCAACACAGTGGATTCCTAGGTATAGCTTTTTTTGCTGATCAGCCAAACATTTATTTTCATTTTTAGCATTTGGAGGAAAGGCACAGGACTGATGCTCTGCTTTGCGCTCATTATGCAGCTGTGACCCCCATTATTTTTGGTTGGCCCATTGGACACGATGATGTTCAGCCTCTGCAGCAATGGTGGTCCAGAGGCAGAGGTGATGGACCAACTGGTCTCACGCCACCCTGGCCTTCCATTTGGGAGCATCAAAGATCAGAGGAATCCAAATTATACAGGCTGGTAGAGATGTGATCTTGTGGCAGGAAAAATAAAACAACTGTGAATCAATGTCTTTCTAACGACTACAGGAAAAGTAGAAAGAGAGCAACACAGTGGATTCCTAGGTATAGCTTTTTTTGCTGATCAGCCAAACATTTATTTTCATTTTTAGCATTTGGAGGAAAGGCACAGGACTGATGCTCCACTTCACCCTCATTATGCAGCTGTGACCCCCATTATTTTTGGTTGGCCCATTGGACACGATGATGTTCAGCCTCTGCAGCAAACGTGGTCCAGAGGCAGAGATGATGGACCAACTGGTCTCACGCTACCCTGACCTTCCATTTGGGAGCATCAAAAAATCTGAGCATCATTACTAACAGTGGTGGTCTTCCTCTTGGATACCTAAAATTGGAGAAACAATTGGAGATTGGAGGAAGAAATAAGTTTCATGGCAAAAGTATTGAGAACCCTGGAGATTTACACCTGCTTCTGTCTTTATCACAGACTTTCTTGTTTTGGGGGCACAAGACGATGGCAGCTGCATGTACTGTTTGATTTATGTGCAGGTGCTGTAGTGATGGAGCTACAAAATTAGTTGTATCATCCCAACAGCCAGCGGCAACAAAGGGAGCGAGGACAGTCCTGCAGCTGAAGATGGTACAGGGAGTCAATTCCAATGGTTTCTCAGCTCTCGCTCTCCCAAACTTAAAGTTCCTCTAATTTGTGATATAAAGAGTCTGGAAAAAGATTTGCTGCCTGTTACGCCTTTTAGATGACCCAAGGATTTCATTTGGTGTGTACCTGCCCTGTACACGGTGCTAGATTTTACTTGGAAAGGCAATCTGGCTAGAGGTGATCTCGCTTCAAATTTAAAAAGCATAATAATAATTTAATAATGATGAAATATTGTTGACAATAATGGCAGTTTTGCAGAAACAAGTAGGGAGGAAATCATCTTTCTGCCAGAGTTGGGATTTCATAATGTGTTTTGAAACGAGACTGCAGTCCTTTTGGAAGAGGAAAAGCACTGGTGCCCGAGCCCCCAGACCAACCCCAAACAAACACTACAGAAAGCTTTTTGAAGGGATTCTTTGTTCATCACAGTCCAAACTACAAGCTCCATCAATTAATAATGGATTTGGTTAAAAGTGTTGAAAAACTACAATAATGAGAAAAAAATCCTTCAGCATACTGGGTTACTTTTCTCATGAAGGAGGTTTTGTGGCCGGTTCCTGGTGAAGGGTGTTACCCTGGTGCTCAACCAGGAGAGGAGAAAAAGGTGGCAAAAAATAAAAAAAAAAAGCTAAAGAGAGTCATTAAACCTGTTTATCATTAAATAAAATGTACAAGCTTGTTCATAACGCAAAAAAAAAAAAAAAAAAAAGCCAAAGAGAGTCATTAAAGCTGTTTATCATTAAATAAAATGTACAAGGTTGTTCATAACTCAGGAATGCAACGTGTACCGTTAAAGGAAATGTAAACGTAACTAACGTAACTGCAACTATTTCATTTCATGTGAGGTTTATGTTAGCTCTCCTATTAAATTTAATGGGTTGCCTCATGAGAAGCAGGTCATTAATATGAATATGAAGAGCACGTTTCAACCTGTGAACTAAATAACACAAAGATGTGTGATGTTTATTTTCCTTCGGTAGATCTTCGCTTTTTAAAAAAATATGAACGAATGCGGTAGAAACAGCCGGAGCCTGGGGATGGGGCGCTGGAGTGGGAGTCGGGGGCTGTGTTTCTCATCCCACTTGGTGCCATTCCCTTCTGGTCTGAACCTCAGCAAATCATTTAAGGCGATTTACTTTGGTTACTGAATTGGGTTAAATCAACGAACAGTGTAATGCTGTACTTATTGTGAAGCCAAATAATTGTAATTAATGATAGGAGTTTAGATGATTGTTGTGGGCTGGCTGGAGCGATGGGCAGTGCTGGGAATGGGGCTCCAGGGTCTGGATTTGGGAAGGTGGGCAGCATCCTCCATGTGCCAAAGACTTGGGCTGCTGGAAATGCTTCACCCACTGGTGTGGTTGTTATTGGTGATGACTCCGGGGCGAGCACGGCCACGGCCATTGGGTTTTGCAATGTGTCTGCCCATGGACGGGAGAGAAAGGGACATCCTCAGGTCCTCAGTTCCCTTTGGACAAAAGAGACTTTCCTGTGGGCAAAGATTTTATGTGGCTTTAGTTGCTGCTCGATGTGTTTTCAATCAGTTGCTACATGAAAAAAAAAAAGTAAATGAGCAAAAACTCCTTAAAAATGAAATTGAAAAATTAGACAGCAAACAGCCAGGAAGGACCATATTTATGGCCCTCAGAGGAACATTAACTTGCCTGCATTTATCAAATTAGGGTTAATTTTCCAGAAGACAGAGTCCCTTTTGTGGTTTCACTCTCTGGCCACAAAACTAACACTCACCTGTGAATTGCAGGCATTGTTCGAAGGACTGGTGCCTCCAGTAACTTGAATTTTATTTGTGTTTATTTATCATTTATTCATCAGCAAAATTTCCTTAAATTCATAAGCAGGTATAGGGATTGTCTTCAAGCCTTCTGGTGAAGTTTGTAACTGAGGTTTTTTGAAGCGTGGGAGGGGTATCACATACAGCAGTTAAATGTTATAACTGCAAGTTCAGGTCTTGATCCCGTCGTGGGATATGATCAATTATTTCATGATAGTCCTGAAATGCGGTGAAGTTTGTAACTGAGGTTTTTTGAAGCATGGGAGGGGTATCACATACAGCAGTTAAAATAAATGTTATAACTGCAAGTTCAGGTCCTGATCCCGTCGTGGGATATGATCAATGATTTCATGATAGTCCTGAAATGAATCCCTTAATTCCGTAGCCCAGGTTTATTCCTCCTACATGAGCCCTTTGGGGTGAGTGTCCACCCCCGAGCTGTCCCTCTCCGTCCTGGAGGGACCTCAGCTGGTGGTGCCACACGTGCCATTGGGGTCAATGCCATTGGGGTCTGCCCGTGTGTTGGAGAACAGATACAGGCAGCCTGATGGGAAAAAAAAATAAAAAAGAACCACCACAAAAAATGTGGGTTTTTTTTTCTAATTTCAAAGTTCTCATTTCATTGTAATCACAAAAAGTCAAAGGAAAATACTGGTTTGTGTAAAACTCTTATTAACACAACATTTTTTGATCATTCTTTCTGGAATTACTCGTAGTTTTTTGGTTTTTTTTTTCCTGGCCTTACATGTGAGCTGGGTCTGCTCTTGTGGGTCTGCTGAGGCAGAAGCAGCTCTTAATACTGGGAATCCCAAAAACTGATTTAGGTGATTTCTGGCCAAGAATTTGAGCTTTTTCCTGTCAGTTTTGTACTGTGGAGGGCCTGCCGCCCCGGTGGGAGCCGTGGAGGTCTGTGATGAATTCATTCTCAGCCCTGCGTCAGGCCCAGCGTGGAGCTGAGCTGCCCGGGAGGAGCCCAGGAACCAAACCGTGACCCACCAACACTTCAGCTGCTTGTCCTTGGGAGGTGCTGGTTTCCATGGGGAGGGAAGGATGCTCCGCTGATTTAACACCAGAGGAACTAAATCTGTGTAATTGCGAATAAGCAGGAGCCATCATTGCACCTCTTTTAGTCTTCTCTGTTCGTTCCGATGGGTGGGAGCATCTGGGGGTGGAATAACTGCAGTGCTACCCTGGCCGTGTCTGGAGCACGGTGTCCAAAGGACCACTGGTGGGAGAGCCTTGCCTTGATGTGTGGTAACATTCGGATGCATCGCAATAAAGGCCAAAATGAAAAATTTTGTAATAAAAATAATCAAGTTCTTTACAGGGTCTGAGTCCATAAAATTTATAATAATAATTGAAAGTTTTGGAGGGAACTTATAAAAATTACTTAGAAAGACCAGTAAGACCTGCACTCTGATCCTTAACTTCTACAAGGAAAAAGTGTTAAGCACTCTACTTTTTTTTTGTTTTGTTTTGTTACATTTTTGTTCCATTGCGCATACTCAGGAGACCCCTTTATTTCAAATTTAAAATAGTCTATGAAAATCTGTATTGACGTAATAGCTTATTAGGCTACAAGCAAAATATTCCCAGAACTAATTTTTAATTAATATAGTTCACTGAAAACTTATAAAAGATTCATACATAATATGATAAAAGAAATAAACATCCTCAATACCATGTCAAGTTTCTTTTCTTTGTAAAACATTGTTTTTTCCTCTCTGCTACCAGCACAATAAAAGCTACTCTTAGAAAATTGACTTGCGCTTCTCTTTGGCAGCTCTGTCAGATGTGATATTTTCTGATACATAAAATGGTGCTTATTAATTCAGAGGCAAATTCTGTCACCTTTTCTCACTTTGGGCACTGCCTTTCGTAAACAACTCCACATTTTTAATCCAGACTTCTCTTGGAGTTTCCCACTGTCCCTCCAATGGGCTGCCCCAGAGCTGATGGAGGCCACTAGAAATCATCTCACTGACCTACATGAGTTTTATATCAGTCATAAGGTAATTAGAAGTGGCAAGATTTGACGAGAATTCATCTCATCCCTCTGCAATCACATCAAAGTGAGGTATCAAACGAGCCCAAGCTCCTTGCAGTAAGTTCCCTCTGCAGGCAGTGGGGAGATGTTGGCACCTCCAGAGATGGCTTTTGGCCACGTTTCTGGAAGAGAAAGGTGCACAACGTGATCGCTGGAACTGCTTTAAACTTGGTGTCCTCTTGGGGGGTGATGACTTGGTCCCACCCACAGGGTCTGACCCCGCAGATCTTCACAACCAGGGCTCTTCTCAGAAGGCCCGGGGAGAAATGTTAAGGTCTGTCTTGAGCATTTGCAGCAAGGATGACCTTCTGTGACCTGCTTGGCACAAAATACTTGAATTTTGCCTTAAGGAAAGCAGCCATTCGACGGATAGTATGAGATGTTGATGGTAGGACAGGCTGAGAGAGAGTTGGCGGGGTTCAGCCTGGAGAAGAGAAGGCTCTGGGGAGACCTTGGAGCCCCTTCCAGTCCCTAAAGGGGCTCCAGGAGAGATGGGGAGGGACTCTGGATCAGGGAGGGGAGCCCTAGGAGGAGGGGAAAGGGTTTGACACTGAAAGAGGGGAGATGGAGATGAGAGTGGTGCCCCATCCCTGGAGGGGTTCAAGGCCAGGTTGGAGGGGGCTTGAAGCAACCTGGTGTGGTGGGAGGTGTCCCTGCCCAGGGCAGGGGATGGGATTGGATCTATAAGGTCCCTTCCAACCCAAAGCATTCTATGAGTCTATGATTCTATGTTGAACGTTGTGCTGTTCTGAGAAGCCCTTTCCTCTTCCCTCTCTTCCCTCTCCAAAAGTCCTCTCCAGACATAAATCCCCTGTTTCATTTTGTGTTGAGTTCTCTTTATTTTAGACTGTGCACGAGTCTCATTTGCATCAGAGGTTTCCACCACAGAATTTAATGAAAAGTCAGTCTGGGAAAGCTGGATAATAAAACCTGGGGGCTTTTGGTCATTGGTGGGGAGGGATGGGGCCTCCTGGGTGTGACCAGCCACGGCTGAGGCATTCAGTAATAGGGTGGAGGCTTTACTGCTTCATCCTTCCTCATTTTGGCAAAGGACGGGGGAGGAATTCAACTGGAAGGCTGACAACCTGAACTCACATTTCCTGCGCCGTTATTCCCGGTAGCCTCCGGAGTCCCTGCGATAGCCCCAAGCAAAGGCTGTGTCACGTTCCTCCTAGAGCAGTGACAGTTAAAGACACTGATAGTTCTGCAGCTATAATCAAACTTCACTACTGTTGCTCAAAGACAAGCCATTCCAATTCTGACTGAAGTTATACTTCGAAACTTCAGCAAGATGCGAAGCTGGGCCGTTGCTGAAATCACTAAACTCTGCCTCTGAAAAGTTACAAGAAGATCCAGTTCATTAAAAACTCCTTGGTGGACACTTGTAAATGGGTGCTTAAAATATTACACATCTACCATGGCCCTGTTCCGCACCTCAACAGCACACCCACCAGAAAAGCAACATGATGGCATTGGCCATCTCTTGGAAGATCTTTCCTAATTAATCCAATTGAGTATCTCAGTCTAAGTCAGGATAACACTATGTATTTAATAGGATTTGGTCCTGTGAGTTCTTGATACCCGTAGCGCCTGTGCAGCTTTAATATACTCAGCATTTTTCAGGATTAGGTCTGAAGGGCTTGATCTGAAAACATTTAAAATCAATAGGTGTTTTCCTTTGACTTCAGTGGGCTTTGGTTCAGCCTCTAAATATCAGTCAATATTTTCTAGTCTGAGTACAAACAAATATTTTAAAATCGGATTTCCAAAACTCTTATTACTTACTTTGCACCGCATAACTTCTTGAACTCTGTGTAGATTTGAATAGGGAAATATTAACCAAAACAATAATGATATTATTAGTTGAAGTTTTAGCTTTTAAATCCAATAAAAAGTACCACTGGGTATTCTTTAATGTTACAGAAGAAGAATGATTAATTTAAGGTTCAGGTGCAAGACAAGGTCAGGAAAGAATTGTTACTGTATACAGTGAGCATTTCAAGATGAATTTGTAGTTTGAAGTATCATTTTATGATGCATTTTCTGTTTTGTTATCAGGGGAAGTATGATGGGTGACATACGAGTGATCACAGTGTTTTGGTGCAATGTTCTGTGATGGGCTTTTCATAAAAATTAGCTGACAATGTCAAGAGTATACAAGTAAATTTATAGCTTTCATACTGGACTGCCATTCCCAGAGCTATTTCCAATCACTTGGGCTTTTTATTAAGTTTATTGTTCTTTTATTGTTCAGTGGAGTGTAAGCAGCGAGATTACAAATAAATGTAAGTTGCAGTGGGTATGAAGTCAAGCTTGCAGAATTAGGGAAGACGCGAGCGGAGGAAAGCAGAAATTAATTTGAATCATTGGCGAGATGAGAGAGCACGTCCTGACATCTCCCGTCAAACGCCCCTTCGGAGGCTGCCATCCCGCTCCCGACAAAGTTACTGCAAAAAAGGCTGAAAACAAAGTGTCAGTTCTGCTTCCAAAGCGCTGACCACGTGGTTTTTTTTTTTCCTTTCTTGCTTAATTTTGTTGCCCGCTTCACTCTGCTGCCTTCCTCCTCCTTCCTCCTGCTTGTTTGCAGCACCGCAGGACCAACAAGTGAAGGGCCATGAAGTTTCTCATTTTAGTATCATTCTCATAATATCTCCGGCATGAAATCTTCAGCATTTATTTCCCTCTACTTTTTCTTCCCTCAAAGAGTGAATACTTTATCATTTTGGTTAATATCCTGACCAGCAGAGCAGAAAATCAGACTCATAGCTTTTAATGACACGTTTTCGACTGCAAGTTAGTCAAAAAAAAATCATTTTTATGTGGCTCTTCAATACTTATACAGACTTCAAGAAACATAATTAAAATTTGTGTTCCTTCTTTGTTATTACTGCTGTGGACTCCACTTAAACTGGATGCTGTTTGTCTGGGCAATCAGACAATAGCTGGAATCCAAAAGCAAATCGATTTGCTGTGTGGCTTGTGCTATTACTTAAGTTATAAATAAAATGATTTTTCCCAGATGGCTCCCCGATGGCCCCGCGCTCTTCCCGGTACCGGTTACAGCTTTTCATCCCTGCTGCAACTCCCTCCTGCTTTCATCCCCCCCTGGCCACTCGCATCTCCCACCTCCATCCTCCCCCCGGCACTCCTCTCACTCCTGTCTTCCCCCAAACAGAATCACAGAATCACAGAATGCCATGGGGTTGGCAGGGACCTCTGGAGAACATCCAGTCCAACCCCTGGCCAGAGCAGGGTCACCCAGAGCAGGTCCCACAGGAACGTGTCCAGGTGGGGTTTGAATGTCTCCAGAGACGGAGACTCCACCACCTCCCTGGGCAGCCTCTGCCAGGGCTCTGCCACCCTCACAGGGAAGAAGTTCCTCCTCGTGTTTAGATGGGACTTCCCATGTTCAAGTTTGTGGCCGTTACCTCTTCCCTGTCCCTGGGCACCACTGAAAAGAGTTTGGCCCCATCCTCTTGACACTCACCCTTTAAGTATTTATAAGCGTTGATCAGATCCTCCCTCAGTCTTCTCCAGACTAAAAAGACCCAAGTCCCTCAGCCTTTCATTGTAAGGGAGATGTTCTAGTCCTCTAATCATCTTCATAAACCTGGGATGGGTGGGGAGAAGATCATAGGGACCCCAGCATGGCTGTGGGGCTTCTCTGGAGGCCACTCAGTGCTGGAGGATCTTCCAAAGCCACTCTCCTGGAGTTGGAGCTCTAGTACGGAACTCCAGTGAAATGGCATTTTGGTTGAGATGGGAAGGATACCCAAGGTTTTACACCCCAGGGTGAGGGCAGTGCCAGGTTTTCCTCTTTCTGAAGGTCCCCGTGGTGGGAGATGTTCGGCCTGGGGGGGCTGGGACCCCGCCATCAGGTCTGCGAGTGCCAGCCCTCATCCCAGCCGGCGCTTTCCTTATGAATAAACCTGTTGAAGCCGATGGGGCCAGGTGCTGGTGAAGAATTAAGTGACATTTCAGGTGACAAGTTGGTCTCCTAATTCATTTTTCTCGTGCAAACATTTTGAAACAGAAAGGCAAACTTCTCTTGAGGTTGTATATTTACTTCACAGGCAAGTTTTCCTTCCAAAAATGTGGGCAGGACACCGTTGGAAACTATAAATATACATCTGAGAGCACATTACATACACTGACCCATGCTTTGTTTTCATCTTGCCGTTTCAAGATGACTAAAATCATTAATATTACATGCTATATTTTTGTAGTTTTTTTTTTTTTTAAGAAAACTGGGAAGATGTAACCTGTAAACACGCAACATTTGTAATAGAAGGAAAACAATTATGATGAAAACAAGTATATTGGAAAATTGTGGGACTAAAAATAAGTATTTTTCCATGAACACAATAGAACTATATTGAGAATTACAGGCAAAAAAAAATCAATAAAAAGTAGTATATAATAGCTATAGAGTTCAAGCAAAGTGCATTCATTCCCTAGTCCCTAGGAGGACCCCTGATATATATGTGCAAAACTTAATGAAAATCAGACTTTGTTGTGTCATCAAAACCAGCAAAGGAGTTGGCTGAGTTTTTCCCTACGTTTTGGCTACTCATTGCTCCATAAATATAGCACCTATTTAAAGGACCAAGCCCTGTTCCTATTAAAGTCAGTTGAGAACCTCAGGCAGACTTTGGCAGAGGTTTGGGGGCCCCCATCCTTGCTTGGGGCGGGGAGGGGTGCTCAGTGGGGGGCACTGAGAGGGTCCCACATGGGGCTGCAGGTTTTCTCTGGGTGGTCGGACACGGGGACAGCCCCTTGTCCCCACTGGCAGGATGATCCCAGAGTGTAAAAATGATGGCTTGTATCTGCTGGGCAAATCGGTTTCCGAGTGTGGTTGTGGTTCTCATTTCTACATACATTTGCACCAGCCCAGTTTTATACAAATAATTCTATGTTTGGATTTAGGGTATAGAGGGTTTTTTTAACTTATTTTTTTGTTTTAAATGCAGGGGATTGGCCTGCTGTAATTTCATACAACGTTGGGACATGCACAGGTACCTCCTGATCCAAGACATTGGTGAATATTCCTGCCCGAAAATCCTGGGGAGGGAACTCTCAGGGCAGGACGGTCCCTCCCCACCCACCACCCTTCCATCCCATCCAGCATCACCCAGGACAGAGTCCCACCACCCTCCACGGTTCCCCGATTCCTTCACAAGGTCTGGCCTCCTCCAGCTCATTCGGAAACACGAAATTACCTGAAGTCAACAGAAGATGTGCGGGGTTTTACTAAAAAGCTGCCATGTGACTTGCTGTGAAAACAGAGTAATCCTGGGCCTCAGTCATCCAGGAAATACTAATTAATAAAATTATAGTTGGAGAAGAACTTTAACACCTCCATTTATTTTTTTTTCTTTCTATTATGCAATTACAGTAATACTGTATTTTATAAGCATCCAGAATATTTTTTTCTTCCCATGGAAATTTCACCTTCCTCTTTCTGTCATCCCACTGACACTGAATGACTCTCAGCCTTGTGATCTAACAGTCAAAGAAAATATAACACTGAGAACATTCGCAATTGATTAAGTTTAAGCTGTGGGACCCCAAACCACGGCCGGTTGTAGACAATGAGAGCCTTTCTGCTTGTTTCCATGGGTTTCGTAAACTTTTGTTTGTGAAGCAGCCCCGTCAGGAGTGATGCAATTAGGAATCCATCCATCTGAGCTTCTGCTTTGCTTCACTTAAAAAAAAAAACCAAAACAAAACAACAAACCAAAACGTTTTTATTTTGCTCATTGAAAGAATACGGGGAAGGATGAGAATGGAGACATCCATTCTGGCTCCCAGCCAAGCCAGTTTGGCCAAGAGGCAAGTTTCCTATAATTTCAAGATATGCTACAAAAAAGAAAAAACCCATTGTTGTTCCAGCCTTTATCTGATTGTTTGCAACTTCAAAAAAAAAAAAAAAAAAAAAAAAAAAGAAGTAAAAGGCAGTGAACTATAACTTTTTAAATTAGTTTAAAAAATAATTCCTAGAACTTTCTTTCCCAGAAGATGGGCTGGCTCCTCGCTGCAGTCACTCATTACGCACCCAGCCCCGATACAATGGCTGGCTCCGGGGCAGCAACCTTAAAATGCAGTTTTGCAACTCCTTCTCGGATGAGTAATCTTTACTTCTGGCCCACTCACATGAGTAAGGGATACTTGAGTAAGAAATGGTGGAAGGGTCTGGCACGCTGACAGCAGCGGAGGAATGAATTGAGCAACGGCTTTTCAAACCCTCTGTCAGCATCTCCAGAAACTTGGCAGGAGTTTCCTTCAGGGGGGTTTCAGGGCACGGGCACGGTGATGACCCTGGGCTTAGTAGGCAGCTCCTCAGTGCCTTTCATTTTGTTCTAACACTGCCCTTCAAAAAAAAAAAAAAAAA